>NC_056732.1:1501844113-1502144113 GCF_019279795.1 Protopterus annectens | reverse complement strand
ACCCTGAAGAACTAGGGGAGACCCCCACAGAAGTTAACCCTGGCCTGCCTCTAGAAGAAGCCTTGGAAACAGAAGGGGAGGGCCTAACCACCTTAGAAAGGGAGGGGAGAACAGCTACCTGAGAAGCCCCTTCAGCCTGGCCTACCTCCTGAGAGGACACATCTTGTAACAGTAAAGTCTCCCCCTGGGAATCCAAAGGAACTTCTGGTAGAACCACCGGCTCCACCGAGCCCTCTAAAGAACCGACGTCCGGGACAGATGGTTCTTCCACCCTAGGCTTCGCTGCTTTGTCCTTGCGCTTTTTAGACGAAGCGGGCGTCGGAGCATCCGACGGCATGTTGTAATTACAACGCTTCCCAAAGACTAACCTGGCACAATCTAATCTTCTCTTAATAGTGCGTTTGTTAAATCTAGCACAAGAGCGACAGCCAACAACGTCGTGCTCAGGCCCTAAGCAAGGTATACACAATGTATGGTAATCTCTATGAGGTATCTGTTTCCCACAAGAAATACAGTTATTCACTTTTTCTGACATCCGGTTAAATACTGAGGCAAGAAAAAACCAAAATATTCCCCAACGGGGTACTTAGCCAACTTTGATTCGGTCTGAAACTCCGACTTCAGAAAATTTCAGAACGCCAACCTGCACTCGCAATACTGCTTCTGCATTGGACCATGCGGCAAAAAAGACTGAGGATATGACGTCGGTCATGCGCATTTGTACCCTGACGTCCTGATGTCAGACAAATGCGCCTTGACCGACGTCAGCCTTATACTTTGGTATTCGGGCCGACTGGACAGCGGACTACCCAAGTGTTAGGACTGCAGCAATGTGAGATGAAGAACATCCTCATATTCCAGTCAGAAGATATGTACTGCCTTGAAGGCCTTGCATGCAAAATGCTTAAAAAAATAAAAATAAAAATAAAAATAAAAAAAACCTTAAAAACGTGAATTTGCTACTATCTACGGAAAGGCTGGTATATAAGCACAAACCCTGCAGAACTGTGTTTCTATAAAGGAATCTGCTAGATGTGACTCATTTTTAGGTAATCCAAGATATTTGGATAGGTTCAATTTGGTCAAAGTTATTTGCAGAGGTCAAAAAACAAGAAGTTAGGCACTCACCATAACGTTCGATGTATGTAGTCCATCTCGCCACATATTCTTACCCATGGGTTCGGAGCCGAATGTCAGCCCCATTTCGGCCATACTTTTAGCTCGAAGTCTTTCTATTGGCTGGGCTAAGATGGTATCCCATGCTGCACTCACTCTATCCCCAGATCTAGTTTGCTGCGAGCACCAGCACTCATTCTCCATGCATAACACCACCTAAGGAAGGAAGAACAAACCAAGAATGAAGGGAACTCTGAAACCAGGCCTAACTTCCAGATCCTCCAGGACGGGGGAAGGTGGGGGGGGGGGGTTAGTAAGAATGTGAGGCGAGATGGACTACATACATCGAACGTTATGGTGAGTACATAACTTCTTGATGTTATGTAGTCCAATCTCGCCTACATTCTTACCCGTGGGACAGCGTCCCCAACACCTAAATCCTGGGAGGCTCAGTGGAAAATACTCCTGAGCACTGTGGAACCAAAGGAAGACCTGCCTCTAGATACCACATCTAACTTGTAATGAGTAACAAAGGTGTGAGGAGATGCCCAAGTAGCCGCAGCACAAATATCATCCATAGACAATCTGGCCTGAAAAGCTGTAGATGTAGATACAGACCGGGTAGAGTGAGCCTTCACTCGGAACGGTAAATTTCTTCTCCCTGAAGTATAAATGAAAGAAATGCAAAGTACAGTTTTGTACCTACCATAAATGTAGATGTTTGAGTGCTAATACAGCTGCAGTCATAACAGATGGGTTTTCCTGCCATCAGGCGGGTCCTCGGTCGGCCGAATTCCAAAGTCTAGGTCCGGCGTCGGATGCCATCGCTTCTTCCCTGACGTCAGTGCGACAGGGGTATAAAAGAACCAGCCGACACCATTTTCTTCAGTTTTTCTTGCCCCAGATGTCAGGTGCCCCCAGAAGGAAGGCAATACATAAATTTATGTAATAATGCAATGCAGTATAATCAAAAAACAGTAGTTGCAAGCAAATACACCATAAAAGAATACCCCAATCAGGTTGTATGAGGAGGTGTTAGCCATTAGGCCTGTCCCAGAGGAGAAGGAGGGAGGGAAACCTGGACTACAGCTGTATTAGCACTCGAACATCTACATTTATGGTAGGTACAAAACTGTACTATGTTCATCGTGCATACAGCTGCAGTCATAACAGATGGGTAGAATACCAAAGCTAAAAAAGGGGTGGTAGGCACTAGGTGGAACTAGGAGGAGCCAGGATGCCCTGCAAGACTGCAGTGGCAAAGCCTGCTCTAGATCTGAAGTACAATGGTAGGTGATTGTGCTTGGAGAAAGTATGTACAGAACTCCAAGTGGCAGCTTCCAAAATATCTTTGGTAGGAACCCCCCCTGAGGAAAGCTGCAGATGTAGCTGTGGCACTTGTGGAGTGAGATCTGATGCCTGCAGGTACAGTTTTACCATGAAAAGAGTAACAAAAGCGTATGCAGTGGGCTATCCATTTTGAGATTGTCTGTTTGGAAATAGGTTTCCCTTGAGCTCCTGTAGCATAGGACACAGAGTTGCTCTGATTTTCTGAAAGGCTTTGTTCTGTCCAAATAATAACGTAGCGGTCTGTGAATGTCCAAGGAATGTAGCAGTCTCTCCCCTTTGTTTTGAGGATTAGGGTAAAAGGTAGGTAAGTGGATAGCCTGATTCAAGGCTACCCTGGATACTACCTTTGGCATAAAAGAAGGATTGGTTCGTAAGGAAACTCTGTCCTGATGGAAAATGATGAAAGGCTGCACAGCCATGAGGGCTTGTAGTTCCGAAACCCTGCGAGCTGAGGTGATAGCCAGCAGGAAGGCTGTTTTCCAGGACAAATATTGCAGTTCTGTTGAAGCAGCTGGCTCAAAAGGAGGCAAGGTCAGTTTTTCTAGAATGAAATTGAGGTCCCAAGCAGGTACTGGTTCCCTTGGGGGGTTTTATATTCTTAGCCCCTCTGAGGAACTGTCTTAAGAGGGGGTGAGAGAATAAAGGAGGATCAGTGTTGTATTCTGCAGAAATGGCTGAGGCATGGATTTTGATGGAGGAGAATGAAAGTCCTCTGCTTAGCATCTCAGCTAGGTACTGTAATATTTGAGGTAAATTCAGTATTCCAGGATTCTGGCCCTTTTTCTCATTCCAGACAGAAAACCGTTTCCATTTTGCGGAGTAGGCTTTTCTAGTAGAAGGTCTTCTGGCCTCCAAAATGACATCCTGCACCTCCTTGGACAGTAGGGTCTGTTGTGATTTTAAGGAATCTTCCATGCGGCTAGACTGAGTGTTTTTAGCTGACTGTGAAGAGTTTTGAAGTTGTGCTGAGTCAGTAGAAGAGGCATTAGAGGCAGGATCCATGATGGGGAATGCGTCAGGCTCCTCAGGAGTGGGTACCAGTGTTGTCTTGGCCAGTCTGGAGCAATGAGAATCATCTTTGGTCTGTCTGCTCTGGTTTTTAATAGAACTTTGGGCAGCAGAGGAAGAGGTGGAAAGGCATAAACTATCACTGTTGTCCAACTGAAAGAGTGCGTCCACTTTCCAGGCCTGTGGATGAAAGGTCCTTGAGCAGAATTTTGCCAATTGATTTCTGTGGGAGGCAAAACGATCTATGTCTGGCCTTCCCCATGCTTGAATTATCTTTGAAAACACTTGAGGATGCAACTTCCATTCGTGTGGATCTGTCATATTTCTGCTTAGGTTGTCTGCCAGCATGTTTTCCTTACCTGGCAGGAACTGTACTTGAAGCTCAATTTGTAATTCCAGAGCCATGTTCCAAAGAGACATGGCTAGCCTGCATAGGGGGTATGAATGGGTTCCTCCCTGTTTGTTTATGTACCACATTACTGTGGTGTTGTCTGTCCTTATCAATAGCCGGCCTGGATGCAGTAAGTCTTTGAAAGCTATAATAGCATTTATTACTGCTAGCATTTCCTTTTGATTGATGTGTAGGTGCTTTTCTTTTTGGGACCATTTGCCCTGAAAGCACCGATCTGTCATGTGCGCCCCCCAGGCGTAATCCGAGGCGTCTGTTGTGATGACTTGATTTGCTTGAGGCTTGCAGAATGGGAGACCTGTGTTTCTTTGGCATGCTTGAGCCTACCACAGAAATTCCTTTTGAAGACATGGAATCAGTGGTATTATTGTTTCCAAACTGGGGCTGTGTTGAGACCATAGGTTTTTTAGGTACCACTGAAGTTTCCTCATATGCAGCTTTGCACATGGGATTAGTAGGATGCAAGATGCCATGAATCCCAGAGCCTGCAGGATTTTCCTTGCAGTCAGCCAGATGAAACTTGCCAGTTTTCTGAAGTATTGAGTTAGTTGCCTTTGTTTCTCTGGCGTAAGGCCATCTGGGTGTTTGCATCCAAGTTGGCACCCAGGAAAATTATTGTTTGAGAGGGTATTAGCCTTGATTTCTTTTTGTTGACTGTGTATCCCAGAGAATTCAACAACATTATTACAAACGCCAGATGTTTCAGAAGTATGTGCTTGCTGTCCGCTTGGATCAGGCAGTCGTCCAAATATGGGTATATCTGTATCCCTTGAAGTCTGCAGTAGGCAATTACTGATGCCAGGCATTTCGTGAACACTCTGGGCACAGTAGATAAGCCAAAGGGCAATGCAGAGAATTGATAATGTGTTGAACCTGCAAGAAATCTGAGGTATCTTCTGCAATCTTGTCTGATTGGGACATGCAGGTATGCCTCCTTGAGGTCCAATGTTACCAGCCAAGACTAACTGCCAAGCATGGGAAGAAGCTGCTGTAATGTGAGCATCTTGAATTTTGGCACGAGTAAAAATGTGTTTAGGATGGATAGGTCCAAAATAGGTCTCCAATCTTTGCCCTTCCTTGGTACCAGGAATAGTCTGGAATAAAAACCTTGGCCCTGTTCTTGTGCAGGCACCTCTTGAATAGCTTTCATGTCCATGAGATCTGAAATTTGTTTTTGTGCCTCTGCCCTTTGTGTGGCAGGTTTGTCATGCCTCTCATTTTTGGAAGGGTGTGAAAGTGGAATCTGTAGCCTCTGTCTATAATGTCCAGGATCCATTTGTCTTTTGTGACAATATGCCAATTTTTCGAAAATAATGCCAGTTTTCCGCCTAAAGGTGCTGCCATTTGAGCCTTGCTTGGCATGCAAAGGGGAAAGTCATTGGTTCTGCTTTCTGAATGGCTGTGAACTATCCTCACCACCTCTGTGTAGGTGCTTGCCATTGTCTGCCTCTAAACGATCCTTGAGATTGACCTCTACCCCTCGGGCGCCTGTATCTACCTCTTTGGGGTCTGTCCATGGCTGGAAAGGACCAATTTTTTGAAGGCCAATTTCTACTGAAACGTGGAGGTTGTACCTGTAGGAAATCTTTCACTGTTTGCATTGATTTGGCCTTTTCCTCCATTTTCTTTAATACCTCCTCAGCTTTAATACGAAACAATACATCTTTTTGCAGAGGTGCATCCAGTAATTTAGCTTTAACAATATCTGGTAAGGTTTGCTCTTTGAGCCAAGCATGTCTACGTATGACTGATCATGTAACAGCAGCTCTACATGAGGCCTCTACAGCATCAAAACCACATTGCAAGGTATGTTTACCTACTTGTTCTGCACTATGTAACAAATCCTGCAACTCCTTCAAGTCTGGTTGTTCAGGTTGTGACATTTTGCTTTTCAACTGTGATAATAGAAACTGTTGGTACTTTAACATATGGAACTGACAGTTTAATGCCCTCATGGTTAAGGTGGCAGAGGTGTATACCTTCTTCCCCCACCTTTCTAAAGCTCTGGAATCTCTCTCTGAAGGCAATGGATTTTTAGCAGTGGAGGCCTTAATTCACTTGGGGCCCTGTGAAATAGTTTCTGGGTCAGCCGCATGGCTTTTGTATAGGAATTGGTGTGAAGCAGGAACCCAGTAATACCTGTCAGGCTTGACTGGAGCTGGAGGTAAAGAATCTGGGTTAAGGCAGGCCTCCGAATATACATCATCTAGTATGTCTGAGACAGGAGGTATGGCCAGAGGCCTGTGCTGAGGGAGCAAGAGGAAATCCCTAAGCCTTTTCTTGGAGTATGAGTAGTCTTGGCCCTCCCAGTGGAAGTGTTCCCTCAAGGTATGTAAGGTTTCCCCAAAAGAGTAATCCTCGGGGGGGGGGGGGGGGGCAGAGGGAATGGACTCCTCTGCATCAGAATCTTCAAAAGGGGAGTATGAATGTTCCTGGTCTTCAGAATGTTCTGAAATAATGGAGGCCTGGTCCGAGGAAGGGGATTCTTCCTCTACTCTGGGCCTTTTGTCCGGGGGGGGGGGGGGTTTGAGAACCCCTGATAAGAGTAATCAAATCCTCAGCCATTTTGAGTATCTGCTTTTTAGGCATGGGGCCTTGAGAGGGACCCTGTGGAGCTTGTCTTTTAGTATGCATGGCTGCTTTAGACTTAGTGAAAGCTTGATGGAAAAAGAAGAGGAAGGCCTGAAGACACCTAGAGAGGTGGCAGGCCTGTTTGAGTTTCACCACCAAGAGTGGCTTCGGTATCTGTGGTCGGGGTGTGGGCCGAAGAGCCTGCGACCTCAGGCACAAAAGACACCGCCAATGAAGTATCATCGGTAGTCAGGGGCTGCGTAGGCACCTCACTGAGAACCGGACCACCTGTAGTCGGCTTTGGCGTGGTGTCGGTAGAAGTCGCGGACCTCGTATGTCAGTCCTTATCTTTGCGTCTTTTACTCAAAACTGGAGTCGGAGTATCAGACGACATAATGTAATTAAACATTTTGCCAAAATAGTGTTAGGCGAACTCCGCCCGAGACTTAATAGTGCGTTTGTTGAATGTAGCACAAAAATGACAGGCCGAGACGTCGTGGTCTGGGCCTAAGCAAGGAATGCAGGGGGAATGAAAATCCTTATGCGGTATTTGCTTCCCACATGAAATGCAATTATTAACTTTGTCTGACATCGGTCTGAGGCAAGAAAAGTTTCCCCAACGGGGTACTTAGCTTTCAAGAAGACTTTGGTTGAAAAATATTCGTAATCTCAGGAGCTGGCTGACCGGCACTTGCGAACTGCTTCTGCTTCGGGCACCGCGCGGCAAGAAAGACTGAAGAAAATGGCGTCGGCTGGTTCTTTTATACCCCTGTCGCACTGACGTCAGGGAAGAAGCGACGACATCCGACGCCGGACCTAGACTTTGGAATTCGGCCGACCGAGGACCCGCCTGATGGCAGGAAAACCCATCTGTTATGACTGCAGCTGTATGCACAATGAACATATGGAAATCCACCTGGACAACGTGACTTTGGAAACAGGAGACCCAATTCTGTTTTCCGAAAATGAAAAACTGAGCAGATTTTCTGAGGTTCTTCGTTCTGTGCAAATAAAATCGTAATTGTCTGTGCACATCCAACTGATCAAATTTGAATTCTGCCTTGTTGAGAAGAGGAAAAAACACTGGCAATTCAATGGATTGGTTAAGGTTACTGACTGACGCTACTTTGGGAAGAAAGGAGGGATTCGGTCTGAGAGAAACCCTGTCCTTATGAAAAATCAAATAAAGAGGTTTGATTGATAAGTCTTGAAGCTCCGAAACGCGTCTGGCTGACGTGATGGCTAACAAAAAGACAGTCTTCCAAGTTAAACATTTTAAATCACAAGTGGCTGCAGGTTCAAGGGGGGGGGGTGAAGTAAGACCCTGTAGAACAAAGTTCAAGTCCCAAGGCATAACAGGTTCCGAGACAGGACGACGAAGCAACCAAGTACCCTTCAGGAAAGCCTTACAGAGTCTATGTGCCATTAGGCTAGGTTCGTCTGAGACATGAAAGGTAGAAATCGCCACCAACTAGACTAATGGTCGCGGCAGCTGAACCCTGGTTGAAAAGCATAGAAATGAACTCCAATACTGATGAGATTGGAGCTGTGTAAAGGTCAATCTTTTTGGCATGTGCCCAGATGGAAAACCTCTTCCATTAGCTGTAATAAATCTTCCTGGTCGAAGGCTTATAAGAGGAAGATAGAATATGAACCACCTCCGGCGAAAATTGGTGAAGCCTAACCTATGACGGAAGTGAGTAGCCAGGCTGTCAACCGGAGGGTCCAAAGAGAGGGATGGAGCTGCCCCGACATGCGAGTCAGTAAGTCTGGTTGTGGGTCCAGAATCCAAGGAGCGTTCATGAGATAGGGATGGAGAAAGGGGAACCAAATTTGACGAGGCCAGTGTGGAGCAATCAAGTCATTTTGCTTCCCAAGGATTGCACTTTCTGAATAACCTTTGACAGCAAGGGAACCGGAGGGAAGGCATATAGCAGACTGGAGGGCCAATCGTAGACTACAGCGTCCCTGGGTGACTCCCCCTGAGGGGGGGGGAATAAGGGTGAAGTAGCTGCTGCATTTGGCAATGAGGGGGCTGGCAAAAAGGTCGCAGCAAGGCTGACCTCACCTGCGGAAAATCTGCTCCGCAACTTGACAGTTCAGGGACCACTCGTGAGGCATCAGAACAGCTCTGCTTAGCCTGTCTGCGATCACAATGGACTTCCCCGGAATGTGCGTTGCTACCAGAAAACGTTGGGAAGACACTGCCACAATTGCATGGCCTCTCTGCAAAGGGGATACAACTTGGTTCCTCCCAGTTTGTTCAGATACCATACCACCGACATACTGTCTGATTGGACTGCAATAGTCCCGAGAGGAAGAAAGCTCTGAAGTGCTTGCAACGCTAGTAGCACTGCTCTCATCTCCAGGACACTGATATGCAGATGCATCTCGTGCTCTTGCCATGTGCCTTGGAGTGCCTTGCCTAGATAATGCCCCCCACCCCATCTGAGAGGCATCCGTGGTCACCGTGGCAACCGGAGGTGAAAGAACAAAGGGCTTTCCCGCATTGAGGTTGTTGGTGTGAAGCCACCAACTGAGATCCTGTTTGCACCTGTCTGAGTAGAATAGGGTGAGAAAGTGGAAGACATTGAAGAGACCACTGGGCGAAGACTAGCCACTGAAGGAGCCTCATATGTAACCTTGCCAGGGGGACTAACAATCGTAGCAGCCATCATCGCCAACAACTGGAGGACCAATCTTGCCTTCACTATTCTCAGAGGGAGCAAGGCGTAAACCTGTTGTTGTAGGACTCTTGATGCTTTCCTGTGGTAGAAACGCCCGCATCAGGACGGTGCCCAATTCGGCACCTATAAAAGTGACACGCTGCGAGGGCAACAAGGCAGATTTTTCCCAGTTCAAGGTGATGCTCAACTGTTGACATAAGTTGATAGGAGCGTCTCTGGTCTGAAGTAGCAGATGCCTGGTGGTGGCAGTAAGGAGCCAGTCCAGGTATGGAAACACTTGGAATCCAAGACATCTCAAGTGAGCAGTCACCACTGCCATGCATTTGATAAACACTCTGGGGACTGTGGTGAGACCAAACAGCAGGGCTCGAAACTGAAAGTGACTGGCTCCCAGCCGAAGCATAGGTGACTTCTGGATGCCCTGTCCATCTTTATGTGGTAGTAAGCATCCTTGAGGTCGATGGAGCACATCCACACTTCTTTTCCCAACAATGGGAGAATAGACTGCAACGTGACCATTCGGAACTTGGACTTTTGCAAATGGGTGTTCAATCGGCTGAGATCCAAAATGGGTCTCAGGTCCCCTGTCCTTTTCGGCACCAAAAAGAATCTGGAGTAAGTCCCTAATCCGATCTGGTCTGAGGGGACATGTTGGATGGCTCCTTTTTCTAGCAGCTTTGAAACTTCTGAAGCTGCGGAATCCCTTTGAGTGGAACATCCGGGATTTTCTTGATTGGAGGGGGATTTGACGAGAAGGGAATGACATATCCTCTGGAAATTATTCGGAGAACCCATTGGTCCTGGGTGATATCTTGTCAGGCCTCCGGGTATGAGATTTGACCCCCAACTGGCTCCGGAAACGCACAGTTGGGCCTCCCCTCAGGAGCGGCGGTAGGGAGAACCACAAAACGAATCATGGTCTCCTGAGTTGCAAAGGCATCCTCTGCCCATAGGGCGGCGTAGACCTGAATAACCATCCCCTCCCCTGCCTCTGGCGGTGGGGGGGGGGCTCACCTTGTGCACCAGGAACAAACCTCGGATTTCTTGAGCCACATCTTTCCACCCCTCTTGGCCTTGGAATAAGGCCTAGAGGGAAGGGAAAAACTGACTCCTATGGCAGAGTTTTTCCCTCTTGCTCCCACCTGGCGATTGTGTCTTTCACCTTGGTTCCGAACAAAGAGGAACCATCAAACAGGGCGTCGGTGAATGAAGACTTGAAGGCCTCTGCGAAATGACAAAGGCGCATCCAGGCCTGTCTCTTAAGAGCGACTCCTGAACTTGCTGCCCTACTCGCTCCCTCAGCTGCGTGGGAGATCAGCCTCATGGAGGAGTTCGCAATAGAATTGAGGGTAGACATCTGAGCATTGACCTTCTGAGCCACCGCCTCAGAAACGTTACCAGTTAGAGTATCTCCAAGCTCCTTTAGGAGATCTCTCTGGAGCCTTGTAAAGTGTGGCAAGTAATTCAGTGACCACAACGTAAAGGCTTCTGAAGAAAACTTACGTTTCCCGTACCGGTCCATAGTCCTAGACTCCTTGTTAGGGGGATGGACGGTGGAAGAAGTCTCAGCTAATTTCTTCGGGGTGGCCGCTGCCACCACCATGGCATCCACAGGGACGCCCTTGGATGGAAATTCTTTATCAGGCGGGGCAGACAAAAATTTATTGGGTCTCCTGGGGACTGGTTCCACAGAGTTGGGGGTTTCCCACACCCTTCGACAAACCAGATCCAGAAGCTAGTCGAAGGGTGGAGACACCCAGGAGGCAGAGGGCTGAGCACCAAAGGCCTTCAGGAACACTGACTCCTCTTCGGAGGGGGCTTTGGATTGCCAGTCACCTCTTTGTTCCTCAGAGGACGACTGAGGGGACATCTCCGATTCCTCGAGGTCGGTGTCTGACGTGAGAGACTCATCTTGGGAATAGACGTGCTTCCTCTTGTACGCTCTCTTTCTGGGTGGCTCCTCAAGCAAAAACTCTGAGGGGCCCTCAGAAATATGGGGACCACTCGTGGGGGTACCCTGAGGCCTTGGGGCTCCGTTGTCCACTGATATATGGCGATCAGAAACCTGCACCGGTGCTGTAGGGGACAGAGTGACTGAACCGTATGATGCCAGTGACGACCTGGCCAGCGCGCTCCGCATGGCCTGGAAAGCTGGTCCTCCTGGATCCGAAGATTGACCAGCCTCCGAAGCCAAGACAGGAGTCAGGCTTCCCTGCGCCGAAGCACCGAGAGGGAGGCTAGGAGCCGAGAGGTGTCCCGAAGCCTCTCCCTCGGGTTCGACCAATGAATCCTGAGTACTGAACCCCGTGGACGGCGCTGACTGGGTCGGAGCTGACAGAACTGATAAGCCAGGAGGGGCTGTCGGAACCGACCTAGGGACATCACACGGAGCAGAGCACTCCGGCTCCGAAAGCTGAGATGCGCTTGGAGGAAGTATCGATGTAGGTTGAGGGACTGGTTCTGGAGCCAACTGGGTCAGAGCCGAAAACAATTTTGCCAGCACCGGTGACTGAAGTCGTCTCTGCACAATTCTACTGACGTCCACATCCAATAAGGTCCTGGAGAATTTGGAGGATAGGGAAGGAGATCGAGACCTCCTCTCTACAGGAGATCTGCAAGGAGGAGATACCGGGCTAATGCTAGGCAACCGGCTCTGAACAGGCTCCAAGAAAATTGGAGCCGAAGCAGGTTCCATAACTACTGACACTTCCTGTGGCCCCGAGGACCATGGAGCAGAGGATGTCGTTGAAGATTTTGCTGTTTTCTCCGGCGGCTCCGAGGATACTGATGGAGCCGGGGATCGCTTTTTAGCTTTGGAAGATTTAGCTTTTGATGGAGAAGCCTTAAAATTGGAAGAACTCTTCAATCCCTCCTCAAAGTAGGGTTTCAGAAGTCCCTTCAAAATCAATTTGTTCTTCCTTTCCTGAAGAACACGCCGGCTAAAGGCACGACAAAAACTACACGATTCCTGGAGGTGAATCACTCCCGGACAGTACACACAGTGTGTCCATCAGTGATGGACATCTTATAACTGCACTTTGAGCACTTCTTAAAGCCTGAGGGCTTATGCTCCTTAGTAGCTTTAGACATAGTTACCACAAACATCAAGTAACTAACTTAAAACTAGACTAACGGTCAAACAGCCACAAGCGCGGGAACAGGACAAAAACAGTACACCACAAAGACCTCTAACTAAAACGGTCCTTAGACACAAGTACAAGGGGGAGGACTAATTCCTCTAATTTAAACGGTTTTAGCCCAAGGGAAAAAGTTAGCACACAAGGAAAGCAAGGGGACAGACTAGGTCCTCTAACTGAAACGGGCCTAGCCCGCTGGAAACAGCTAGTGGGATACCACAAGAACACGCTATAAGAAAAAACATTTTTCCACAACACAGTCAAGAAACACACATAAACAGCTATGAGCTTTTTTTTGCAAAAAACTTCTCTGTTATAAAGAAGAAAAGGTACTTGGCCACAGCCAAGAGTGAGACCACGTCCGAGCTACACGAACAGCAAACAAGATCTGGGGATAGAGAGCAGTGCAGCATGGGATACCATCTTAGCCCAGCCAATAGAAAGACTTTGAGCTAAAAGTATGGCAGAGTCGGAGCCGACATTTGGCTCCGAACTCACGGGTAAGAATGTAGGCGAGAATGGACTACATAACATCAGATCTTTTCTAATTCTGCAATTAAGATTTCCTTCTAATGGCTTGTCATCTTCTTTTAGGACATTTAAAAAGTTAACAGATAAACGTTTCAATTCCTAATGGTGATTCTATCCTTCAAGCCAAAAGACGCTGCATCTTGAAACTAGGGTGCAACTCTTCCTTGTTGAGGATATGGTAAAGAATTTTGTAGAAGCAGAGGTCAGGCAGGTAAAGTGGATAATTTAATAAGTAAAGAAACATGACCCATGCCCACCAAATTAGGTTGGCTCTAACCACCTCATTTTCAGAGGAATTTCTGGATAAGACCAAATTGAGAGAAATCTGTATAATCTCGTGAACAGTCAACCTAGCTTTCATTTATGAGTGAGGATTATCCATCTGTTCACTGAGGTTGCCAGCCTGACAAATGGTTATGCAACCCTGGAAGATTTCCTGTAGAGAAAGTCTGCAATGAATGGCCCAAGGCTGGCTTTAAAGCATCTTTTCGAAAACATGAAAAGAATCAGTCCCCTTTGTTTACCCATACATCACACTGCCGTAGTGTGGCCTATACCAATTTGAAGAAGACCTGGAAGGTATCAATCTGGAACTATTAAGGCTCTGAATAAGTCTTTCATTTCTTTTCAGTTGAAGTGAAAAGTCTTTTCTGACAAAGATCAGTTGCCCTGTACTGAGATACTGCATAAGTGCTGTCCTTCAGTGTAAATACAAAAAATCTGCTGTTAGTTGCAGAGATGCTATAGAAGGAATCAGAAGAATGCCACTGGACAGAAATGGTTTTATATATTCTTCGGAGTTTAGTAGGGAATCCTCATGTAAAGCCTTGCAAAATGAACCAGGGGGATGCAAGAAAGCACTCGAACCAAAGCTTTTACACAATGCCATAATGAAATGACCAGAGGAAAAAGTTTCAAAATATACTAAATTTCCTGCTATATTTCTGAGGAATATGAACATTTCAATAAAATAGAAACTATGATGGCTTTGAGAAAGGTCATTGAACTTTTAAACTACAATAAACGATTTGTAACCCTTACAAGTTATCCCCAAAGACGGCATTCAAACTATTAAAATAAATCACAAATTTATGCCAGGGAATCTTCTTGGGCTAGGCTTACATAAGCTCCAGGGCCATTAGCCTAGTACACACTTATGAACCTAAGTAATAGTTCTGGGCTTTGTGCAAGTAGAAGGTAATCAGACAAGGAAAGACACGTATACTTTTACCTCCTAAGGTGCCGTTTTATAAAGACTTTTTTTGGTGGTGGGGGGCCATGGCTAGTCCAAATGGAAGAGGTATAAAAATTAAAGGGATGGTGAGCTAGCTGGAACTTTAGAGAAGTGCAGTTAAGTGAACTTGCCATCAATAGTTGTGTAAAATCTTAGCATAACCACAGATGTCCTCTTCCATGTTGCAGTATTCATAATCTTAGGGATTCCCTGCCTAGGTGACCTGAACATCCGGTTAGTATACAAAAAAAGTTTGCTACTGCATGGTACGTGCGATGTTGCATACAGCCCTTGAGGAAGCCACTGCCCTAGTGGTATGTGCTTTAGAGCAGGAAGGCAAGGTCTTACCATAGTGCATGCAGCAGAAAGAGACAGCGTTAGAAATCCAACTTGAAAGTGTTTGTCTGGAGACTGGCTGGCCCAGCTTTGGGCTCATGATACAAACAGCTGGTCAGTCTTTGAAGGATTTAGTTATGTCCAGATATAATCTGAGTTGCCTGAGAAAGTCAAGAGAATGTAAAATCCTTTCCCCCTTATTCTGTGGATTGGGAAAGAAAATGAATTTTGAACTGAAGAGCAGCTTTGAGGGACAGCTCATTCACTACCTTAGGCATTAAGGCTGAATTAACCCGGACTGTTGCCCTTCCTTGTTAAAAAAAAAACTGTCAATGGCCACGAGAGCTTGTAACAAACTCTCCTAGCAAAGATGAGGGTCAAGTGAGGGACAGGTGAGGGCCAAGAGGATTTTTCAAGCACAGAATTTTAGGGAAGCAGAAGATGTTGGTTCAAAAGGAGGCAGTGTAAGCTTTTCGAGCATAAAATTCAAAGGAGTAGAGAAGGATTTCCTTGGTGGGCTAATATGCAGGACTCCCCTAACCTAGCCATAAGTGGAGAGCTAATAGAGAGGCAGGAAGTGATAGCGGACAGAGTGGGTTAGGGAGTCTGCTATCACACACTGCCCTGCGAAGTAATACGGCCATGTTCCATACCTCCTGTGCTAACCTGCCCAGTTGGTAAGATCTGGTGCCACCCTGTTTATAGACTACACCACTGTGGTATTGCCAGTGTACAATAGCAGTGACCTGGGTTTCCCAAGTTGGGCAAAGGTCTGAAGAGCTCTTATAAGAGCCCTCACTTCCTTCAGACTGACATGTTCCTTCAGGAATTGAGGTTGCCATTTGCCCTGCACTTGGTGTGATCCTGCCTGTGCTCTCCCATGCCTCATCTGAGTTGTCGGTATGAACCTGTTCCACTAATGCAGCTCCTTCTTGAGACAAAGGAGAAAGGGAATCAGGGTGTCCATGGGGTAGCAATGCAGGGACCAGAGATTTCAGGTGTCATTGGATTTTTCTCATGTGAAACATGGCTCAGGGGAGCATAGGGATGGCAGCTGACATGAACCACAAATTTGTCAACATCTCTACTGCTGAGCAATAGGCTGTGACGAGGTTTTGGAAAAAAATCAGACATACTGCAAACTTTCTCCTGGGGGGAATAAAGCTTGCATTGTGTGTCCAGTCTACAGCCCAGAAGACCAAAACCGGGTCCCTGTGTAGGTGCCATGGGGGATTTTTGCAGTTTATTGTGAAACTCAGACCTGTCAAGGGAAGGTGAAATGTACTATTTTTGTCCATAGGTAGGTTATTACCACTAGATAGAAGCTTAGAGAGTTTATCTGAAGAGAGAGATACTGCAAAAGGGTCTGCTACTGAATTCTTGTACAAGTATTTGGGTCATAAGGTACATTGTAAAACCTGTCTGGTCTTTTAGGAGCTGGTGGTCAAGAATCAGGTGCAGAAGAGGTGGACAGAAAAGCATCCTGGAAAGCTTCAAGGACAGGAATGACTGCAGAAGGGGCAGGTGTACCCATTTTCAAAAGGCTGTAATACCTGTTCTGAGCAGAGATCTGAGTGGACTGCATTTAGTTTTTCACATCATTCATCTGAAGTCACCCCAAAGAAAGCTTCCTCAATTGGGGAATCAGGTGAAAGGAGTCCTCCATCAGAAAAGATCTGTTCTGGGGAATTCATCTGAGAACAGTCTAGTAAATGGTCAGAATTATAGCCCAATTCTTCCGCAGAAGAGGAGGACCTAAAGGTTTTTGAGGAGCAGCCTGTGGTGGTGGAAACCCAAAGAAGGGAGGTTTTGAAGACAATAGTTCTAAAAATAGAAGTTATGTACTCACCATAACGTTCCATCTGAGTAGGTGACTTCATTCGGATGCAACCTGTGGGTATCGGATCCGATCTCGGATCCGAGCCGGCAATTCAAAAGCTTAGGCTCCGAGCTCCTAGCTCCTCCCTCTTACCCATAACCCCTTGCCAAGCCCTGACTGACCTCAGATTGAGTTTGCCTCAAATACTGACCACAGTATATTAAAACAGCATAAATACTCGCTCTATAAAGGTCAGGGGGATGGAGGGATGTTACATCGAATGAAGTCACCTACTCAGATGGAACGTTATGGTGAGTACATAACTTCTATATCTGAAGTAGGCAGACTTCATTCGTCTGCAACCTGTGGGACAGAGTCCCTAGCTACCTGAATCTTGGGCGGCCGTCATGGAAGGATGTTCGAGCACCGCTGAGCCAAAGGATGCTCTTCCTCTAGAAACAACATCCACCTTGTAATGAGAAATAAAAGTATGAGGCGAGGCCCAAGTAGCTGCCGCGCAGATATCATCCAACGAAACACGGGACTTAAAGGCGGCTGACGTAGAAACCGCCCTAGTAGAATGAGCCGTAACCCTCTGAGGAGCAGGTCTGCCTGAAGTGTCATATGCCTGCAATATGCAGTTAGCAATCCATTTAGATAGAGTGACTTTAGACACTGCTTTACCCAGAGCAAATTTAGCAAAGGAGACGAACAGCTGATCTGATTTCCTGTGGCCAGCTGTCCTGTTAATATAAAAACGTAATTGTCTATGAACATCCAATGAGTGCAATTTGTATTCCCCTTTGTTTGAATACTTGGGAAAAAAGACAGGCAAATTGATTGACTGGTTAATATTGGATTCAGAAGAGACCTTCGGAAGAAAAGATGGATTGGTCCTGAGGCACACCCTATCAGGGAAGAAAGAAAGATAAGGCGGTTTGACAAAGAGCCTGAAGCTCAGACACCCTTCTGGCTGAAGTGATAGCTACCAGAAAGACAGTCTTCCAGGAAAGGAATTTTAAATCAGCAGAAGCTGCAGGCTCGAAGGGAGGAGCAGTAAGGGCCTGCAGGACTAAAGACAAGTCCCAAGGCGGTACAACCTCCTTGTCTGGAGGCCTTAACAAAAAAACTCCCTCGCGAAAGGCTTTGCATAATTTCGCTGTCATAAGGGAGCTGTGTCCTGTCCAATGTGATAATGCGTGATAGCCGCCATTTGAACCTTAATCGTGGAAGAACTGGCCCTTGATGAAAGAGGTCTGTTAGAAAATCTAGCACCGCAGAGATAGGTGCTGAAAAGGATCCACAGTTCTCTGTCCTGCCCATATAGAGAACCTCTTCCATTTACTCCGATAAACCTGTCTGGTGGAAGGTTTATGAGCAGCCACCAAAATGGCTTTGACCGGTGAAGAGATACCGGGAGTCCTAATTAAGGTTGGAATTGGAGCAGCCAAGCTGTCAACTTCAGGGTTCAGATTGGGAACTGGCATTCCCAGAGGGTGAGAGATGAGATCCAAATTGGATCCAGAATCCATGGTGGATTGATTTTGTGAGACCATACGAAGGGGAACCAAGGTTGTCGAGGCCAGAATGGGGCAATGAGAATCATTCTGCTCCCCAAACTGTTGGCTTTCTGCAGAAACCTCTGCATCAGAGGAAGTGGAGGGTAGGCATAAAGGAGACCGGGAGGCCAAGCATGCACCAGAGCATCCTCGAACTCCTGGTGGGGGAAGCAGAGCGAAGAAATTGTCGCATTTGGCGTTTGAGGGAGAAGCAAAAAGATCGCAACAGGGTTGCCCTTAACGGCAAAAATCTTCTTCGCTACTTGAAGATTGAGGGACCACTCGTGTGGAGAAAGGATGGTGCGACTGAGCTTGTCCGCAAGGATGTTGGACTTTCCCGGAATGTGCGTTGCTATCAGAAAGCGTTTGGTGGAAATTGCCCATTCCCAGACTCTCATGGCCTCTCGACAAAGGGGATAAGACCTGGTTCCTCCCTGCTTGTTGATATACCAGACTACGGACATATTGTCTGTCTGAATCGCAACAGTCCCTGTAGGAAGAACGTGGTGAAGTGCTTGCAACGCTAGGAGCACCGCCCTCATTTCCAGGACATTTATATGCAATGACGTCTCTGTGGGATTCCACGTGCCTTGGACAATCTTTCCCGCAGAATGCCCCCCCCACCCGAGGCAAGAAGCGTCCGTGGTCACTGTGGCTCGGGGAAATGCAGTGCAAAAGGGTCTTCCTGCTAGGGGCTCCGGAGAAAGAAGCCACCACAGAAGGGAGTCCCTGCACGCTCTGCTGACCGCAATCGGAGCGTTTAGAGACGAACAAAGAGGAGACCACTGAACTTGAAGGGTCCATTGAAGAACCCGCATGCGTAAGCGGCATGAATTAGAAGCGGATAGCTGCCGCCATAGAACCTAGGGCCCTCAGGACCGAAGCTGCAGTTGGTGAAGGTTGAAGGATTGCTGTCACATGACACCTCAGGCTGACGATACGGTCTGGGGTGAGGAAGGCTCGCATTGATCTGGTGTCTAGTCTTCCTCCTATGAAATCTATAATTTGAGTTGGATTCAAAAAGATTTCTCCCAGTTGATCGTGATGCCCAGCCTTGGTGCTAGTTGAAGGAAGTAATCCCTGGCTGAGCACAGAAGATGCCTTGATGATGCAGTCAGGAGCCAGTCGTCCAGGTACGGAAAGACCTGTAATCCCTGGAGCCTCAGGTGGGCCGCTACCACCGCTAACACCTTGGTAAACACCCTGGGGGCTGAGGTGAGACCAAAGGGAGGACCCTGAACTGATAATGACTGGCTCCCAGCCGAAGCGAAGAAACCTCCTGGATCGTCTGTCCATCCGAATGTGGTAGTACACATCCTTGAGGTCTATGGAACACATCCAGTCGTTCTCCTCAAAGGGGAGTATAGATTGCAGGGTGACCATCCGGAACTTTTGCTTGGTTACTGACAGGTTCAACAGGAAAGGTCTAAAATTGGTCTTAAGTCCCCGTCTTCTTTGGCACCAAAAGAACCTGGAGTAAAACCCTAATCCGCTTGATCTGGGGACGCTGGATGGCTCTTTTCTAGCAGCTGCTCGATTTCGAGAGCTGCCGCCTTTGGTCGGGTGGAACATCTGGGAGGCTGCGAGATTTGGGGATCTTGATTAGGGTATTGAATATCCTCTGGATATGAGTGAAGCAGCCAATTGTCTGTTGTTATGGACTCCCAAGAAGTCAGGTGCATCGAAACCCCCGACTGCCTCCAGAGACGGACAGCCGGGCAACCCTTCAGGGCTGCTGCGTGGGTCTCTCAGAGAAGGGTTCTCTTGACCCAAAATTGCCAGGAGCCCCCCTGCCTCTGGCACGACCTCCCGTCCTCCTCTGCCACGGAAGGACTGGTTATCCGGAGCAGGTTGGGACTGCTGCGACTTCCGGAACCACATCTTCTTCTGTCCCTTTTGGTTCTTAGAGAAGGACCTCTGGGGAGCTGAGAAGCGGACTCCGACGGCAGACAGTGTCTTCCCGTCCTTTTCGCTCTGGACTAATGTCTCGCGAACAGTCTTGCCAAACAAGGCAGAACCATCGAAAGGGGCATTCGCGAAGGTTGCCTTAAAGGGCTCAGCAAAATCACAATGGCGGAGCCAGGCCTGTCGCCTCATGACAAGGCCTGCTCCGCTGGCTCTAGCGGCTCCCTCAGTAGCATGAGACAGCAGCCGCAGATGTATTGGATACAGATCTGAGAGTGGCCATTCGGGTGGAGTAAACCTGTTTATCCTCACTCGAGATGGACTCCGGGGAGATGCAGCGTACTCTTTAATCAGATCTCGCTGCATCCTAATGACATGTGCCATGTAGTTCAGCGCTCTCAAGGAGAAGGTCGCTGAACTAAACACTCGCTTCCCAATTCGATCCATCGAACGGGACTCCTTGCCCGGAGGATGGACGGAGGGACTCTCCTGGGCCAATTCCCTTCGTGGCTGCAGCCATCATCATGGCATCTACTGGGGACCCTTACTCCAGTGGGTGCGGTCTGATGGAGGAGAAAGAATGCGTCCGGCGCTTAGGGATAGGCTCAATGGTGTCCGGATCCTTCCACGCCCTGATAGATATAAGATCTACCAGGGGTCAGCAGGAGGGGACACCCAAGAGGTAGAAGGGCCCGCCCCGAATGCCACCAAGAACACAGACTCGTCCGAAGAAGCCTTGGGGGCAGACCACCCCTGATCCTTAACATCTCCATGATGTCTCCAAATGAGACGTCCTCAGGGGTGACCTAGGGAGCCTTCCCTTCATCCAAGTCAGTGTCTTCAGTGACGGACTCAGGGAGTCCATGTGCCTCCTCTTGCACTTGCGCTCGAGGTACTTCATCGGGGCTGTCCGAGGAGTACTCTTCAGCAGATGGATGTTCCAAGGGAACCACTTGGGACATCGAGGCGGGCTGTCCCTGGGACCGGCTGGTGGGGGCCTGGCCCAACTGCAATGGAGTGCGGGATGGAGCCGTGGCAGGGACCGGGGTCCGGATGTCCTCGACAGTGCCCTTTCCATAACGTTGAAAGCCGAGGGGAGCCAGCTTCTCTAAGCCCGAGCCGACCCCCACTCGGATCCGGCGACGGATCGGAGTCGGAGCCAAACCGCCGGATCCGAGACCAGTGCTCCGACCTGGACGGAGCCGAAGACACACCAGCTCCCTCGGATCCGAGGCTCGGCCCTCGGCTCGAGAGGTCGGGTCCGGTACCAAGCACTCAAGGGATGGACGGATCCGAGTGCGCCGACCAATCGGATCCGACCCACCCCGGATCCAAATCTGCACGGCGCCGAAAGCTCCGAACCCGTGGTATGGGTCGGAGAAGGAGCTAAGGGGCGAAAAGGGTCAAGCCCTCCCGGTTGGGGGGGGGCTAGGAGCACTCCCATTTGCATTTGGGCCTGGATGAATTTCCTCATCATCCGGTCCATATCAGCTTCGCTCATAGAAAAGGTCGATCTAGAGGAGGCCACCGGCGGACCTAGAGAGCCGTCTCGGTGACCTCCTGGAAGGGCTAGCCTCCTCCTCCTCGGGTCCAGGAGAGAACCGAGGGGAGTGGAGCCGAGGAGGAGGAAAGCTAGAAGGCACAGGGGAAGCCCGCTTAGATGGAGGAGCCGAGCTGGAAGCTTCGGCTCTCCTCTTGTGGTGCTTCTCCTGTGCCTCTCCTTCTCTCTCCCTAGAAGAATCCTTCCCCTCCGGCAACTTTAAGAGAGGTTGAGTCCCAGCCGGAGGGAGAACTCACAGCAACAAGTTGCTGACTGGAGGGCAGAGGCCGAAGCAGTATCTGGGGGTAAAAGACCCGCCAGCACCAACTTCGACCTCCGTTCCCTTAAAGCCCGGGGGTTGAACCCTGCACAAATGGTACAACCAGAAGACAGGTGTTCAACCCCCAAGCATTTTGACCGAGTGTGGCCATCTGCTGGGGACAGCTTATGGCCACACTCGCACATTTCAAAAGACAGCCTTAGGGGCTTCAGACATTACACCTAAGGCCTGAACACACACACACACAAACAAACTACGAAAACCCGAGAAAAATTAACTAAAGAGGGAGGAAAGCCTTAACCACACACAACTCTAACTATATTTATAACAAAAAAAGAGAATTTGAAAAATTTTCCTGTCAGAAAACTACACTTATCTCAAAACCACGCCAGGAGCTCTAGAATTCCGTTGCTTCTTGAAAAGCGGCAAACGAAATCTGAGGTCAGTCAGGGCTTGGCAAGGGGTTATGGGTAAGAGGGAGGAGCTAGGAGCTCGGAGCCTAAGCTTTTGAATTGCCGGCTCGGATCCGAGATCGGATCCGATACCCACAGGTTGCAGACGAATGAAGTCTGCCTACTTCAGATGTACAGTTTTGTACCTACCATAAATGTAGATGTTCGAAGATCCACATTGCTGCAGTCCTTACACTTGGGTAGTCCGCTGTCCTCGGTCGGCCCGAATATCAAAGTATTAGGCTGACGTCGGTCAAGGCGCCTAAGACTGACATCAGGACGTCAGGGTACAAATGCGCATGACCGACGTCATATCCTCAGTCTTTTCTTGCCCCAGATGTCAGAAGACCCTAAGAAGAAAGGTCAAAACCAAAAGACAGCAAAAACCAACCAACCACCCTTGCACTAATTATATGTACAATATATACAATATACAAAATATTAACAACCCAACCCACACAACCGCCTCTAACTACAGAGGGGAAGGAGGGAGGGTAAATTGGACTGCAGCAATGTGGATCTTCGAACATCTACATTTATGGTAGGTACAAAACTGTACTATGTTCTTCATCTCACATTGCTGCAGTCCTTACACTTGGGTAGAATCCCAAAGCAGAGGTAAGGGAGGATGGCCAAACTATAAAGCAGTAGGAGCTGCCAAAATGCCCTGTAAAATTGCAGTGGCAAAACCAGCCCTAGATTTAGAGTAAAGTGGAAGGTGATAATGCTTAGAGAAAGTATGCACTGAACTCCAAGTAGCTGCCTCCAAAATATCTTTAGTTGCCACCCCCCTTAAAAAAGCTGTAGAAGTGGCAGTAGCCCTTGTGGAATGAGGCCTAATCCCAGCTGGAATCTCCTTACCATGATGGGAATAACAGAAAGCAATACAAAACCCAATCCACTTAGAAATAGTTTGTTTTGACACAGGCTTGCCCTGAGAACCCAAAGCAAAAGAAACAAATAACTGCTGAGACTGCCTGAACCCTTAAGTTCTGCTGAAATAATATCGCAACTGCCTGTGTACATCCAAAGTGTGCAAAATCTTTTCCCCTTTATTTTGGGGGTTTGCATAAAAAGTAGGCAAATGAATAGTTTGGTTTAAAGCCACACTAGAAACCACTTTAGGCATAAAGGAAGGATTAGTACGCAAAGATACCCTATCCTTATGGAAAATTAAGAAAGGCTCAACCGCCATAAGGGCCTGTAATTCAGAAACCCTTCTTGCAGAGGTAATGGCCAACAAAAAAGCAGTCTTCCATGATAAATATTTCAACTCGGCAGTAGCTGCAGGCTCAAAAGGTTGTAGAGTGAGTTTCTCCAACACAAAATTGAGATCCCAAGCAGGAGTAGGAGCTCTACGTGGGGGTCTTATATTCTTTGCCCCTCTAAGGAATTGCTTAAACAAAGGATGAGAAAACAAAGGTGGGTCACAGTCATAGTGAGCAGAAATTGCTGCAGCATGAACCTTGATAGAAGAGAAGGACAAACCTTTGTCCAGTAACTCAGTAAGATATTGAAGAGCCACACTTAAATTAGGCTCAGAAACATCAAATTCCTTTGCTGTACTCCAAAATAAAAATCTCTTCCATTTATCTGCGTACACTTTCCTTGTACTAGGTCGTCTGGCCTCCAAAACAACATTCAAAACTTGCTGTGGAAGCTGAGACCCTCCAGGGTTCAAAACAGAATATGCCAGGCTGTTAGGTGAAGAGAGTGAAGTTTGACATTGAGTAAATGACTGTTCTCCTGAGACAGCAGGTGTGGAATCGAAGGCAAAGGCCATGGAGGCTCCCGTACCAGACTTCTCAGTAATGGGTACCATTGCTGTCGAGGCCAATCTGGAGCTATTAAAATCATCTTTGGCTTGTCCTGTCTGACCTTTAGGAGTACCTTTGGGAGGAGAGGCAGAGGTGGAAAGGCATACACATGAAGATTGCTCCAATTGAAAGAAAGAGCATCCACTTTCCAGGCTGTGGGATGAAACCTTTTGTGCAAAACTTTGGCAGCTGGTAGTTTAGTGGAGAAGCGAACAGATCTATGTCTGGAGTTCCCCATGACACTGTCAATTTCTGAAATACATGAGGATCCAATTTCCACTCGTGGGGATCCATAATTCGTCTGCTCAACACATCTGCTAAGGAGTTCTGTGCTCCCGGCAGAAACCTTGCCTGAAGAGTTAGCTGTAAACTGAGAGCAGTCTCCCACAAAATCATTGCTTGCCTGCATAGAGGATAAGAATGTGTTCCCCCTTGCTTGTTGATGTACCACATGACAGTTGTGTTGTCTGTTAGAATCAACACCTGCCCTGGAAGAAGTAAATCCTTGAAAGCTATTAATGCAAATTGGACTGCTAACATCTCCTTTAAGTTGATATGTAGATGTTGTAGTCTGGCAGGCCACGTGTCTTTTATCCACTTTCCATTTAGATGAGCTCCCCAAGCTTTGTCTGAGGCATCTGTCGTTAGAATTTGACTCGCCTCTGGCCGGGTCACAGAGAGTCCCTTGTTTAGGTGACATTCCTGAGCCCACCACAAAAATTCCTTTTGAATGCAAGGTATTATCTGAATGACAGTGTCCATATCCTGGCAGTGCTGTGTCCATACATTTTTGAGATACCATTGTAGCTTCCTCATATGCAGTTTGGCATTGGGAAGCACCAGAATACAAGATGCCATGAACCCCAAGGCTTGAAGGACTGTCCTTGCAGTCAGCCTGGACTGATGAGACAATTGATGGAAGTAAAGGGAAAGATTCTTTTGTTTGTCCGGGGTCAATAAGGCCATCTGGGATGCTGTATTCAGTCTCACACCCAGAAAGCACATGTCCTGAGAGGGTACTAGACTGGACTTTATTTCGTTCACAGAATACCCCAGGCATCTTAGCACTGCTATCACATATTGCAGATGATGAAGAAGTTCGTCCCTTCCTTGAGCCAGAATCAGGCAATCGTCCAAATAAGGATAGATCTGTATTCCTTTTAGCCTGAAGAAAGCTATCACTGGAGCCAGAACTTTCGTGAACACTCTGGGCACAGTAGATAAGCCAAAGGGCAATGCAGAGAACTGATAATGAGAAGTCCCAGCCAAAACGCAGATACTTCCTGCAACTTAGCCTGATAGGAACATGAAGGTAAGCCTCCTTGAGATCCAGAGTCACCATCCAGTGATCTTTGCCCAGCAGAGGTAAAAGCTGTTGTAACGTCAACATTTTGAACTTGGGAATGTTCAGATAAGTGTTGAGGATAGATAAATCCAAAATTGGTCTCCACGTGTTCCCCTTCTTTGGTACTAGGAACAGGCGAGAATAAAATCCTAGGCCCACTTCTGGCAGAGGGACCGGCTGTATGGCCCCTATTTGAAGCAGCAGAGAAATTTGTTTGTGAGCCTCTATTCTTTGCTGAGGAGGAATGTCTGGCATGCCTTTGAAAGGAGGCAAGGTATGGAAATAAAACTTGTAACCTTGGTGTATGATATCCAATACCCATCTGTCTTGGGTAATTAAACTCCAATTTTCCTTGAAGAGTGCCAACCTTCCTCCCAAAGGCGCTGCCAGACGAGAAGGCTCTGGCAGCTGAAAAGGTAGGTCATTGGGCCTGTTTACGAAAGGACTGGCCCCTGCCCTCACCCGAAGACTGTGCAGGTGAACTCCCTGTTCTAGGCCTGAAAGAGCCCTGAGCTCTGCCCCTACCACGTCTAGCTCTACCCCTAGACTGTGAATCATAAGAAGGGTACGTCCACCCCTTAGCAGGCCAATTCCTACTAAACTTCGGAGGCTGAACTTGCAAAAAATCTTTAACAGTCTGCATAGACTTAGCCTTGTCTTCCATTTTCTTTAAGACTGCCTCCACAGGTGAACCAAACAACACATCAGACTGTAAAGGAGCATCTAAAGTCCTTGTCTTAACATGGTCAGATAAATTCTGATCCCTCAGCCAGGCGTGCCTGCGAAGAACTGACCCAGTGGCAGCCACCCTAGACGAGGCCTGTACAGCATCAAAACCACATTGCAAAGAATGCTTACCCACCTGTTCAGAAACATGTACCAAATCTTGTAATTCTTTACACTCAATACCTTCCGCCAGAGCATCTACCTTAGACTTCAATTGAGAAAGTAGATAGTTTTGATATTTCAACATGTGAAACTGGCAATTCAAAGCCCTCATAGCTAAGGTGGAAGAAGTATAGACTTTCTTTCCCCATTTATCCAAAGCCCTGGCCTCTTTATCTGGAGGAACCGGATTTTTAACAACAGAGGCCTTGACCCCCTTAGGTCCCTGACTAACAGTTTCAGGGTCCGCCCTAGGACTCTTATAAAGATATTTATGAGCTTCAGGCACCCTGTAATACCTATCCGGTTTAACAGGAGCAGGAGGCAAAGAATCAGGATTAAGTGAAGCCTCTGCAAACACATCTTCCACAACATCCAGAACAGGAGGTATAGCCAAAGGCCTATGCTGGGGTAAAAGCAAGAATTCCTAAGCCTTTTCCTGGAATCAGAGAAGTCCTGACCTTCCCACTTAAAATGTTGCCTCATGGAATGAAGAGTCTCTGAAAAGAAAAATCCTCTGGAGGAGAAGCAGAAGGAGTAGAATCATCCACATCAGAATCAGAATAAGGAGAATACTCCTGCAAGTCTTCAGCCGAAGACTCTGAAACATCCAAGCCTGCTCAAAACTCCCCAACTCTGGTTCCACCCTAGGCCTCTTATCAGGAGGGGGCAAAGAACCTCTAATCAAAGTAATTAAATCTTCTGCCATTTTAAGCATGTGCTTCTTGGGCACAGAACCTGATGAACTAGGAGTGACACCAACAGAAGCTAAACCTGGCCTGCCTCTGGGAGAAGCCTTGGAAACAGAAGGAGAGGGCCTAACCACCCTAGGAAGGGAGGGGAGTACAGTAACCTGAGAAGCCCCTTCAGACTGACCTGCCTCCTGAGAGGCCACATCCTGCAATAACAAAGTCTCCCCCTGGGAGTCCAGAGAAACCTCCGGCGGAACCACCGGTTCCACTGACACCTCTAAAGAACCGGCGTCCGGTACGGATGACTCTTCTTGCCTGGGTTTAGCTGCTTTGTCTTTGCGCTTCTTCGAAGAAGCGGGCGTCGGAACATCCGACGGCATATTATAATTGCACCGCTTCCCGAAGACCAACCTGGCACAATCTAACCTTCGCTTAATAGTGCGCTTATTGAACCTAGCACAAAAGCGACACCCAACAACGTCGTGCTCAGGCCCCAAACAAGGAATACACAAAGTATGATAATCTCTATGCGGTATCTGTTTCCCACAAGAAATACAGTTATTCACTTTTTCTGACATCCGGTAAACCACTGAGGCAAGAAAAACTAAAATATTCCCCAACGGGTACTTAGCCAACTTTGACTCAGTCTGAAACTCAATTGAAAAATTTCAGAACGCCGAACGGCACTTGCAACGCTGCTTCTGCATCGGACCATGCGGCAAAAAAGACTGAGGATATGACGTCGGTCATGCGCATTTGTACCCTGACGTCCTGATGTCAGTCTTAGGCGCCTTGACCGACGACAGCCTAATACTTTGATATTCGGGCCGACCGAGGACAGCGGACTACCCAAGTGTAAGGACTGCAGCAATGTGAGATGAAGAACATCTACTCCTGTGAGAAATCCATCCACTATTATTCTCTAACTGCTGAGGGAAAGGCTACATACCTAGTCTGTTTTTTTCTTTTTAGGTGCAACATCCGCTTGGTTGAGCAACACAGGTTTGGAAACCTGACTAACTTCTATTAGCCTGGGATCTCTTCCCTAACAAAAATTGCTGGACACCTCCAGGTCCCTTAGAGAGGAGTTGCAGCTCATATGATGAATCAGCAGTCTAAGGTCTCAGGAGCCATACCAGCCTCCAAAGGGGTCTTGGTAGCAGGCAACTGAAAGGTGACCTGGCATACCTGGGGTTCTGGAACCTCAGTGGGTCAAAAGGCTGAAAGGGACTGTGAATCCATTCTAGGCCTCTCCAGCTTTTTTAAAATGCTGAGTCTTTAGACAGGTATTAAGAAAGAAAGCTTTGACCAAAGGGTTTGGGGAATGAAAGATTGCCAGATTGAGCAAAATTTGTGATTGGGTTCCAGGCCTAGGCAAGAGCGATGCTTGCTATGCAAGTCCTCGTACAAAATCTGTCTCTCACTAAAACTGACTTCTCCTAGCTAACATTAACAAATTTCAACAAAATAGCAAAATGAAAAAAGGTTCCCCAATGTAACATTTATCTGGATAAATGAATAATAACTGAAGCAAAAGTACCAACGACCAAACGTTGAGCAGTCTGACAGATGCACAACCTGTGTTCGGGCTGGTGTCGGGCTGGATCCAAGCTCATACATCCATTTGTTCATAGGTTCATACTAGGCTATCTGCCCTGGGGCAATTATAAGCCTAGCCCGATTCTGTATGGCTTACGCCACCCCTTGATTTGAGTATACTGTGCCTTTTTTAAGGTTTAGTTTACTGTGCCTCTGTCTAATAGTGACACGGGAGTAATCCCTGGGACAAACGTACGATCCCCCATCCACCTATCGAGATTCTTCTTTAAGAGATTGTGAGGTGCTCTGCCTCTTCACATGAACTGGAATTCTACTCCAGAGCGAAGGGAGCCTCTGGGTTATGAACCTGTCCCTCCAGCAAGTTCTATTTATTTCTGTGCTGAGGTTCAAGTCCCTCGAGCATGTGGCTCTAAGGGATTTAGATTTACTGAGGTGGAGCATGTCCATTAATTCTAGATTTGACACAGCTTTGTATGTCAGGCATAGATCACCTCGAAGTAGGTGGTATGCAACTGAGTAGAGCTGGAGTTTTTTTTTAACCGAGCAGCATATGGCATCTGTTTGAGACCCTTGATCCTCTTGGTGAGATACTTTTGGGGTCTTTCTAATTGCTGCAGGTGTCGGGTAAGGTACATCCCAAAAGGGGCATTGTATTCTATGATGGGCCTGATGAGGGATGAATAAAGGGGCACGATTACTTCTCTTGATCTAGATGTGATACCCTTCGTGATGAGGTGGGCTATGTAGAAGGTCTTTCTAACCACTTTGGCAATGTGGTTTTCAAAGGAGAGATTGCTATCAACTTGGGTCCCCAGGTCCCTAACAACTTTCTCTGTACTTAATGGGTTTCCACCTATGTGGTAATTTGTGGGCACATTGTTTTTGCCAAAGGGTAAGACTATACATTTTTTGGCATTTAGTTTTAAACCATGGCGCTGGCACCAGTTATCTGTCTCTGTGAGACCTTTTTGAAGGATGTTTGTGTCAGCTGGAGAGTTAATTACGGCGCCCAATTTGCAGTCGTCTGCGAACTTGGTGAGCCATAGTCCTCCCACGTTTGCCTGCACCTCGGAAAAGTATATACTGAACAAGAGTGGTCCCAGGACAGAACCCTGTGGGACGCCATTTGTGACAGGTTTCGAGTCGGACATTGCTCCAGCAACTCTCACTCTGTGGGTTCTGTCTTTGAGCCAGTTTGCGGCCCATCTTGTGACATAGGGGTTTATATTTAAGCTGGATAGCTTATCTATGATGCCCGAGTGGGGTATTGTGTCAAATGCCTTTGCAAGGTCCAGACAGGCTGTGTGGACTACCTTCCCTTCATCTATGGCTTTGGTGACTGTTTCGAAGAAGTCAACCAGGTTCAAAAGGCAGGATCTGCCCTTGACAAAGCCAAACTGGGTAGGATCTAGTGTCTGTAGGTCCCCAATGTCTTTGTTTATGAGCTCCATGATGATCCTCTCCATAGCCTTGCAAACTAAGGTAGTCAGGCTTACGGGGCGATAATTTCCAGGGTCCGTAGAGGCTCCACCTTTGTGGAGTGGGACCACTGTTGCTGTACGCCATTCTGTGGGCACATATCCTGTAGTGAGGCTGAGATTGTATAGCTGTTTTATTTGAGGGATTAGTTCCTCTTGGAGTTCATGTAGGACGCAACCTGGGACGCCATCTGGTCCCATGGAAGCAGTGTTTTTTGCTTTGGAGAAGGCAGCCTTCACCTGAGCATCAGAGATGTTTGGGAGGCAGCCCTCTGCCGGGATAGATACTTGCTCTTTTGGGGGGTGGAGAAGTTTGCACTGAACCTGTCTGCCAGGATATTGGTGATGTCTGTGAGTTCAGTGTATTTTTTATCATTTAGAATCAACTCAGAACAAGTCTGGGAGTTGCATCCCAGGTTTCTAACATAACTGAAAAAAGCCTTATGATTGTCTTTGGTGTCCTGTGCAATTTTGCTCTCGAAGCTGGCCTTGGAGGATTTTATGAGGGATCGTAATTTTTTGCTAGTACTTATCAGAGATGCCTTCCCTATTAGGGATTTTGCTCTATCGTGTAGTAGCTTCCTCTGTTGTACAGTTTATTTATGGCAGGGGTCCACCAGACTGGACGCCTGCCTTTGGATGATTGGGTCTTGGTTTTGTTTGGGATAGCATGATCCATGCATTCCTGGAGATGTCCGTAGAATGCGTTTATATAGGATTCTGCAGTTTGGGCCGTAGTTTCCACTGACCCTGGGGCCTTGATGGATTCCACTTCAGTTTTGAGAAGTGAGAAGTTTGCTTTTGAGAAGTTTTTCACTGTGGTTTTCTGGGCTGGGGGTGGAGTCGGGATGTGGACATCCAGTGAAATTAATTTATGGTCTGATCTTACCAATGAGGGATATACTTCTGGTGTGGAGCATAGAGTCCCCATGTTGGTAATGATCAGGTCTAGTATGTTGTCCCCTCTTGTGGGAGTGGTGACTAGTTGTTCCATAGCATTTGAGTTTATAATTTCCAGGAACCTTTGGGCTAAGGTGCTGGGGCTTGAGTAGTGCTCCCAGTCAATGTTTGGGTAGTTGAAGTCGCCCAATATAATGGTGTTCGGAGAGATCAAAAAGCATGCGAACTGAGGTCATGCAAACATAAAATCTAGGGGAAGATGCAGCTGACCCTGGCTGGATGTCAGCAGCGACAACCCATATGTCAGGAATACTGCAGATATTTCATTCCAGGCATCCAATGTTGAAAATCTAAACCCGATACAAAACAAATCTTAAAGGTCTGAAATCTTTCTGGATTGGTACATGATGGCAAGCATCTTTGAGACCCAAAATAACTAGAAAGCAATGGGGAGGAATAAGGGGCATCTGGAAGGTAAGCATTTTGAACTTTGGAATTTTAATGTTTAGAAGTGAAGAGACTAACAAGGGTCCTCAAATGTCTTCTTTCCTGGATAACAAACATTCTGAAGTAAAATCTTATTACTGTTGGGATTTGGGAACTAGTACCATCACCCCTTGCACCAGCATTTGTGACAATGTCAGTAAACGAAACATTTGATTTTCTGGGATAAAAATGCACAATGGAGGGCTTTGGAGCCCTTCTGAATTATTCTTACTACTGAAAAGTACAGTTGTGTACACTTACCATAAATGTAGATGTTAGAGTGTATTCACTGTTACAGTCATTACATTTGGGTTATCTGCCTGCAGGTAGCACTCAGCCGGCCTAATTATCAAAGTCTTGAATCCTGCGTCGGATACGGTCTCTTTCTTCCATGAGGTCAGGTAGTCAGGGGTATAAAGTATGCAGCAGATGCCATTACATCAGTTTTTCTTGCCCTAGATGTCAGGTGCCCCCATAATGGGAAGCAATTGTATACAAGGTTACACCTCCAACAAAAAACAAATACACCAGAAAGCTTAAATACAGTAAACAAGAAGAAAGGTATAGCCAATAGATGTCCGGGGGCTGGAAAGAGGGTATCCAGGACTGCAACAGTGAATACACTTGAACATCTACATTTATGGTAAGTGTACACAACTGTACTATGTTCTTCGTGTTTCACTGTTGCAGTCATTACATTTGGGTAGATTCCCAAAGCTAAAGAAGGGAGGAGGCAGTTAGAGAGCATTAGGACAAGCTCTATTAAGCCCTGCAAGACTGCAGTGGCAAAACCAGCTCTGGATTTAGAAAATAGGCAAGTGATAATGCTTGAAGGTATGTACAGAGCTCCAAGTAGCAGCTTCTAGGATGTCCCTGGTAGGAACACCTCAGAGAAAGGCTGTTGAAGTAGATGCAGCCCTGGTGGAATGTGATCTCATCCCCTGTGGGGTAGGTTTTCCATGGTGCTTATAGCAGAAATAAATGCAATGGCCTACCCACATAGAAATGGTTTGTTTTGAAATGGCCTTCCCCTCTGCCCCTGCAGCAAAGGCAACTAAGCAGCTGTTCAGTTTTCCTGATAGGCTTAGTCCTGTCCACATAAAACTGTCCACATAAAAAATCCAAAGAGCGCAGTATTCGTTCTCCTTTGTTCTGTGGGTTAGAAAAGAAGGTTGACAAATGAATGGACTGATTAAGGGCCACACTGGATACCACCTTGGGCATAAAGGAAGTATTGGTCCTGAGGGACACCCTGTCTGCATGGAAGATGATGAAGGGCTCCACTGCCATGAGGGCCTGTAATTCAGACACTATTCTTGCTGAAGTGATGGCTAGAAGGAAGGCTGTTTTCCAAGAAAGGAATTTCAACTTTGCAGTTGCCACTGGCTCAAAAGGAGGCAGAGTGAGCTTTTCAAATAAAAAGTTAAGGTCCCATGCTGGAGTAGGGGCTTCTCCTGGGTGGTCTTAAATTTTTGGCCCGTCTGAGGAATTGCTTCAGCAGGGGGTGAAAGAAGAGGGGTGGCTCAGTACTGTAATGTGCTGAAATGGCGGAGGCATGAATTTTAACAGATGAGAATGAAAGGCCCTTGTGAAGCATCTCTGTTGTGCCCATCCCCGAGTCTGGCTCCAGGAACAGTATCTTTTCCACTTTTCAGCATAGGATTTTCTAGTACTAGGCCTCCTTTCTTCGAGAATGACATCCATCACTAGCTTACTGAGGGAGGGTATTGGAGAGCTCAGGTAATTAGCCAGGCTGCAAGGTTCAGGGTTTGAAGCTGAGGGTGCAGAATCTGGCCCTCCTACTGGGACAGCAGGGAAGGGGTCTGAGGCAGGTGCCATGGTTCCAGCAGCGACATACTGCGCAACAGGGGTACCCATTGTTGGAGTGGCCAATCTGGTGCAATGAGAATTGTCCTTGGCTTGTCCTGTTTGATCTTTAACAGACCTTTCAAGGAGGAGAGGCAGAGGGGGAAAGGCATAAACTGCGAGGCTTTCCTAAATGAAATACAGGGCATCCACTTTCCAAGCTCGTCTGTTGGGAGTCCTTGTGCAGAATTTGTCCAATTGGTAGTTCTGAGGTGAGGTAAACAGGTCCATCTCTGGGCTCCCCCATTTGTTTCTCAAAATGTTGAATATCTTTGGTTCCAGTTTCCACTCGTGTGGGTCCAGATGTCTGCTTAGGTCATCTGCCAGTGAATTTAGCTTACCTGGCAGGTATTGAGCTTGTAGGTGCACTTGGTAGCTCAAGGTCGTGTTCCACAGAGCCATGGCTAGTCTGCAGAGAGGGTACGAGTGGTTTCCTCCCTGCTTGTTTATGTACCACATAACAGTGGTGTTGTCTGTCTTTACCAATAATTGTCCCCAGAAGAATATGGTCCTTGAAGGCTGTCAGAAAATTCTGAACAGCTAACATTTCTTTTTGATTGATATGCAGGTGCATTTGACTCATGTTCCATTTGCCCTGAAAGCACTGCCCTGCCAAGTGAGCCACCCATGCATAGTCTGATGCGTCTGTTAGGGTTTGGGTGGCAGGGGGTAGAGTGAATGGCAGTCCCTTGCTGTGGAAGCAGGCCTCTTCCCACCAAAGGAACTCTGTCTTTATACAACGAATGATAGGGATCATTGATTCCAGGTCCTGAGAATGTTGACACCATAAGCTTTTTAGATACCATTGTAGTTTCCTCATATGCAGTCTTGCATGTGGAATTAGTAGGATGCAAGAGGCCATGAACCCCAGGGCTTGCAGTATTTTCCTTGCAGATAGCTGGGTCTTTGTGGCCAGTAGTTTGAAGTAGGCTGCTAAATAAACTTGTTTCTCTGGAGTGAGGTAGGCCCATCTGGGAAGTTGTGTTCAAGCTTGCTCCCAGGAATACAATTTGTTGGCAGGGTACTAGGTGAGATTTATTTTCGTTTATGGTGTACCCCAGTGATGTTAGCAATTTCTTTACAAATGCCAGATGATTTAATAGTATGTCCTGGCGTTCTGCCTGAATTAGACAATTGTCCAGGTATGGGTAATATTTGAATATTTCTTTGGCTGCAGAATGCAAAGACTGGAGCTAGGCACTTTGTGAATACCCTGGGCGCAGTAGATAAGCCAAAGGGCAGCTCAGAGAACTGATAGTGCATGTAGCCTGCTCTGAAGCGTAGGTATTTTCTGCAAGATTCCCTTATTGGGATGTGCAGGTAAGCTTCCTAAGTCCAATGTTGCCAACCAGGCATTTTTGCCTAGCATGGGAAGCAGCTGATGAAGAGTTAGCATTTTGGGATTACCAAAAATGTGTTTAGAATAGACAGGTCCCGGATAGGACGCCAGGAGTTGTCTTTTCGGGGTACCAGGAAAAGTCTTGAGTGTAAACCTTGGCCCCATTCCTCTGCTGGGACAGGTTGAACAGCCCTGATACTTAGAAGAGAGAGAACTTGCTGTTGAGCCTCTGCCCACTGATTTGGGAGTAGGTCTGGCCAACAGTTTGGGGTTGGTAAGGAGTGGAAGTGGAATCTGTATCCTTGGGAAACTATATTTAAAACCCATTTGTCTTGGGTAATGAGTTCCAAGTTTTTTGCATGCAGGGCGATTTTTCCCCCTAAGGGGACAAACAGTTGAGCAGGGCTTGGAAGGTTTAAGGTTAAGTCATTGTGACAGTTTACCATAGGGGGGTGTCTTACTACTTTCTAGCTTTGGAAGTGGGATCCCCCCCACTGCTTAGGCCTGCGAGTACCTTGAGACTGTAGCCTAGTTGGTCTGCTGTTCCTGTGTTTGGACTGAAGGCCTGGAAGAGACAGGAAAGGACCAATTCTTAGAAGGCCAATGTCTACTAAATCTGGGAGGCTGTACTTGTAGGAAATCTGACAGTTTGCATAGATTTAGCTTTTTCCTCCATCCTTTTAAGTACTACTACTGCTTTGTTGCCAAAAAGGCAGTCCTGGTTTAAGGGAGCATCCAGTAATTTAGCTTTTAACATGATCTGGCAAATTTTGCTCCTTAAGCCAACCATGTCTTCTAAGAACAGACCCAGTGACAGCAGCCCTGCAAGATGCTTCTAGAGAGTCAAAACCACATTGCAAAGTATGTTTACCAACTTGTTCAGCAGAATGCATTAAATCCTGTAATTCTTTATTTTCAGCACAGTCAGGAATCAACATCATTTTCTGTTTAAGTAGTCCAATAATATGCTGCTGATACTTTAGCATATGAAACTGGCAGTTTAAGGCCCGAATGACCAAAGTAGCAGAAGTGTATATCTTCTTACCCCATCTGTCCAGGGCCCTGGAATCTCTATCAGAGGGGGTAGGGTTTTTGGCAGTAATAGCCTTAATGCCTTTGGGATCCTGTGAAATAGTCTTTGGGTCCGCAGTAGGATTCTTAAAGAGGAACTTGTGAGAGTCAGGTACTCTGTAGTACCAGTCAGGTTTTCTGGGAGCCGGCGGTAAAGTGTCTGTGGCCAGGGCTAGATTCCAAGAAGGCATCATCTACAATGTCCAGTACAGGAGGGATAGCTAAAGGCTTGTGTTGAGGTAGGAGTAAGAATTCCCCAAGTCTCATTTTGGCTTTCCCAGCGGAAATGCTCCCTAAGAGTGTGCAAGGTTTCACCAAAAGAGAAAGTCTTCTAGAGGGGAAAGCAGATGTTATGGAGTCCTCTGCATCAGAATCCTCATAGGTAGATAAGGGCAAATCCCAGTCATCAGAAGAAACAGAAATATAAGAATCCTGCTCAGAAGGAAAATCAGTTCTAGGTCTCAGAGGGAGAATGCTGGCTTCCCCTAATTAGAGTAATCAGGTCTTCAGCCATTCTGATTTGGTTTTAGGCATATGGGCCTGACCATGCGGTTTGGATATCGGTTTTCTAGGCGTGGGTTGAGTTTTAGGCCTTGAAGAAGATGGCGTCAGTTTGAAAGTAGGCCTGAATACACCCTCAGAAGCTGGTGCCTGCGCACAGCGGCTCCAGACCCATCCAAGGTAAGAGATATCCACAGGTTCCATAGTCGAAGAAGCATCTCACGGCATACCGGACTCCGAATGGGTCTCAGTAGAGGCCTGAGAATCTGAAGTAGCGGGTATCTGCAAAAGCGCCCGAGTACCAGTGAACTAGCGACTAGCTTAACTGAAGCGTCATCGGCAGCTTTGGACCTATGCGGTCTGTCTATCTTTACGTTTTTTCACAATGTCGGCAGTCAGTTGGCTTACCAAAGCCATTTCTGGATAACTAAGAGTACCAAAATAGTTTGCTGAAAAAATGGATCGACAACGAATAGTTCGAGGATTGAATAAGGCACAAAACCTACAGCAAGGGACGTTGTGGTCTAGGCCTAGGCAAGGAATGCAGTACGAATGAAAATCATTAGGAGGTATTTGCTTTCCACAGGTAATACAATTGTTAACTTTTACTGACATCGGTTTAGAGCAAGAAAAAGGATCCCCAAAGGGATACTTAGCTTTTTTGAAGACTTCAGATCTGAAATGAAAATTTCAGGAGTCGGCTGACAGGCACTTGCTAACTGCTTCGGCTTTGGGCACCGCGCAGCAAGAAAGACTGATGTAATGGTGTCGGCTGCATGCTTTATATCCCGGACTACCTGACGTCATGGAAGAAGAAACAGCATCCAACGCAGGACCCACGACTTTGATAATCAGGCCGGCTGAGGGTTACCTGCAGGCAAATAACCAAAATATAATGGCTGCAACAGTGAAACACGAAGAACATCATTTATTATTTGCTTCCAAGATGGTGGGGGAAGAGATTTCCTGCTATTTTGCAGGGATAGCCAAGGTGGGGTGAGGGTGAAGGACTACTTACAGTCATGCACTTCTCCGTTTGAGCAGACCACTGAAGGTCCTTTTCTGTTTTTCTTGGTGCTCCCCTACCATTTCTTTTCAAACTGTTGCTTCACTGACTTTTGCTGCCTGGTTTAAAATAACTTCTTTAAAAAGAAAATCAAGGGCTGGAAAGATTGTTTCTACTAAACTTTGGAATTAGAGATTGAAAAAAATTTGCTTTAATCCCTGAATAAGGTTGCCCTTTCATCAGAATGATTTAAGACGTCAGCACAGAAGCTATCTAAAAGGGTAACCTGAGCCAATCTTTCCATTAAAAACCATGTGGCCTTAGCTCTAGCAACTGCAATAGATGCATCATAACAAAGCTTTAGGGTACACCACAAAGTACAGTTGTGTAAACTTAGACTTGAACACCTACATTTATGCTATTCACTGTTGCAGTCCTGATAGAATTTTCTGTCATGGAAGCCCTTGGCCAGCCAGACTACCAGAGAATTTCCTCCTCCTCCAGGAGCCAGCAGATGTCCTGATAGACATCAACACATCTGGGTATAAGTGGTGTCAGCCAGTGCCATAATAGCAATTCTTTCTTGACCCAACAGAAAGAAGCCCTAGCTGGTCCCTCAGGTCAAGGGCCTCAGCCCCAGGACACTACAGTCTGGAACCTTGAGCCTAATCAAAATGGGAAGAACCTGGATCTAAACAGGGAAATGCCCATCCAAACCTTTGGGGCAAGAGGGGACAGAGGGAGGGGAAAGAATACTGCAATAATTAATACACCTGAACATCTACATTTGTATGTTTTTGAAAGGACTTAATGCCCTGCAAAACAGCAGTGGCAAACCCAACTCTAGACTTGGAAAAGGTTGGAAGGTAGTAGTGTTTGGTGAAGATATGCACTAAGGACCAAGTAGCTGCTTCTAAAATGTCCTTAGTGGCAACCCCTTTAAGAAAGGCAGTAGACACAGCTGTAGCCATAGCGGAGTGTCATCTAAGAGTCTGATGGCTTTTTCCATAGTGGTTGTAGCAAACAAATGCAGTGGGATAGACCCTTGGAAATAGTTTACAAAGACTTGTCTTCCTTCAGAGTTGCAGGCAAAAACCACGAAAAGGTCAGACTTTCTGACATTTTTGCTTTATCTGGGTAGTAATGCAGTTGTCTATGCACATCAGGGACGTCGGGAGGCATACGCACTGTACTGATTTCAGTACAACTTATTTAGAAGGGGAGTAGCTTTTTAACTAAAAAAAAAAAAAAAAAAAAGCGCTGGCTCTTTAAGGATGCTTGCTTGGTGTTGTGGTGAAGGCGAACGGGAGCTGACATCATGTCTGGCTGGCTGCAAGCGGGAAATTAGCTTGTATAGGTATGGAGCAATCGTTAACAGACAGAAGTGCGAGCGGGAAACGGATCAGGAAAGTATGGAGCAATCAGGTAAGAAGAGTATGTGTGAAACAGATTGGGAAATTTGTGTGTGTGCCCCCACATAACACAATAGGTGTTCAGGCTCAAACCCTGTAACTTTGCTAAAGGCTAAGAAGAGCCTAAAGTCCCCAACAACCACTATTTCTAACATAATGGAGTACCATTTTTTCTGAACCTGTTAGAAACATACGTACGCACACACGATAACACAACTGTATTAAACAGTACGTTAGCAGACTGCCTACAGTCACCTTTTTCAGGAAATCTAGAGAAACGGGGTGGGTAATCGGCATCCATGCAATTATTAATACTGCAGGCTGTGTTTACAACAAAAATAAATATTTACCCTACTACACCAAAAGCTCTTACATGCATGCTATCAAGTAGCTGAAAATAGTTATGCAAGATAAAGTTTGCGATATCGAAATCAAAGCAAAAAAAAACACCAGTGTGACTTTCCTAAACAGACATTAATTACACAGGATGGTTGCTGTCCTCTCTCTTTTAACCTAGAAATTGTCCTTGACGGTGTTACTCGCTTTAACAGTTGAGTCTGCATATTACTACACACACGTATATGTCAGCAAGTCTACTACACCGTTTAGCTTCCCCGCCCAGTATAACTAATAGAGACATGATTCCAACAAACCTGACATTAACAGCACAGCAGCATCAAAACAACAATCTTTGGCGAAAGTATCTCCATCATTTTCCTGAGGTGGTGCCATAAATCGCCGATACTATCAATACCAGCTGCCACTTTCTTTACAGTAAATCACTCTTCCGTGGCTTTAACGATTAAACTGTTCCGGTATCCAAGATTATTTGCAATTACAAGAAACCAGTTTTAGTTTCATTTTTGCGATATCCCTCCTACGTGGGCAGAGATTTTATCAAAGTTCAAATCCATCTTCCCAGCATCGCAGCTTAACTGGTAGAACTTGCAACCTGCTATAGCTCTTAGCACCGTGTACTTTTTAAATCATATTTTTAGTCCGTTTCTCATACAATTGTAGTTTACTGTTAAATCATCCAGGACTGAAGTCAGAAAAAAAGGCCGACATTTGATTTTTCAGATTTCACATACTTCAGAAAATCCATGCTAATGCAAAACCTGTTATTCCATTAACTTTCTGAGAACAATATTTAAAATGTCTCCCTATTTTTGAGTCACTTCACCCCCATTATTTGGGGCTTTTTCAAGATTTCTTGCTCTTAAGACATTGAGAGGTATGCCTTTGATTTAGCCTTAACCTTTACAAATTTACTGAAGGTCATAAAGTCAAACCTGTTAATGGGTGCATACCTTATTAAATAAATCAAAGAAATCTATACAAATGTCTGGGTCACTAATTAGGAAGGGTCTAATAGCTATAAAAAAAACTTGTGGAAATAAGTGCTTCTGTTCCTGACCCTACCTTTGATTTTAATGCTTGGAGGTTGAGAGGCATATATCTTTCATGCAGTATCCAAATTATTTTTATTGCATTTGCTAACTACTCTGTTGAAGAGTATGGAGCATCCGGATTAGTCTGCATTCATGGGAAAAGAAATAAACTTTTCGGACATAAAAGTTTCATTCACCACCTTTTAAATGCAGTTTTCCTACACTTTCACAGTGGCCAGTACTGGTCACTATGGAACATTATCAAGAAGATACAACAGGTGTAACACCTGTAACACCCTTCCTTCTCCTACAAACAAACATTTAGCAGGCAGCAGAGGAAAGTGTCTTAACAGCAGGAGACATACCTTCTAGCGAAGGTTAGCAATGGGTGACTGGTAGTGTCAAAACAAGGGTGTATGGGGGAGGGAGTGTGTAGGAAGCGAATGGATAGGGTCAAGGTCAGTCCTAGGCCACTTGAATCAGTTTGGCCCAATAGGGCCCCACTCCCTTGGGGGGCCCACACTAGACTATGACAGAGTCATAATGCCTTACGTGACCTGGAGATTTGCCCAAGAGACACTACTGCAAAGTGAAAGGGATTTTCCTCCACTAGCCTTGCTCCCATACTATTTACAAGCTCAGTATTATTAGTAACTGCAGCTTCAGTCATCTTGTATGGCTCACAGTGTGTTAGCAAATCACTGTCCCATAGTAGTCAGTTATTGTTGCTCAACATAGCAGAGGCTGAACTTTGTAACAGTTGTGAGCTATGGTGAGAACTGAAGTTGTATTCCCATGTTGTGATGAGAAGTGAAAACTGAAGTTGTATTCCCCCATTATTATTTTGTTGTCCAGGTTTTTTGTGCCAAGGTGCAAAGTGAGAACTGAATTTGTATTCCCTCATTATTGCCTTTGTTTGTCTAGGGTTTTTGTGCTAAGAGGTTGAGAGCTAATAGCCATGTTTCAAACTGCTGATATAGCATAGTGATATGTTGCACTGACAGTGGTGCATATGGTTCGTGGTTCAAGACATGCATGGTGATAACACAGCATTTTATTCTAGCAACTTTCCAAAATTATACAAGCAATGTTTAAAATGTGTCCCTGGTTTTTGGGCTTTTGTCCCCCCCCCCCCCATAAATGTTGGCTTTTTCCAGATTTCTTGTGCTGCAAAGTTCAGAGATACAGCCGAGTGTTGAGTACATTTTACAAGGAATATATAATACACTAAAGAATACTTGTAGTGAAATACACTGGAACGCAACACAAGCACCCTCTAGATGGTGTAACAGTCTTCTTTTATTGCATTCTGGTACCTCGGCCTTCGCCTTCTCAAGGAATACATTCATCCTACATACCATCACACCTTTTATATCCATTGCAAGGTCAAATTGACATAATTAATTGCAATCAAACAATTAAACAATTAAATTAAACAACCATTAAGTGAACCTACCCTTATAATCTACAGAATTTTACTAAGTGCATTATTAAGTGCATTACTTTTTACATTATTTTTTAACTTCAAAAAATTTGCTAATAAACATTAAGTATAAAAATACTTTATGTAATTTAACACCTATATTATAAATAACATTTCCTTTCTTAACATTTAAATAATTTATGCATAAAAAATATTATCAAAAAGTTCTATACAAAACTTTATACTATGAATTTTTTATTATGAATTTTTGTATTGGTAAACACAAAATGTCTGAATAAACTTTTATATATCCAGCTATAATTGTCCTTGAACTTCAATTACTTATAATATAATAATTCATGTTTCAATATTCATACCATTTGGAAAGTAAGTTTTGTAATTCAAAATAAATCTGGATTCCATTTCTAATAATCTATTATGAAATCCTGCACCATCCTCTAGATTTTTAGGTTTGCCTAACACACAATATATGAATCCTTCAGGAATCCCCCTATGAAAGTCCAAAAAATGTTTAGCCACAGGACTCTCCAATCTTCTATGCTTGATGTCGCCCAAATGTTCCATAATTCTAAGTTTCACTTTTCTGCTAGTTTGACCAATATACCATTTTTGTTTGCCACAACCTATAATGTACACTACCCCCACCGAATTACAATCAAAATATTCTAAGGCTTTATAGTTCACATTGTTAATCTTAGTTCCATCTAAATTCCTAACTTTACTGCAAACTTTACACTTGCCACATCTATATGTTCCTATTTTTTCTGTTTTTGATTTTTTTCCAAAACTGTGCCTTGTGCTCAAAATCTCTTTTAAATTGGGATATCTACCATACGAAAAGGTAATTTTGCTTGGGAAAAGATTCCCCACTCTATCATCACCCAAAACTATTGGCCACAAATTTGATACCGTTTCCCTTAAAATCTTGGAAAACTGGGAAAATTTGGTGACAAAAAATCTTATCTTTTTTAACGATTTCTGATTCAATACTTTCTGACCAATTTCCTTGAAAAACATGTGGCCTTGAATGCTTACTTCTATCCATATTTCTCTCCGAGCATTCAGGGGTTATCAGACCCAATTCCTTCTCCACTTTTACCCTAGCTGATTTAATGGTAGCCACAGAGTAACCTCTCCCAATAAGTTTCCCTTCAACTTTGTCGAATTCATCTCCCACTTTGGTCAACTCAGAAATATTTGCACCAATACGTTTGAATTCCCCCAAAGGTAAAGAGTTTAATAAAGATCCGCTGTGCATGCTGGAAGCATGCAGAAAATTGTCAGCGGCTGTCTCTTTCTAAAAAGGTTTAAATTGAATCCTGTTATTGGACCCTACATAGAATTCAATATCCAAATATTGTATGCTCATACCCCCTTTGGTGTATGTGAAATCCAAACCACATGGATTGCTCTTAATTTCCAAAATAAATCTGTCAAACTCCATGGGATCACCTCTGCACAAAAAAAGAAGATCATCTATGTATCTTTTATACTTGACTACCTTCGTCCTGAAGAAGTTGTTTGTATAAATGAAAGAATTTTCAAAATGGGCCATGAAAAGGACCGCATATGAGGGCGCATAAGGTGCCCCCATAGCTGTCCCTTCATTTTGCAGGAAAAACTCTCCCTCAAACTCAAAACAATTATGAGTTAAACAAAATTCCAAAAGTTATATGATATAATTTGTTCTTGGTCCTTCTCCCAACATCTTTTCTATGGATTCCAAACCCCAATGTTTATTAATACTTGTGTATAAAGATTTTACGTCCACACTGGCCCAGTAAAAATCCTGTTCCCAGATGATGTTTCTCATCTCTTCACTTACTTCTCTCGTGTTTTTAACATGGGCTTGTACCTTATTGTAAATGACGTTTTAACACTAAGTCCAAAAAAATTCCTATGTTCTGCAAATATGAGCCCTTGCCTGAAACTACGGGGCGACCTGGTGGATTTCTTAAGTCCTTGTGGACTTTTGGCATAATAAAGAACCTTGCATTTCTTGGATTCTCTATATACATCCTTTTTACATCACTAGATGTAAAAAATCCTAACCGTTCACCTCTTTCTAAGACCTCTAATAATGCGGAATTAAAAACTTTTGTCATATTAGAGACCAACCTGGTATAAGTTTTATCATTTAAGAGCTCCAATGCTGCCAAATTATACTTTTCTCTGGGCAGAATAACCCAATTGCCCCCTTTGTCTGCTTGAGTAAAAACGTAATGTTTGTTACAATCTTTCAAAACTGATAAAGCAGTCCATTCAATCTTGCTTAAATTATATAATTTTTTACTTTTAACAAACTTATCATGTTCATACTCTAGCTGCTTACATAAAGTTTTTTCAAAAACCTGTATGGCTACATTACTTCTAGGCGGATTGAATTTGCTTTCATAGGGCATTCTTGGCACATCAAATTTACCATAACCCATGTCAAACCCACCATCCATCACACTTAATGCATTTTCATCATCAGGGAAAATATCAACTAAATCATTCGGATGTAAAGAAATGTCCATTAAAGAACTGTCCAGAATAGAGTCTGTTATGTCATTTGGTTCTCTGGCTTCCGTTTCCATTCTATTTTCTGCAAAAAATGTTCTTAAATACAACTTTCTACAAAACTGTTTTGGGTCCATTAAAATGTCTGATAAAGAAGGGAAGCGTGTCGGAACAAATTTAGTTCCTTTACATAACACATTTCTACTTTCATCGGTAATGTCACAATCAGAAAGATTCAAAATGCGGAAAGACTCACCTTCCATTGATTGTAACTGTGTGTCATTAACAGTCTCAATGGTATGTGGCAACAAAACATCCTCATATGCGACGTCTATAGCATTAGAAAGATTGGAAATACTGAAAACACTGTGCCCTATGCAACGAGCATTATCTTTTCCTGCTTTTGTTCTGAAAACGGCGCCCCCTTCCTTTATTCTGCACCGAACTTTTCCCAGAATTGTCTGTAGTTTCATTAGCCCTTGTATCCATATCTTGTTCCAGATTCAAATCCTCGAATGAAACGCTCTTCCTTCCCGTAGACTCCGTGTCGACTGAAGATACCGTAGTATCACCCACTGAACCACCTCTAGCAGCTCCTCTGACGTCACGCCTGGCTCCGCGCTTTCTTTTAAATCTATACTGCCATGAAAACAACTTGCCAGATTCATGATCTTTAATGTCACGGATAAGTTTCTTTTTCTTTCGTGTAATCACCTCCGACTCAACTTTAGCTACTCTGGCTTTGATATCAACCATGTTCCCCTCAAAGACAACACTGGAACTTTCATTTATCAGTTCTTTTTGCAGTTGCAAAATAGATGAACGGACTCTATCAAGTACCCTTTCGTTCCTCTTGACAAGGATACCCAGCCAACTAATGGTACAATTCAACGAGACTGCCTTCCATTCTGCGGAGAGATCCACCTCCTCATCTCCGAATTCATAGGCAGGTAAACGTTCCACCCTTAACCCTTCTAGGGGTTATAATTAAACTGATGTATTTTTCTAACAATTTAGAATCATAAAAGGTGGTCACTTCTTTTACCATCGCCTTTTCCAGTTCTGTGTATTTGGACAAACAATCGGTAAAAGTGCCGTTCCAAGGATCCCTGGATGCTAATTTCTCGTCCCTCTCCTTCCACATCGAAATAAAGTTCACCGGTTGGTTTGCTTGAGAAATTCCTGATACAACACTTGCGGAAACATTCACTGACATCATGGAATATATAATACACTAAAGAATACTTGTAGTGAAATACACTGGAACGCAACACAAGCACAATTAAACAATCATTAAGTTTATTCAGACATTTTGTGTTTACCAACACAAAAATTCATAATAAAAAATTCATAGTATAAAGTTTTGTATAGAACTTTTTGAAAATATTTTTTATGCATAAATTATTTAAATGTTAAGAAAGGAAATGTTATTTATAATATAGGTGTTAAATTACATAAAGTATTTTTATACTTAATGTTTATTAGCAAATTTTTTGAAGTTAAAACTAATGTAAAAAATAATGCACTTAATAATGCACTTAGTAAAATTCTGTAGATTATAAGGGTAGGTTCACTTAATGGTTGTTTAATTATTTAATTGTTTAATTGTTTGATTGCAATTAATTATGTCAATTTGACCTTGCAATGGATATAAAAGGTGTGATGGTATGTAGGATGAATGCATTCCTTGAGAAGGCGAAGGCCGAGGTACCAGAATGCAATAAAAGAAGACTGTTACACCATCTACAGCGTGCTTGTGTTGCGTTCCAGTGTATTTCACTACATTTTACAAGGAGCTGAGACCTGCAGGGGAACTAAAGTTTAGTGCTGCTTATGCTAAGCCTGCTTATATTGTTAACAGCACAACAGGTAGTATACTTGCTTTTGATGCAGAAGGCTGTGGGTTCTTCTCCCACGGTAGGTAGTTGCATTGCTGATACTGTACTGTGTTGTAAAGGGGGTGGATGCTGTAGTCCTTTTTGGCGGATATCTAGTAGTAACTATGAACCTGTTATCAGTTTGCCATCCATTCCCTATTGCAATATTCCTAGCGTATCACTTTTTTTTAATGCAACATAGGCAATTTATTCCTCAAGGGCAACAGGCACTTTATTTGTAGATGAAACAATGAAATATAAAGTTGTTTGCTAGCAGCAACCTCATTAGTTACAGATTTCTTTAATATGGAATTGTGTAGATGGCTTTTACTAGTTCAGAGATTGTGCACATTTACTGATACTGGTGGACTGTAGAAGTTTGAGTAGACTTTTATGATGGAAATGTTCTGAATTGGGCTGTTTTGTCATTATTGGTGCATGCATTTTGTTTCATTGTTTACTGGAAAAATGTTCAAAACAATAAATTTAAAATGCTCTCCAACAACTATACTGTATTGTACAAGGAATATAATTTAATACAATCAGGAAGGTGCATCAAAGAGCACGTGTATGTTCCATGTGCAAGGGGCCTATGATTTGAAAACAGCACAAAGTTAATCTTTATCTGCCACTGGCAAAATGTATTTTCTTTGAATGTGGGTTTCAATGCTGTTTCAATGAATGTGAGTTTCAAGGGCAGAGAAGTTTTAATGCTAAGTCTAGTTTCATTGTGAGACTGCATTGCTTTGTTTAGCAGATATTTATTGTTGTTCGTGCTGTAAAATGCAAAATAAAACTTTTCTGGCAAATCATTTAGGAATGAAGTCACTAAATGACAGACATTAAGTTTCAGACGTCATAACCTTCTGAAAAATGCATGCTAAAGCAAGACATGTTATTCTATCAACTGTCTTAAGTTTATACAAGATCAATTTTTAGTACTGTTTGTATGTTCCCCCAATATATTTGGCCTTGTCCAGATTTCCTGCATTAAGAGGTTGAGAGGTACGTGCAAATAAACTGCTTTATAGAATTAGGAATATCCAAACCGCTCAACTGTTCCCAATTTTGGCTCAAAACGTTGCTCCCCCCTAATAATCCCTCCACAAAATAGCAATTTTGGAAAAAAAACGTGGAGGCTTTACAATTATAAATAACTAATGATCAGAGTTATACATTACTTTTGTTTCAGAAATGCATATAGATTCGCTAATTTTGTCAGCTGCTCAAGTTAACAGTGCTCATATTAAAATGGTGTCCCTTCTTTGACAGGTTCCCAGCTGTATTGTCTGGCAATTTTATATTTTTGCATCACATTTTTGGTCCGTTTTTCATAAAATTGCAGTTTTCTGGAAAATTAGTGGCAAATCATTAAAGACTGAAGTTAGAAAACAATGGCAGACATTTGAGTTTCAGATTTCATACTTTTCAGAAAATTCGTACTAATGCAAGACCTACTACTATATTATTATCTTTCTAAATTTATAAGGGCAATATTTAAAAAACAAGTCTTTATTTTTGGGCCTTTGCCTCAGTTTTATTTATGGGTTTGTTGCTCTAAGAGGTTGAGAGGTGTGTGTGTGTGTGTGTGTGTGTGTGTGTGTGTGTGTGTGTGTGGTAGGTAGCATACCTCTCAACTGTCCGAATTTTGCAGAATGTCCAGATTTTTGCCCCATATTTTTTGTCTGTTCCTCATAAATTTTGTGATTTTCTAGAAAATCATTGAAGGCTGAAGTTGCTAAATAATGACACATTTGTGTTTCAGACTTCATGTCCTTTAGAAAAATTCATACTAGCACAAATCCTAGCAACTTTCTCATACTAGCTCAAATCCTGTTATTCTGGCAACTTTCTAAGTTCACAAGAGCATTATTTAATATCTGTCCCTGTTTATTTTAAGCTTTGTCCATATTTCTTGCACTAAGGAGGTAGGTGGGGTGTGTGTGTGTGTGTGTGTGTGTGTGTGTGTGTGTGTGTGTGTGTGTGTGTGTGTGTGAATGAAACACCCTAGTTAGGGGTAGCAGGTGGTTAGTAATTTACTCAAGCTCAAAACCTGTACCTTAGTTAGAGAAAACAAAAGCATGAATCCTCTACCCCAACTACCATGCTGCATTTTTCAAAGAACTGACTTTCAGGTTAATTTTTAATTCAAGGAACCGAGTTTGAGTGACTCTATATTATATTACTGACGAGGCATTACAGCGAATGCCTCTTCATCGATACTAAGAGAGCGAACCGTGAATTACGAGAATGGCCGTAGCTTGGCTGGGGAGGGGGGTAGCAGTTTGAGAGCTGAGAGTACAAATTTGAAAATCCTAGCTACACCCCTGATGCACATCCAGTGAGTGGAGGATTTTTCACCCCTTATTTTGAGGGTTAGGAAAGGTAGGTGGACGGTCTGGTTCAGAGAGATCTCTGTAACCACTTTAATCATAAAGGACAAGTTGGTCCTAACAGACTATCAGAGTGGAACATGTGGAAAGGTTCAACACACACAAGGGCATGAAATTCTGATACTCTTAGCTAAAGTAATGGCCAACAAAAAAGAAAACTGTCTTCCAGGTCAAGAACCTAATGCCTGCGGAGGCAGCTGGCTCAAAAGTGGGGATGGTGAACTTCTCCAAAATGAAACTGAGATCCCATTGAGGAGCAGGAGCCTCTCTCAAGAGCCATATATGAATAACCCCCTCTCAAGAAATTTTTCATGAGTGGGTGGGAAAAGAGTGGGGGGTGACAGGGCAGATTGGCTGAACAAGCTGTAGTGCAACTCTTATGGGAGTGAGAAAGCCCTTTGCCAAAAAGTTCTGATAAGTATGAGGGGATCAAGTATGAGGGGATCAGAGAAACCAAAGTGTGAAGAGGGTTCTGTCCTTTTTTGTCTGCACCATAGAGTAAACATATTCCATTTGACAGAGTAAGATTTTCTGGAACTAGGTCTCCTGGTTTCTTTTAGAATGTCCAGGACCTGCTTGACAAGGAAAGTTCCCATCCGGGGGGGGGGGGGGGGGTCAAAATATCATCCAAGTGGTTAGTGTGTGTTCAGGTGGGGGTGTATGATACAGCCCTTGTTCTGTGTAAACAGGTCCACTTGTTCGGGCAGCAGCCATGGTTCTTCTTGCTGAGACTGAGCATTAGGGGATCATCACTGCTGCCCTGTCTGACAGCCTACTGGCTAAGGTGATCCACCAGTTGAGGGAGTTTGAAGTTTCCAAAAAGATCTATGGCTAGGCAACAAAGAGGGTAAGAGCAAGCCCCCCCCCCCCCGCTTGCTCATGTACCACATAACTATGGTATTTGTCTGTAGTTTCTAGGAATACGCCTGGTTTCCACTGGTCTTTGAAAATGATCAAGGCTTTTTGGTTTGCCAACAGTACTTTTAAGTTGATGTGTTCATTTTTAAAATGAAGTCCCATCTGCCCTATATCCGTAACTTGTTGCAGTGTGCCCTCAGGCTGTGACTGAGGAATTTGTGGCCAATGACTGTTTCCGAGAAATTATCCTGAAGGAGAAACCTGGATTGTTGGAGTAGGGGGACTCTTCTTTGACAAGGGAGAAGCTTCACCCTGAAGCTGAAGGAATGGGAGTGCTGGCACCACACATTTCTGAGGTACCACTGTAGCCTCCTCATGTGGAATCTGGCAAAGGATATAGGGATGCAAGGCCATGTAAAGGAACTCCTTGGCAGGGAGGTGGTAGTTTTAGGAAATAGTGTGTTAGAAAGGTTACTTTCTCTTGAAGAAGGAAAGCTTTTCAAAGAGAGGAGTCCAACAAAGCTCCCAGAAACACAATCCTGACCATAAGGATGGTCTGAGACTTTAGGATACTGATGGTGAACCCCAGGACTGGCTACGGTTTCTTGGATATAACAAATCTGATACAAGTTTTTCTAGACTTGCTGCATGAATAAGGTAGTATCTAAGTAGGGGTAAAGCTGAATGATTATCTTCGTGTTTCACTGTTGCGGTCATTACATTTGGGTAATCTGCTGGCAGGTTGCCCTCAGTCGGCCTGAATTCCAAAGTCTTGGGTCCTGCGTTGGTTGCTGTCTCCTCTTCCATAACGTCAGGGGTATAAAGCAAGCAGTCAACGCAATTTTCTTTAGTCTTACTTGCAACGCGGTGCCCGAAGCAGAAGCATTTTGCAAGTGCCGGTCGGGCAACTCCTGAAATATTCGAGTTTGAGTTTCAGAACCGAAGTCTTCACTAAAGCTAAGTACCCCATTGGGGAAACTATTTTCTTGCTCCATACCGATGTCAGAAAAAGTTAATAATTGTATTACTTGTGGGAAGCAAATACCTCATAAGGATTTCCATTTATACTGTATTCCTTGCCTAGGCCGTGATCACAACGTGCCTGGCTGTCACTTTTGTGCTAGATTTAACCAACGCACTATTAAGCGTTGGTATATTTTTGCCTCAAAGTATTTTGGAAACAGATTTATCTACCCAGAAATGTCGTCTGATAGCAATCAGACTACCGGAGTACATAAAAAACGTAAAAAAAGGAGAGACAGTCGAGGTCCAAAACAGACAAAACTTCTCCTAAGCCAGTTGCCGGTTCGCCTGTACTCAGTGAGGTGCTTTCGCAGCCCCTGATACCTGCTACTTTCGAGCCGCAGGCCCCTACCGACACCCATGTGGAGTCCGGCATGCCGCGGGATACTCAAAGTATAGGACCCAAGGATGCATCTCCCTTGGATGGGTCCGGAGCTGCTGAGCAGGCACTGGCTTCTGAGGGTGTATTCAGGCCTCAACATTTTTATATCAAACCGACGACAGCTGCAAAACCAAAGACAAAAGCAACTTCTAAAACTAAAAAAATGACGCACGAGCCATGTGCACAGGCCTCTATGCCTTAAAAACAGATTATCAATATGGCTGAAGACCTTATTACCTTAATCAGGGGTTCCCATCCCCCTCCAGATAAGAGGTCTAGGCAAGACACTGATTATGAATCTTCAGATCAGGTTTGTATTTCTTCTGATTCCTCTTCTGATTAGGAATTATCTATACCTCCCTATGAGGATTCTGATGCAGAGGAGTCTATACCATCTGCATCACCTCCTGAGGATTATTCATTTGGAGAAACCTTGCATACTTTGAGGGAGCATTTTCACTAGGAGAGTCAAGATTTCTCAGAATCAAAAAAGAGGCTCAGGGATTTCCTTCTCCCTCAGCACAGGCCTTTAGCCATACCCAGTTTTAGACATTGTGGATGAAGTGTTTTCAGAGTCAAGCTTGACCCCTGACTCCTTATCTCCGGCTCCCAGCAAGCCTGACAGATATTACAGGGTCCCTGACTCTCACAATTTTTTATTTAGAAACCCTGATGCTGATCCTGAAACTATTTCACAGGATCCAAAGGAAGTTAAGGCCTCAACAGCAAAAAATCCTACCCCCTCTGACAGAGATTCAAGAGCACTGGATAGATGGGGAAAAAAGGTTTATACATCTGCAACCTTGGCAATTAGGGCCTTAAACTGCCAGTTTCATATGCTCAAGTATTAACATGTTAAGGGATTGCTGAAACAGAAAATGATGTTGATTTCTGAATGTGCAGAAAATAAAGAATTGCAGGAATTATTGCATGCAGCTGAACAGGTTGGAAAGCATACTTTGCAATGTGGATTTAATTCCTTTGAGGCCTCCTGCAGGGCTGCAGTTACTGGATCTGTGATTAGGAGGCATGTCTGGCTAAAGGAACAAAATTTGCCTGATCATGTTAAAGCTAAATTACTAGATGCACCTTTACAGCATGATACTCTGTTTGGCATTAAGGCAGAAGAGGTTTTAAAGAAAATGGAAGACAAAGCTATGTCTATGCAAACTGTAAAAGACTTCTCACAAGTGTAGCCACCAAGATTTAGTAGACACTGGCCTACAAAAAATTGGTCCTTTCCAGCTTCAGACAGAGCTCAAAGGGGCAAATCCAGACGCCCTAAGGGTTCCAGATATCAGGCACAAGATTCATACAGGTCAAAGCAATGGGGCGCTTCTACCTCCAACTCTGGAGAAGATAAAGCGCAAACCTACAGAAAACAGTCCCAATGACTTCCCTCTGCCTTCACCAAGCACTTATCTTTTAGCAACACCCTTAGGGGGGAAATTAGCACTTTTTGCTCAAAATTAGCAGTTAATAACCCAGGACAAGTGGGTGCTAAACATAGTATCACAGGGATACAGATTCCATTTCCATACTCTGCCAATGGCAAACAGTTGGCCAGATCTGCCAAAACATCAATGGGCAGAGGCACAGAAACAGGTTACGTCCCTCATGGATATGGGGGCCATTCAGCCAGTACCAGAACAAGAAAAAGGACAAGGTTTTTACTCAAGACTGTTCTTGGTACCCAGAAAGGACAAGGCCTGGTGGCCAATACCGGATTTATCACTTTTGAACACATACCTGGACATTCCAAAATTCAAAATGTTGACTTTGCAGCAGCTTCTGCCCATGCTGGGCAAGAATGATTGGCTGGTGACATTAGACCTAAGAGAGGCATAGCTGCATGTCCCAATAAGGCAATCGTGCAGAAGATACCGCAGATTCACAGCTGGCTTAATGCATTACCAATTATCTGCACTTCCCTTTGGCTTATCTACTGCACCCAGGGTCTTTACAAAGTGCCTGGCATCAGTAATTGCATTTTGCAGACAAAGAAGTATACAAATATATCCTTACTTGGACGACTGTCTCATTCAAGCAGAGAACAAGGACATTCTTCTTCAACACCTGGCGTTTGTGAAAAGGCTTCTAACATGCCTAGGGTACACAATAAAGAAAAAGAAATCACAACTGGCACCCTCTCAAAAGATAACATTCCTGGGTGCAAGCTTGAATACAACTGCCCAGATGGCTTACCTCATGCCAGACAAGCAAAGGCAACTGACTACTTACTTCAAACTGATGGCAACAAAAACCCAGTTATCTGCAAGACAAATTCTGCAGGCTTTGAGCTTCATGGCATCCTGCATCCTACTGATTCCATATGCAAAACTGCATATGAGGAAACTTCAATGGTACCTAAAAAGTTTATGGAGTCAACACTGTCACAGTCTGGAGACAATGATTCCTCTCATTCCCTGCCTACAACAGAGTTTCTACGGTGGGCAAAGGCATGTCACCAAAACATGGGATGGGCCTTCACTCTACCCCATGCCAGCCAAACCTTAACAACAGACTCATCAGATTATGCCTGGGGGGGGGGCCTACATGGCAGGAAGATGCATTCAGGGCATATGGACCCCAAAACAAATGCATCTACATATCAACCAGAAAGAGATGTGGTATATAAACAAGCAGGGGGGCACGCACTCATACCCCCTTTGCAGATTAGCCATGGCTCTGTGGGACACAGCTTTGACTTGCCAATTACATCTTGAAGCTCAATTCCTGCCAGGAAAACAAAATACTCTGGCAGACGATTTAAGCAGAAACCTTATGGATCCTCACGAGTGGAAACTAGATCCACAAGTCTTCAGCATGATAAAGAAAAGGGGAGCCCAGACATAGATCTATTTGCCTCTCCTCAAAATTATCAATTGAAAAGATTCTGCACAAGGACTTCTCCCAGAAGAGCGTGGAAAGTGGACGCCCTATCCTTCAGTTTACGCCTTCCCTCCTCTGCCTCTTCTTCCCAAAGTCCTCCTAAAAGTCAGACAAAAGAAACCAAAGATGATACTAATTGCCCCAGACTGGCCCCGCCAATACTGGTACCCAATCCTAAGGAACTTATCTCAATACTCAGCTTGGACCTTACCTCAAAGACCTCAACTACTGTCCCAGCAAAACAATCAGATCCTGCACAATCAACTCCAGACACTGAACCTGGCAGCATGGCTGATCATGTAGTTATACAAACACCACCTCTCAGTAAACCTGTGATGGATGTCATTTTGGAAGCCAGAAGGCCTAGTACTAGAAAATCTTATGCTGATAAATGGAAGAGATTCTGTGCTTGGAATCAAGCACAAGGAACTGATACAGCAGAACCAAATATTCCTCAGATATTACAATACTTGACTGAGATGCTTGACAAAGGCCCATTTTCTCATCAATTAAAATCCATGCCTCTGCCATTTCAGCTCATTACAATACAGAGCCACCAATCTTTTCTCATCCTTTACTAAAGCAGTATCTTAGAGGAGCCAACAATATAAGGCCGCCTAGAAGATCACCAATACCTGCATGGGACCTTAATTATGTGTTGGAAATGCTCACTCTGCCTCCATTTGAATCAGCTGCTACTGCTGATATAAAGTTATTATCATGGAAAACAGGTCTGCTACTAGCACTTACTTCAGCAAAAAGAGTCTCAGAGCTACAGGCCCTCATGACTGTGGGGCCTTTTATCATATTTTACACAGACAGGGTGCCTCTGAGGACAAATCCAACATTTATGCCTAAGGTGGTTTCCATTGTGACTCTTAACCAAACTATTCATCTGCCAACCTTTTATCCAAATCCGCAGAACAAGGAGTCGAGAATTCTGCATTCCTTGGACGTACACAGCCAAGATTCTACTTGAGCAGGACTAAAGCTCTAAGAAAAACTGAGCAATTACTAGTGCCATATGCTGCAGGATCAGAAGGAAAGGCTATTTCAAAGCAGACTATTTCAAAGTGGATAAGCCACTGCATTCGTTTCTCCTACTTACACCATGGTAAACCTGTGCCCAAGGGCATTAGGTCTCACTCCACCAGAGCTGCAGCTACTTCAGCGGCCTTTCTCAGAGGAGTACCAACCAAAGACATTCTAGAGGCTGCTACTTGGGAGTTCTGTTCACACCTTTACAAAGCATCATCATTTGCCTCTCTACTCCAAGTCCAGGGCAGGCTTTGCCACTGCAGTTCTGCAGGGCCTTATAGCCACACCTAATGCTGTTTAGCTCCAGCCTCCCAATCATAGCTTTGGGATTCTACCCAAATGTAATGACTGCAACAGTGAGACACGAAGAACATAGTACAGTTGTGTACACTTACCATAAATGTAGATGTTCGAGTGTATCCACTGTTACAGTCCAGGTTACTCACCTGCCATCCCCCTTTCATTCTGTAGTTTATCTTTCCTTCTCCATCTTCTACAACCTATGTGGTGTATTTGCTTGTAGATGAAGGTAAAGTTTATATTGATGCATGTTTATATAGTTATTATACATATATATTTTTGCTACCTTTTTGGGGGCACCTGACATCTGGGGCAAGAAAAACTAAAGAAAATGGCACCTGCTGCTTGTTTTATACCCCTGACGACCTGACATCATGGAAGAGGAGACAGCAACCGACGCAGGACTCAAGACTTTGGAATTCAGGCCGACTGAGGGCAACCTGCCAACAGATTACCCAAATATAATGACTGCAACAGCGAATACACTCGAACATCTACATTTATGGTAAGTGTACACAACTGTACTTTCTTTGAACTGCAGAAGGCTATCACTTGAGACAGCCATTTTGTGAATATCCTGGGTGCAGCAGGCAAGCCAAAGCTGCTGATGCTTTGCATCTGCTCTGATGTGTAAAACTCCTGTGATTTTATTCTTTCATAATGTGGAGGTATGCGTCCTTTAGATATACAGTAACCATGTAGGCATTGGGGGAAATCACGGGCAATAGTTTTATCAAGAGTTAGTATTGTGAATGTGTTACCTGCAAGAATCTGTTCAGTTTCGACAGGTCCAAGATAGATCTCCAGGTACCTTCTTTTCTTGGACTAGCCAGCCTTGAGTAAAATCCCTTCCCACCCAAATCTTTTTGGTACTGGTCCCACAGAATCCTGGGTATATAGTGGCTGAACTTGTTTTGTGGCCTGTCTCTCTTGATTTGGGAGAATATCTGGGAAGACTGAGCAAGTTGGAGATTGCTGGGATCGAAGTCTATAGCCACTTTTTTATGATATTTAATACTCACTGATTTCTAGCAATGTGTGTCCAATTTTTAAGAGGGACAGCTGTCCTCCTAGATTGGGGGTGGTGGTGGTAAGGGAGGTTGGAATGGGACTTCAGGGAGGGGGAAAAGGAGGATGTTGGGTGAGACATGGCTGCTCCCCTGCTGGGACCTGAACGATGGGATCTTATAGGCCTATTAGAGTTAGCTTGCCCTAATTTCAACCACAGGTGCTGCCTCCAATTCCTGTCCTTTCTAGGCCTCCTATGGCTTGGTTTAGAATGGGAGGGTGGAAAGGACCAGTGTTTGTTAGGCTAGTTGAAGCTGGGAGATTGAACCTAAAGAAAGTCCTTGACAGTCTGCATGGAACTGGCCTTATTCTCCATCTTAAGTACTGCTTCAGCCTTAGGACTAAAAAGGTAGTCCTTGTCCAAAGGAGCATCCAAAAGACTTGGATTTTACATGCTCAGGGAAGGACTGCTCCCTCAGTCAGGCATTCATTCTAATTAACTGATCCTTTAGCTAATGCCCTGCTAGATGATTCCAGATCATCATAGCCACAGTGCAAGGAGTGCTTAGCAAATTGAAATCAGGAGCTGCATTTGTCTAGCAGTTCCTTAGAGGGCCCTATTTTCAATTCCCACCAATTTTTGCTTCATCTTGTCCAAGAGGGTCTGCTGACACTTGACCACATGGAATTGGTAATTTAGGGCCCTCAGCCAGGGTAGCAGAGGTGTAAACGCTCTTCACTAACCTGTCCATGGTTTAACTTTCTTTGTTGGCAGGGTTTCTTTTCTCCAAGTGCTAGCTTTGGCTCCCTTAGGTCCCCGAATCACCACTGCAGGATCTGCTACAGGGTTTGGTGCCTATGGGAATCCAAAAATCAATCTGGCTTCCGAGGAGTAGGTGAGAGGGAGTGTAGCTGCATGGAAGAAACCAACAAGACATCATCCACTACCTCTAAGACTAGAGGAGAAGGCGAAGGCAGAGGTACCAGAATTAAAAGAGTTTCATCAAACGTACCAGTGAATGTGTTCCTGTTTTTTGTATATCAAGTAATGGCAAGAGGTTTATGCTCAGAAAGTTTGAGGAATTCCCTTACCCTCTTCTTTGGTTGAGGGTAATCCTGAGCTTTCCATTTGAAGTATTCCTTCAGGGTGTGCAGGGTCTCACTAAAAGAAATGTTCAGGGAGTGAAGCTGAGGCTGGGTTCTTAAGAGTCTGAATCTCCACAGGAAGCAACAGACGGACCTTCAACAAAGGTGGATTCCTCACTTTAATTCTCTGACTCAAAAGAATCTGAAGATTAGTGTGTGTGTGTGTGGGGGGTGTCCCTTTTTCTTTTACAAAGAGAAGATTCAGGAGCAGAACCAAGAAGGTCAAGGCATCTACATCTCACTATAGTAAAATTCAGATCCTCAGCCAGCCTAACCAGGTCCTGTCGATAGGCCTGAGAACAGGAGTGGTAGCCAGTAAGGCTCTGCTGGAGCAAGCTGTACGCAGTCTGTGTGTGTGAGGCCTTTGGCTTGGGCCTATGGGAGACATCAGTGCTAGGACCAAGACGTGGATTTGTGGCCACATCCACAGAATGGTGAACTAAGGTATTGACAAGGACAACTCCAGTTTCCCCAACAGATGGAAAACAGTAGTCAAAAGATGGAACCTGCAAAGTGACTCCAGGCCCAACCAACAAGCTAAGTCCTTTGGCTTGTGCAGAAATAGAGGGACCAGACAGCATACCGCACTCCAAATGGGTTCGCTAGATGCCAGTGCCACAACCGCAGTTGTCGAAGACTGCAAAAGTGCCTCGCCTTCTTTGACAATAACAAGCCTGGATGGAATGGAGGACTATCACTGCCCAATACACTATGCTTTAGATACTTCTTATGCCTAAGGAGATCAACCTCTGCCCAACAGGCAGACAACATGGTTTGAGAAGACCCTAACACGTCACATAGGTGATTAGGTAGAATCTCAGCTCTATGCTTGAATATCCTACTGTCAAAGCAAGCACAGAAGCAAGAGTTAGGCACATCATGTTCTAGGCCAAAACAGGCCAAACAAAAAGAATGAAAGTCCCTTTGTGGTTGGTATCTGCTTGCCATAGCAGAGAGTATTATCTTTCACTGACATATGTAAACAAACATATAAAAAGTTCCCCACTGGGATATTTAGCTTTAGACGTCTTCTTTCTCTGGTGCAGACCAAAAGACGCACTGACTAGCCCTCTGCTTCAGGCTCCAATTGCAAGAAAGGACTGAAGTTATGATACCAGCCGACTACACCCAGACATCTTGATGTTGGTCAGGGTGTCCAAGGACTCCTGGAGGAGGAGAAGGAAATTCCCTGGTGGTCAGGCCAGCCAAGAGCTTCCATGGCAGGAGATCCGATCAGTTAGGACTACAACAGTGAAACAAAGAACATCCTGAGATATAGAAGATGGCATATTATTCAGTGAGAATTTGGCATCAGGAGGAGGCAATTTAGAAATTCTAATTCATGTCACAGAAAGTGGCAAGGAGGAATTTGGCCATATGAGCTTGACAATTTATTGTTCTGAAGGCCAGAGTAGAAGAGGTACAAACCTCGCCATATCTGTCAAATGCTCTTCCATTTTAATCTTGGGGTATAGGACTCAGAGAGGCTAAGGGTTTGGAAGAACCCTCTTTATTCAGGGAAAGGAGAGCAGAGTCTGTCAAAACATTTCAGAAAAGTCACTCTTTTTGGGTAAAAGAGTTTTAGCATCAGGGAAAACATGTTGAGCTGAATGGATCCAAGGCCCCAATGACAGGTGGTACAGCTAAAAGTTTGGGGAGTAAGTGAAGGAGTTCATAATACCTCCATTTCTGAAATCTCTGCCTTCCCACTGAAAAAAGGTTCTTCATTTTAGAAAATGTCTGTTAAAGGTGTCTCCTTTACTGGAGAATCAGGAGACATGTCTTCACCAGATTCTGACTTAAAAAGAACAGGACAGGAGATCTGGATTGCATAATCAATACCTTTACTCTTCTAATTCTAACAGAGAAACTGAGAAAATGGGGACCTTTTCCTCTTTAAATGTGAGAAAACTGGACAGGATGACCAAAGAGACAAATGCTAAGAAAAGCATTTTAGCAAAACTATACCAATCATTCTTTGACCCAAAAAACACTAGATGGTGAGTGGAAGGTGCTTTGAGATTTTGGAACAAGTTTTGGATGCATTGGATGCCTGGACCTCCAAAAGGGAGCCAAGCTACCTCCTTCCTAACCAAGACCTGAACTATTCCATCCAGCCCCTCAAAGAGAAGAAAAAAGTACAGTTTTGTACCTACCATAAATGTAGATGTTCGAGGATCCACATTGCTGCAGTCCTAACTATTGGGTAGTCCGCTGTCCAGTCGGCCCGAATACCAAAGTATATGGCTGACGTCGGTCAGGGCGCATTAGACTGACGGCAGTACGTCAGGGTACTAATGCGCATGACCGACGTCATATCCTCAGTCTTTTCTTGCCCCAGATGTCAGAAGACCCTGAAAAGATAAGGCCAAAAACCAAAAACTCCCAAAATACCTGCACCAAAAAATATATATATATATATATACAATATATACACAATTAGCAGAATATAACCTCACCTACACAACCACCCCTAAACACAGAGGGGAAGGAGGGAGTTTAAATTGGACTGCAGCAATGTGGATCCTCGAACATCTACATTTATGGTAGGTACAAAACTGTACTATGTTCTTCATTCCACATTGCTGCAGTCCTAACTATTGGGTAGAATCCCAAAGCAGAGGTAAGGGAGGCTGGCAAATCATAAGGAAGTAGGAACTGACAACATGCCTTGCAAAATAGCTGTGGCAAAACCAGCCCTAGACTTAGAGTAGAGAGGAAGGTGATAATGCTTAGAGAAAGTATGCACTGAACTCCAAGTAGCTGCCTCCAAAATATCCTTAGTTGCCACCCTCCTTAGAAATGCTGTGGAAGTGGCAGTAGCCCTAGTGGAATGAGGCCTAATCCCAGCTGGAACCTCCTTGCCATGATGGGAATAACAAAATGTAATGCAACACCCAATCCACCTAGAAATAGTTTGTTTTGACACAGGCTTGCCCTTTGAACTCAAAGCAAAAGAAACAAACAACTGCTGAGACTGCCTAAAATCCTTAGTCCTGCTCAAATAATAACGCAATAGCCTGTGTACATCTAAAGTGTGCAAAATCTTTTCCCCTTTATTTTGGGGATCTGCATAAAAGGTAGGCAAATGAATAGTTTGGTTTAAAGCCACACTAGAAACCACCTTAGGCATAAAGGAAGGATTAGTACGAAAGATACCCTATCCTTATGAAAAATCAAAAAGGCTCCACTGCCATAAGGGCCTGCAACTCAGAAACCCTTCTTGCAGAAGTAATGGCCAACAAAAAGCAGTCTTCCATGACAAGTATTTCAATTCAGCAGTAGCAGGCTCAAAAGGTTGTAGAGTAAGTTTCTCCAACACAAAATTGAGATCCCAAGCAGGAGTAGGAGCTCTACGGGGGTCTTATATTCTTTGCCCCTCTAAGAAATTGCTTGAACAAAGGATGCGAAAACAATGGTGGGTCACAATCATAGTGAGCTGAAATTGCTGCAGCATGAATCTTAATGGAAGAGAAAGACAAACCTTTGTCCAATAACTCAGTAAGATATTGAAGAGCCACACTCAAATTTGGCTCAGTAATCTCCAAATTGTTTGCTGCACTCCAAAACAAACATCTCTTCCATTTTTCTGCGTACACTTTCCTTGTACTAGGTCTTCTGGCTTCCATAATCACATTTAAAACTTGTTGAGGAAGCTGAGACCTGCTGTCTTTCAAAACAGAATATGCCAGGCTGTTAGATGTAGAGAGTGAAGCTTGACATTGAGCAGATGACAGTCTCTCTGAGACAACAGGTGTGGAATCAAGGGTAAAGGCCATGGAGGCTTCCTTACCAGACTCCTCAGTAATGGGTACCAGTGCTGCCGAGGCCAATCTGGAGCTATTAAAATCATCCTTGGCTTGTCTTGTCTGACCTTTAGAAGCACCTTTGGAAGAAGAGGCAGAGGTGGAAAGGCATACACATGAAGATTTTTCCAACTGAAAGAAAGAGCATCCACTTTCCAAGCTGTGTGATGAAATCCCTTCGTGCAAAACTTTGGCAGCTGGTGGTTTAGTGGAGAAGCGAACAGATCTATGTCTGGAGTTCCCCATGACACTGTCAATTTTGAAATACATGAAGATCCAGTTTCCACTCGTGGGGATCCATGATTTGTCTGCTTAATACATGTGCTAAGGAGTGCTGTGCAGTCGGCAGAAGCCTTGCCTGTAGAGTTAGTTGCAGACTGAGCGCAGTCTGCCATAAAATCATTGCTTGTCTGCACAATGGGTAAGAATGTGTTCCCCTTGTTTGTTGATGTACCACATGACAGTTGTGTTGTCTGTTAGAATCAACACCTGCCCTGGAAGAAGTAACTCCTTGAAAGCAATTAATGCAAACTGAACTGCTAACATCTCTTTCATGTTGATATGTAGATGCTGTAGTCTGGCAGGCCACTTGTCTTGTATCCACTTTCCATTTAGATGAGCTCCCAAGCAATATCTGAGGCATCTGTCGTTAGAATCTGACTTGCCTCTGGCCGGGTCACAGAGAGTCCCTTGTTTAGGTGACATTCCTGAGCCCACCACAAAAATTCCTTTTGAATGCAAGGTATTATTTGAATGACAGTGTCCAAATCCTGGCAGTGCTGTGTCCACAGATTTTTGAGATACCATTGTAGCTTCCTCATATGCAGTTTGGCATTGGGAAGCACCAGAATACAAGATGCCATGAACCCTAAGGCTTGAAGGACTGTCCTTGCAGTCAGCCCGGACTGAAGAGATAGATGTTGGAAGTAACTGGAAAGATTCTTTTGTTTGTCCGGGGTTAAAAAGGCCATCTGGGCTGCTGTATTCAGTCTCACACCCAGAAAGCACATGTCTTGAGAGGGTACTAGACTGGACTTTATTTCGTTCACAGAATACCCTAGGCATCTTAGCACTGCTATGACATATTCCAGATGCTGTAGAAGATCTTCTTTTTCTTCAGCCAGAATCAGGCAGTCGTCCAAGTAAGGATAGATTTGGATTCCTTGTAGCCTGAAGTAAGCTATCACTGGAGCCAGAACCTTTGTGAATACTCTGGGCGCAGTAGATAAGCCAAAGGGCAATGCAGAGAACTGATAATGAGAATTTCCAGCTCGAAAACGCAGATACTTCCTGCAACTTAGTCTTATTGGCACATGAAGGTAAGCTTCCTTGAGATCTAAAGTTACCATCCAGTGATCTTTGCCCAGCAGAGGTAAAAGCTGTTGTAACGCCAACATTTTGAACTTGGGAATGTCCAGATAAGTGTTGAGGATAGATAAATCCAGAATTGGTCTCCACGTGTTCCCCTTCTTTGGTACTAGGAACAGGCGAGAATAAAATCCTAGGCCCCTTTCCGGCACAGGAACTGACTGAATGGCCCCTATTTGGAGCAACAGAGAAATTTGCTTGTGAGCCTCTGTTCTTTGAAGAGGAGGAATGTCTGGCATGCCTTTGAAAGGAGGCAAGGTATGGAAATAAAACCTGTAACCGTGGTGAATAATATCCAGAACCCATCTGTCTTGGGTAATTAAATCCCAATTTTCTTTGAAAAGAGACAGCCTTCCTCCCAAAGGTGCTGCCAGGCAAGAACGTACTGGCAGCCGAAAAGGCAGGTCATTGGGTCTGCTTACGAAAGGACTGACCCCTGCCCTCACCAGAAGTCTGAGCAGGGGAACTCCCTGTCCTAGGCCTAAAAGTACCCTGAGCTCTGCCCCTACCACGTCTAGACCTACCCCTAGACTGGGAATCATAGGCAGGATAAGTCCATCCCTTAGCAGGCCAATTTCTACTAAACTTCGGAGGCTGCACCTGCAAAAAATCTTTAACAGTTTGCATAGACTTAGCCTTGTCCTCCATTTTCTTCAAAACTGCTTCCACAGGCGAACCAAACAACACATCAGACTGTAAAGGAGCATCCAAAATCCTTGTCTTAACATGCTCATCTAAATTCTGATCTCTCAGCCAGGCGTGCCTACGAAGAACAGAACCAGTGGCAGCCAGCCTGGAGGAGGCCTGCACAGCATCAAAACCACACTGCAAGGAATGTTTACCCACCTGTTCAGACACATGAACTAAATCTTGCAACTCTTTACACTCAATACCTTCAGCCAGAGCATCCACCTTAGATTTCAACTGTGAAAGAAGATAATTCTGATATTTTAACATGTGAAACTGACAATTCAACGCCCTCATGGCTAAAGTGGAAGAAGTATACACTTTCTTTCCCCATCTATCCAAAGCCCTTGCCTCTTTATCAGGAGGGACAGGATTTTTAACAACTGAGGCCTTCACACCTTTAGGCCCCTGAGAGACAGTTTCTGGGTCTGCCCTAGGAAGATACTTATGAGCTTCAGGCACCCTATAATACCTATCCGGTTTAACTGGGGCAGGAGGCAAAGAATCAGGATTCAGGGAAGCCTCTGCAAACACATCTTCCACCACATTCAAAACAGGAGGTATAGCTAAAGGCCTATGCTGGGGTAAAACAAGAATTCCCTAAGCCTTTTCCTGGAATCAGAGAAATCTTGACCTTCCCATTTAAAATGCTCCCTCATGGAATGCAGAGTCTCTGAAAATGAAAAATCCTCAGGAGGAGAAGCAGAAGGAGTAGAGTCATCCACATCAGAATCAGAATAAGGAGGTACTCCTGCAAGTCTTCAGTCAAGACTCAAGCCTCGAGCATTGCTCAAAACTCTCAAACTCAGGTTCCACCCTAGGCCTCTTATCAGGAGGGGCATAGAACCCCTAATCATAGTAATCAAATCCTCTGCCATTTTAAGCATATGTTTCTTAGGCAAAGATCCTGAAGCACTAGGAGAAACCCCACAGAAGCTAAACTTGGCCTGCCCTCAAAGAAGCCTTGGAAACTGAAGGGAGGCTCTAACCACCTTAGGAAGAGAGGGAAGAACAGCCACCTGAGAAGCCCCTCAGCCTGGCCTACTTCCTGAGAGGATACATCCTGTAACAGTAAAGTCTCTCCCTGAGACTCCAAAGAGACACCTGGCAAAACCTCCGGCTCCACTGAGCCTTCCAAAGAACCGGCGTCTGGGAGTGTCGGTTCCTCCACCCTAGGCTTTGCTGCTTTATCTTTGCTTTTTAGCGAAGCGCCGGAGCATCCGACGGCATTTTATAGTTACAACGCTTCCCAAACACTAACCTGGCACAGTCTAACCTTCTCTTAATAGTGCGTTTGTTAAATCTAGCACAAGAGCGGCATCCAACAACGCCGTGCTCAGGCCCTAAACAAGGTATACACAAAGTATGGTAATCCCTATGAGGTATCTGTTTCCCACAAGAAATACAGTTATTCACTTTTTCTGACATCCGGTTAAATACTGAGGCAAGAAAAACCAAAATATTCCCCAACGGGTACTTAGCCAACTTTGATTCGGTCTGAAACTCTGACTTCAGAAACTTTCAGAACGCCAACCTGCACTCGCAAAATTGCTTCTGCATCGGACCATGCGGCAAAAAAGACTGGGGATATGACGTCGGTCATGCGCATTAGTACCCTGACGTACTGCCGTCAGTCTAATGCGCCCTGACCGACGTCAGCCATATACTTTGGTATTCGGGCCGACTGGACAGCGGACTACCCAATAGTTAGGACTGCAGCAATGTGGAATGAAGAACATGTACAGTTTTGTACCTACCATAAATGTAGATGTCCGAACTGGATAGCATCTGCAGTCATAACAACTGGGTTGTCCTGTCGTCAGGCAGCCCTTCAGTCGGCCGGATTCCAAAGTCCGGGTCCGGCTTCGGCTGATGTCGCACTTCACCCGACGTCATCTCTGTTGGTCTTCGGGTATAAAAGCATCAGCCGACGCCATTTTCCTCAGTGTTTCTTGCCCCAGATGCCAGTAGCCCTCTTGAAGGCTAAAATTTGGATAGATGCCAATGTTTCCAAAAAGATAGAGGTAAACACAAAAATAAGCATGTATGTACATATATACAAACAAATACACCATAAAAGACTCCCCACCAGCTAGCTATTAGGAGGGTAAACACCCTAGGAGTACCACAGAGGGGAAGGAGGGAGGGTAATCCTGACTGCAGATGCTATCCAGTTCGGACATCTACATTTATGGTAGGTACAAAACTGTACTATGTCCTTCATGGATGCATCTGCAGTCATAACAACTGGGTAGAATACCATAGCCAACTAGGGGAGGAGGATAAAGGTAGATTATGGTGTGTTTAGGATCCCTTGCAGTACAGCAGTGGCAAACCCTGCTCGGGATCTGGAATATAGAGGCAAATTATAATGCTTGGCAAATGTATGCACGGAGGTCCAAGTAGCCGCCTCAATATGTCTTTGGTTGCCACTCCTCGTAAGAAGGCTGTGGTAGTGGCTGTTGCCCTTGTAGAATGAGGTCTTATGTTCTGTGGAATTGGTTTTCCATGGAAGGAGTAACAGAATCGTATGCAATTTCCTATCCATTTGGAGATTGTCTGTTTGGAAATAGCTTTTCCTTCCCTTCCTGTTGCATAGGCTACAAAAAGTTGGTCAGTCTTTCTGCTATTTTTTGTTCTGTCCAAGTAGTAGCGTAGCTGTCTATGTACATCCAAGGTATGCAGTATTCTTTCCCCTCTGTTTTGTGGGTTTGGAAAGAAGGTAGGTAGGTGGATTGCCTGGTTTAAAGACACTCTGGATACCACCTTAGGCATAAATGTAGGATTAGTCCTCATGGACACTCTATCTTGGTGGAAGATTAGGAAGGGTTGCACTGCCATTAAGGCCTGTAGTTCTGAAACCCTCCTTGCTGAAGTAATTGCCAGTAGGAAAGCAGTTTTCCATGACAGGTGTTGTAGGTCTGCTGTTGCTGCTGGTTCAAAGGGTGATAGTGTCAACTTCTAGCACAAAGTTTAAGTCCCAAGCTGGTAATGGTGGTTTCCTTGGAGGTTTTACATTCTTGATTCCTCTGAGGAACTGCCTGAGCAAAGGGTGCTAAAAACAGGTGGATCAAAGCTGTATTCTGCTGAAATAGCTGATGCATGTATCTTGATGGAGGAGTAGGACAGGCCTGAATGAAGAAGTTCGGCCAGATACTCCAGAATGTTAGGCATATCTATGTTTGACGCATCTTTTCCTCTTTCCGTACTCCAAATGACAAACCTTTTCCATTTTCCAGCATAGTTCCTTCTTGTTGAAGGTCTGCGTGCTTCAAGAATAATGTCTTTCACTCTTTGGGAAAGTTCTGGATTAGCTGCTGCTATGTGATGTTCCATGCAGTCAGTTGCAACGTTTTTAGGTTTGGATGTATGATGCTGTAGTTGTTCTGAGTTAACATCAAAGGCATCAGGGGTATTGGCCACATATTGTTCCGAGACATGCTCCTCAGCAGTGGGTACCAGTGTTGTCTTGGCCAGTTTGGAGCTATCAGGATTATCCTTGGACATTCTTCCTTGATTTTTAGTAGTACTTTGTGTATCAAGGGAAGAGGTGGAAATGCATATGCTGTTAGGCCTTTCCAGCTGAAGGAGAGCGAATCCACTTTCCATGCTAGTGGGTGGAATGTCCTTGTGCAGAATTTTTTTTTTGAGCTGGTGATTGAGAGGTGATGCGAATAGATCTATCTGAGGCATTCCCCATTTCTTTGAGATGGTCTTGAAGATGTCCGGGTGCAGCTTCCATTCGTGGGCATCCGATGTGGTTCTGCTTAATATGTCTGCTAGAGTATTTTCTTTTCCCGGTACAAATATTGCCTGTAACTGGATGTTGTAGCTGAGTGCCAGGGTCCACAGCTCCAAAGTCATTCTGCATAGGGGATATGAATGAGTGCCTCCCTGTTTGTTGATGTACCACATGACTGTGGTGTTGTCTGTCCTTATCAACTGGCCCTCTTGGAGAAATGGTTTGAACTTTTGGATTGCCAGTTTTACTGCCAGCATTTCTTTTAGGTTGATGTGCAGGTGAAGTTGATCCTGTGTCCACAATCCTTGCACGCATTTGTCCAGCATGTGGGCCCCCATCCTAGGTCTGAAGCGCCTGTTGTGATGGTCTGGCTTGCTTGACATCTGCGAAAGGGTAGGCCTGGGTTTGACTGACATGCCTGAGCCCACCATAGGAACTCCTGTTTTAAGCATGGAATTAGTGGGATTTCTGTTTCTAGGCTGTGTCTGTGTTGGGACCATAAATTCTTTAGGTACCACTGTAGTTTTCTCATATGTAGTCTGGCAAATGGGACCAAGATTATGCATGATGCCATGAAGCCCAAGGCCTGCAGTACTTTTCTTGCTGTTAACTTGTTCAGTTTTGTTAGTGCCAAGAAGTAAAGAGGGATTTCTTTTGTTTTTCTGTAGTCAGGAATGCCATTTGTTTTACTGTGTCCAATTCCGCCCAAGAATGTCCTTGTTTGGGATGGTATCAGCCTTGACTTTTGTAAATTGACTGTGTATCCCAGTGCTTGTAGCAAGTAAATGACCCTTTGTAAATCTGTTGTCAGCTTGCTTTTGTTGTCCCCTTGTAGCAGGCAGTCGTCCAGGTATGGGTAAATTTGAATTCCTGTAGTCTGCAATGGGCGATTACTGATGCCAGGCATTTTGTGAATACTCTGGGCAGTAGATAAGCCAAAGGGCAATGCTGAGAATTGATAGTGCTCTGATCCTGCAAGAAATCTGAGGTATCTTCTGCAGATTGGTCGAATGGGGACGTGCAGGTATGCCTCCTTGAGATCTAGAGTTACCAGCCAAGACTCCTTGCCCAGCATGGGAAGAAGTTGCTGTAGGGTCAGCATTTTGAATTTTGGGACAATGATGTATGTATTTAAGGTGGACAGGTCGAGAATTGGTCTCCAACTTTTTCCTTTCTTGGGACTAGGAATAGTCTGGAGTAGAACCCTTTCCTTGCTCTGCTGTTGGCACTCTTTCCACAGCTCTCATGTTTGCTAACTCCATTATCTGTTGTAGTGCCTCTGTTTTTTGATTTGGAGGTAGATTTGGCATTCCTCTTTTGACTGGTAAAGTGTGGAAGTGAAACTGGTAACCTTGATCTATGGTTTGTAAAATCCACTTGTCTTTTGTTATGTAGTGCCAGTTCTTTGAAAATAAGGTTAACTTTCCGCCTAGAGGAGCTGCTATTTGTTCCCTGGTAGGTGGATTTAGGGTTAAGTCACTGTGGTTGTGCTGATGTAGTGGCAGTGGTTGTGTCTGTGCCTCTGTTGTTACCTTGCCACTGTCGCCCTCTGTAGGCACCTCCTCTGGATTGGTTTCTGCCTCTGGAACGTCTATTCCTGCCCCTTTGAAATTTTGTGGAGTCAGGAAAGGACCAATTTTGGCAGGCCAGTTCCTGCTAAACCTTGGGGTTGAACCTGCAAGAAATCTTTAACCGTTTGAACAGATTTTGCCTTTTCTTCCATTTTCTTCATAACCTGCTGGGCAGGTGTACCAAACAAACTTGTCTTATCCATAGGAGCATCTAGCAACTTAGCTTTAACATGATCCGGTAAAGCTTGCTCCTTTAGCCATGCATGCCTTCTTATCACTGTGCCAGTCATGGCTGATCTAAATGAAGCCTCCAGTGCATCATAGCCACATTTTAAGGAATGGTTGCTAACCTGTTGTATGTTATTTACCATTTCTAATACATATTTCTTATCAAGAGATTCATCAGTGGTTAGTTTTTAGTTAACTGATCAAGCATAAACTCTTGGTATTGTATCATGTGAAACTGACAGTTTAAAGCTCTAGCTGAGAGAGTAGCTGAAGTGTAGACCTTTTACCCCATCTGTCTAATGACCTTGCTTCCCTTTCAGAAGGAATAGGGTTTTAGCTATGGTCGCGCTACTGCCTTGGGACCCTGGGATATAGTTTCGGGTCTGCAAGAGGGGCCTTGTAAAGGTGGTGATGAGTATCTGGCACCCTGTAAAATCTGTCTGGTTTGGCAGGGGCTGGGGTAAAGAATCTGGAGCGGAGCAGACATCATTGAAAGCATCATCCACCACAGAGAGAACAGGAGGTATAGCTAAGGGCCTGTGCTGTGGGAGGTGCAGAAAGGTCCTAAGTCTTTTCTGGAGTCTGAAAATCCTGTTGCTGCCATTGGAACTGCTCGCATGGCATGTAAGGTTTCCCCAAAGGAGAATTCTTCTGGTGGGGAAGCAGCTGGAATGGATTCTTCAGCATCAGAATCCTCAAAATTGGAGAAAGGAACCTCTGGCTGGTCAGTTATGTCTGATTCATCAGCAGAATCATCAGAGGACACTGGCTCAGGGGGCTCTGCCCTAGGTCTCTTCTCTGGGGCTGAGAGGCCCTGTCTGGGTGAGATTGAGATCCTCTAATTAATGAAATTAAATCTTCTGCCAAAGTAAGCATTTGAGAACTAGAAGAGGGCCTGGTTGTGGGGGGTTTAACAGGCACTGTTTTAGTAGTCTTGGCTGCTTTAGCCCTGGCGAAGGCCTTAATGGACATGGCTGCTGGAGGCCTAGCAGCACCACGTGCTGGGGTAGAGACATCCAAGGGAATGGTGTCTGATAAGTCAGTGGCAACCACCGTAGTGGATAAAATTTCTGAGGCCGATTCAAGAGTGGTAGCAGGGGCCTCAGTTGTAGAGATAGGTTCAGCTGTACTTTGATCAGTTTTCTCGGTTTCGTCCGAAACCGAGACACTCGCGGTTTGCTTAACCATGGTTTCGGCCGAAACCGCGGACCGCGAGTGTCGGTCTTTATCTTTGCTTTTTTGGCAGATTGGGTAGTCGGAGGATCCGACGGCATAATGTACGCAAAATCAGAACCGAAAAACTGTTCTGCAAACTCCGACCGACACCTAAGCGTTCGTCGGTTGAAAGAAGCACAGGCCGAACAGGCTGCTACGTCGTGGGCTGGGCCTAAACAAGGCAGACAATAAGAGTGGAAATCTTTATGAGGTATTTGTTTCCCACAGGTTAAACAATTATTAACTTTTTCTGACATCGGCTGAGGCAAGAAAGAGTCCCCAACGGGTACTTAGCTTTAGAAGTCTTCAAGTAGTATTCGGTAGAAGTAATCTCTGGATCCGACCAACGGCACTTGCGAACAGCTTCTGCTTCGGCCACGCGCAAGAAAGACGGAGGAAAATGGCGTCGGCTGATGCTTTTATACCCGAAGACCAACAGAGATGACGTCGGGTGAAGTGCGACATCAGCCGAAGCCGGACCCGGACTTTGGAATCCGGCCGATTGAAGGGCTGCCTGACGACAGGACAACCCAGTTGTTATGACTGCAGATGCATCCATGAAGGACATCACTGTTCTCCCTTCTTGGCAACAGTAACAGCCAGTCTTAGAAGATGCGCCAGGTTCCTAACCCTTATAGCAGCATCTTGTGGAACAACATCAGAGAGGTTTGAAACAGACAATCCAAGGACTCTGTTACAGCTGCAGGGAATGCAGTCTCACCAGTAAAGAGGCCAAAGGCATGGTAGCTTCGGGATATTTGCTTTCTTCTTCCTTATATGATGGTGGACATCCAACAAAGGGCAATTTTTTTACTTTTATAAGTTTGTTCTCCAAAAATGCATTACGGCTGTTAAACTGCAAACTGACTTGGTGAGAGGCAAAAGATCTTGCAGCAGCAGACACTACGAGACTCTCCTAAACTAAAAAGGCAAACCATTTGGGAATCCTTGTATGGGATTTATCTACCACACTGACATTTTCCTTTGTTGCTAGGCATAAAAATGTATCATAACTGTCAAAAAACCAACAGGACTGTCCTCTGAAGGGCCCTTATCTGTCGGATGCTGACATGACATACACATCAACTGCTCTTGTACTCCAATGGAAGTACACTGCATGATAAGGCACTCAAAAGTTGATATACTGGCCAGACATCTGGTCCTTGGCAGAATGTCACACATTTACGCTATTGCACCAGTGACCTAATGATGACCATCTTTCTGTGATCTGACATTAAAATACACAGATAAGCATCCTTAATATCCACAGATACTACCATTATGAATGAATGCCTTTGCCTGGATGAAGTGTTTGTCACAAGGTGCTGTCATCATTGGCAGTCAGCAGCAGTTTGATTCCTAAGTTCCCACTGTACTGGCTTTCTGATAAGAAGCTGATTCGTCAGCTGCAAAACCTGAGAGAACTGAAGTAATATGTGAAAAATGGAATGCAACAGCGGTGTCTCTACTAACTCTACTGTGCAGCTCTCCATTACTGTATGCAAACCTGTTAGCATGTACTCTTGTGCAGGAATGCAAGAGTAGAAACTGCATCTCAAAAGTGTGGGGGGCAGGGATGTAAGAGGCAGTCAAATTGATCACCTGTTCTGATATCTTCCCTTTTCCTAATGGACATATTGTTGCAATCACAAGTGGGAGGAATTTACTCTGCTTCACATAAAAGTCTTCCTCTTCTTCAAAGGTTGAAGATGTTCTTTATCCCCTCCCCACAACTTTCAACTGTACTACCAAAGGTCTATAAGCTTCAATATGAAAGGGGAAGACTAATGTTTCAGCCAATAGTAACTTCTAGTTCTACTTCAATATACTCTAACAAATATATAGTCAATAACTGCAAAGACAAAACTCTAGTGAGTAGAAGTAAACCTCCATCACTGACTTGGTGTAGATTTTTGTACAACACTTTGGGTGAGCCTAAGAAAAATCATGCACTAAGCAGCATTACTCCTGAGGACTCTGACAATGGTGCCAACATTAATATTCATTTAATTTTAGCAGACTGAAGCACTGGTGTCACTCACTAACTGGTCTCTCTGGGTACTTTAATGACCAGTTTTTGATACTTCCTTTCCTCCTTTGTAGAGGTAGCACAGAACTTAAAATTTATACCAGGTTCTCCAATGCATTTCTGGATCTGTCAGACTTTTCCGTACTATCCTCTCATCTCCTTTTCCTCTCCCTTGCTCAACACTACATAGATTCTTACACTCCAAGATCTATTTTAATGCATTTCTCAAGAGAGTTCACACATTGTATCAGTCAGATTTGAAAGTACTTTTAATCACCTCAGTCTGCTGGCCTTGTTAAACGTTTTGCGAATGCCAGACGACACAATCTTTGTAAGCAGGCCCTGTAACAAAGCACAGGATGGGGCAATCTGCCATCTATACACAACTGTTTATTCTCTCCCCCCTTTCTTCTAACTTCATCTGCACCTAAATTTTTATCAAGAGTGTGTTACTTACATTTCCTGAAGGCCTAGCTCTGAAATTCTGTACTGCAAGATTTGTACATTATATCTTCTGAGTCTGCTCATATTACTCCATACTAATATTGCACTGTACCAGTCTTGATTTTTATGACAATTCACCAGTGGTGTATCTGTAACTGATTCAGTAAAATCAGTTTAATACTACCCTAGTAAAAAAAGTTATGTACTCACCATAACACTCCATCTGTGCTGTCCACTTTCATTCTTCAACTGTTGGGCTTCGGATCTGATCCTCAGACCAGACTTACTAAAGCTTGTGGTTAACCAAAAAGCTCTTGAGCTTCTCTCTCACCCATAATACACCAACCCCTAACATACCTCAGACCTTGTTTGCTGACTTTACCATTAGTAGTATCCATTAACAAATAAAAGGAAAACTGCACGTATGTCCTGAACAGGAAACTACGTCAGGAGCTCAATCAAAAGGACAGTGGTATCCTTAAAATACCTCATTCATCTAGAAGTTTGTAGACACAAGGGATGGAGTTGGTGGGTGGGAAGTTGAATGAAAATGGACAACACATACGGAATGTTATGGTGAGTACATAACTTCTTTACCTGATGTCTATTTTCATTTTATGCTTGACAGTTGGGACAGAGTCCCCAGCTACCTAAAATCCCAGGTGGATTGTAAGGAAGAATATTCCTGAGCATAGTTGAACCAAACAATGCTCTACTCCTTGAGGATAGATCTAATTTGTAATGAGTGATAAAGGTATGAGGATTTGCCCAAGTTGCTGCTGCACAAATGTCCATGGAAAACCTGGATCGAAAGACTGAAGTTGCCATGGACCAAACTGAATGGGCTCTTACAAGTTTAGTTAAGATACGACACAATTTGTTATAGATAAAAGAAATACAGTCGGCTAGCCAGCCATCTGGCTAAAGTTACTTTTGCAAACTGGTTTACTCAATTTCAAATCTGCAAAGGAAAACAAACAATTGGTCTGTCTGATTTTTCTAGTCCTATGCAGATAAAAACGTAAATGTCTGTCAACATCCAATAAATGCAACATATAATCACCTCTGTTTGCAAATTTAGAAAGAATAATGGCAAATTAATGGACAGACCGATACTGGATTCTGACACCACCTTGGGAAGGAAAGATGCATTGTTTCGTAATGTTAAAACTCTATCCTCATGAAAAATCAAATAGGGATGTTTTGAAGACGAGGCTTGAATTTCTGAAATTCTTCTAGCTGAGGTAATTGTTACTAGAAAGAAAGTTTCCAAGTAAGAAACGTAAGTTTGCATTTAGCTGCTGGATCAAAGGGGGAATGCATTAATGCCTGCAGTACTGAGTTCAGATCCCATGGTGGAGTAGGGTTTTTAAATGGTGGTCTCAGAAAAGCACCTCTCAAGAATGTTTTGCACAGTTTAGCTACTGAAGAACCTTCAAATTCAGTATGGAAATCCGATACTGCCATTAACTGAACATTAATGGTTGAGGATTCTTTAAAGAGTAAAGCTAAAAATTCATGCATGTTATGTAGCAGAGCCATGAAACGATCACTATGATTTTGTTTTGCCCAGTAAAAAGTCTTCCATTTACTTGGTTAGAGTTTTCATGTTGAGGGCTTATGGGAAGATAAAAGGATATGGCAGATAGAAAAAGAAAGCATTGGTTGTCTGGCTATTAACAGAATTATAGAAGCCAGGCCGTAAGCTTGAGGTTTGAGATGTCCGAGTGAATCATGCCTGTCGGGTGAGGCAGGAGGTCGGGAATTGGATGCAGAGTCCAAAGTTGGTAAATTAGATGAAGGAACTGGAAAGGGAACCAAACCTGTCAAGGCCATTAAGGTGCAATGAGGATGACTCTGCTCTTCAACCTGGCAGCTTTCTGCAGAAATGCTGGAATTGGTGTTTAGGCATAAAGCAGACTGGGAGGCCAATTGCGAAGTAAAACATCCCTCAGTGATTCCCCCTGTGGGGGGATTAGGACAAAGTAGCTGCTGCACTTGTTTAGGGGAGAAGCAAAAAGATCGCAAGGCTGGCCCCACTGACGAAAAATCGTGCGCGTCACTTTCTTGTTGAGGGACCACTTGTGAGGCAGACTGTATCTACGCAATTTGTCTGCTACCACATTGGACCTCCTTGGAATGTGCGTTGCTATGAGAAAGCAGATGGATGAGATTGCCCATTGCCACACTGAGCACTTCTCGACACAAGGGGTACGATTTGGTCACTTGTTTGTTGACCTACCAAACTACTGGCATATTCCCTGTTTGAATAGCAACTGCCCCTGAAGGGAGAACATTCTGGAAGACCTACAACACTAAAAGCACTGCTCTCATCATCTCTAGGACACATATATGCAAGTTGGCCTCTTTGGGGGACCAAGTTCCTTGGACTGTTTTCCCCAGACAGTGCTTCCCCACCCCAACTGGGAAGAGTCTCTGGTCACTATGGCTTGGGGCTGAGGGAGAATGAATCGACAGCCCTGTACAATCTAATTTCATTGAATCCATCACCTGAGATCTCTCTTGCATGCCTGAGTGATTATTTGTCTTGACATGTACCGAAAATCAGACCACTGTGGTGCTAACATCCACTGAAGAATTCTTATGTGGAATTTAGCTAGACTTACTAAGGTTATTTCTGCTGACACTGATCCTAGAGCCTGAAGGACCAAGCAGGCTGAGACCTTGGTAAAGAAACATTTTTATGACCTGTAATTAGATCATTTGTACTCGAGAGGAAGAAAAAACATCACTGATTTTGTGTTGAAAACTGCTCCAATGAACTCTAAATTGTGTTGGTTGTAAGTGAGACTTGTCGTAATTTATGGTTATCCCCATATGAGAGCAAATATGGAGTACCTGATTTCTTGCCCTTACTAACAGATGTCTGGTCAGGGGGTAATGAGCCAGTCTAGGTATGGAAACATCTGGAATCCCTGTAGTTTCAAGTGAACTGCTACTACTGCCATGCATTTGGTAAACATCCTGGGGGTTGTGGTGAGACCAAAGGGCAGAGCTCTGTACTGGTAATGACTAGCTCCCAGCTGGAAGTGTAAATACCATCTGGGTTGTCTGTTTATCTGTATTGACAGTATGCATCCTGAAGGTCTATTGAGCACATCCAGTCATCCTTGCTCAGAAAAAGGAGAATGAACTGAACCAACACCATCCAAAAAGTACAGTTTTGTACCTACCATAAATGTAGATGTCCGATAGGTATGCATCTGCAGTCATAACATATGGGTTGTCCTGCCTCAGGCAGCCCTTCGGTCAGCCGGATTCCAAAGTCTGGGTCTGGCCTCGGCTGATGTCGCATCTTCCCCGACGTCACAGCTGCTGGGGTATAAAGGCATCAGCTGACGCCATTTTCATCAGTGTTTCTTGCCCCAGATGCCAGGTGCCCTCTAGGAAGGCTAAATTTGGATAAAAATTGAAAATTCCAAACAGAGTAAAACTATATATATATATATATATATATATATATATATATATATATATATATATATATATACACACACACATGCAAACAAATACACCATAATAGATTCCCCCAGCTAGCTGAAAGAGGGGTAAGCACCCTAGGAATACCACAGAGGGGAAGGCGGGTGGGTAATCCTGACTGCAGATGCATACCTATCGGACATCTACATTTATGGTAGGTACAAAACTGTACTATGTCCTTCAAGGATGCATCTGCAGTCATAACATATGGGTAGAATACCATAGCCAAACTGGGGGAGGAGGTACTAAGATAAGGATGGTGTAGTTATGATCCCCTGTAAAACTGCAGTTGCAAAACCTGCTCGGGATCTGGAGTATAAAGGTAAATTGTAATGTTTGGCAAATGTATGCACGGAGCTCCAAGTAGCAGCTTCTAAAATGTCTTTGGTAGCCACCCCTAGTAGGAAAGCTGTAGTGGTGGCTGTGGCTCTTGTGGAGTGAGGCCTGATATTTTCAGGAGCTGTCTTTCCATGAAAAGAGTAGCAGAAACGAATGCAATTTCCTATCCATTTAGAGATTGTCTGTTTGGAAATTGCTTTTCCTTGCACTCCAGCTGCATATGCTACCAGAGGCTGGTCAGTTTTTCTGCTGGTTTTAGTTCTGTCCAGATAGTAGCGTAGTTGTCTGTGTACATCCAAGGTGTGCAGTAGTTTTCCCCCCCTGTTCTGTGGGTTAGGGAAGAACGCAGGCAAATGAATAGCTTGGTTCAAGGATACCCTGGATACCACCTTTGGCATGAAAGTAGGATTGGTTCTCAGAGATGCTCTATCCTGGTGAAAAATAAGGAAAGGCTGCACTGCCATTAGCGCCTGTAACTCGGATACTCTTCTTGCTGAAGTGATTGCTAGAAGGAAAGCAGTTTTCCAAGATGAGAACTGTAAGTCTGCTGATGCTGCTGGTTCAAAGGGAGGTAGTGTTAATTTTTCCAGCACAAAATTGAGATCCCATGCAGGAAGAGGTGGTTTTCTTGGAGGTTTTACATTTTTGATCCCTCTTAAAAATTGTCTGAGGAGAGGGTGAGAGAAGATAGGAGGATCCATGTTGTATTCTGCTGAAATTGCTGAAGCATGGATCTTAATGGAAGAATATGACAGGCCACTGTGGAACAGTTCTGCTAAGTATTCTAGGATGTGAGCTAGGTTTGCCAGTGTGACATTTGTACCCTTTGAAGCGCTCCAAATGAGGAATGTCTTCCATTTAGCTGAGTATGTCTTTCTTGTGGAGGGTGTACGAGCCTCCAGGATTATGTCCTTGACCCTTTGAGATAAGACAGTTTGGCTTTGTTTTAGGCAATTTTCCAGGCAGTCAGTTGCAGTGTTTTCAAGTTTGGATGCAGTGTCTTGAAGTTGTTCTGCATTAGAAGTAGAGGCCATAGGGGTAGAGGCCATGAGTTCGTCCGAGACATGCTTCTCAGCAGCAGATACCAGTGCTGCCTTGGCCAGTCTGGAGCTATCAGTATCACATTTGGCTCTCTGATCTTCAGTAGTACTCTGTACATCAATGGAAGTGGTGGAAAAGAATACACTGTTAGGGCATTCCAGTTGAAAGAGAGAGAGTCCACCTTCCAGGCTTGTGGGTGGTATACTCGAGCAGAATTTCTTTAGTTGGTTGTTGAGTGGGGAGGTGAACAGGTCTTTCTCTGGCATTCCCCATTTGTTTGTTATGATTTTGAAGATGTCTGGATGCAGCACCCATTCGTGAGCATCCGTGGCAGTTCTGCTTAAGCTGTCTGCTAGTGAATTCTCTTTTCCTGGTACGAATTTGGCCTGCAGATGGATGTTGAGATCCAGGGCTAGGTTCCACAGATCCATTGCCATCCGGCATAGAGGGTAGGAATGCGTGCCTCCCTGTTTGTTTATGTACCACATGACTGTGGTATTGTCTGTCCTTATCAGCAGATGACCTTGCTGGAGGAATGATTTGAATGCCTCGATTGCATGTTTCACTGCCAGCATCTCCTTTAGGTTTATGTGCAAATTCAGCTGGTCTTGAGTCCATAGGCCTTGGATGCACTTGTCTTCCATGTGTGCTCCCCATCCTTGGTCTGAGGCGTCCGTGGTGATGGTTTGCCTTGGATGTGGTTTGGTGAAAGGCAACCCTCTGTTGGACTGGCAGGCCTGAGCCCACCACAGGAATTCCTTTTTCAGGAATGGAATGATGAGACCATACATACCTTAGGTACCATTGTAATTTCCTCATATGCAAGATGCCATGTAACCCAGGGCCTGCAGGACTTTCCCTGCAGTGAGCTGAGTTTGTCTCGTCAAAGCCATGAAGTAGACTGGTAGTTGCTTTTGTTTTTCTTCTGTGAGAAAAGCCATCTGAGTTATTGTGTCCAGATCCGCACCCAAAAAGGTTATCCTTTGGGATGGCACTAGTCTTGACTTCTGGATGTTGACCGTGTATCCCAAGGCCTGTAGCAGGTGTATGACATAGGCCAAATCCTTTGTAAGTCTTGTCCTGTTCTCCGCTTGTATTAGGCAGTCGTCCAGGTATGGGTAGATTTGAATTCCCCGAAGCCTGCAATGTGCAATTACTGATGCCAGGCATTTCGTGAATACTCTGGGCGCAGTAGATAAGCCAAATGGCAATGCTGAGAATTGATAATGCTCTGATCCTGCAAGAAATCTGAGGTGTCTTCTGCAATCTGGTCGTATAGGGACATGCAGGTATGCCTCCTTGAGATCTAGAGTCACCAGCCAAGACTCCTTGCCCAACATGGGAAGAAGTTGCTGTAGGGTCAGCATTTTGAATTTTGGCACAATGAGATATGTGTTTAGTGCGGACAAGTCGAGAATAGGCCTCCATTGGGTTTCTTTTCTTGGTACAAGGAATAGTCTGGAGTAAAACCCTTGGCCTTGTTCCGTAGATGGTACCCTTTCTATTGCTTTCATCTGAAGTAAATTGTTGATTTGTCTTAAAGCCTCTGGCTTCTGGTTTGGTGGAAGGTTTGGCATTCCACTCCTTCTTGGTAAAGTGTGGAAATGAAACCTGTATCCTCTGTCTATTGTTTGCAATGTCCATTTGTCTTTTGTAATGCAATGCCAGTTGTTTGAGAATAAAGCCAATTTTCCGCCCAAGGGTGCTTCCAGTTGTTCCCTTGTAGGCGGAGTCAGAGTCAAGTCATTGTGTTTGTCATGTGGAAGTGGATGTAGTTGCAGCTGTGGCAGTACTCCTCTGGTTGGCAGGTTGCCACTGGCGACCCCTGTAGGCACCTTTTGATGGACCTCTGCCTCTTGGGCGTCTATTCCTGCCCCTCTGTGCTTTGGAGTTGTCTGGAAAGGACCAATTCTTTGAAGGCCAGTTTCTGCTGAACCTCAGAGGTTGGACCTGCAGAAATTCCTTAACTGTTTGCACAGATTTTGCTTTTTCTTCCACTTTCTTTAGAATCTCCTGTGCGGGGGAGCCAAATAAACTTTGTTTCTCCATTGGAGCATCTAGGAGTTTAGCCTTAACATGGTCCGGCAAGGATTGTTCTTTTAGCCAGGCATGTCTACGAATTACTGCCCCAGTCATAGCTGATCTAAATGAAGCTTCCAGTGCATCATAGCCACATTTTAAAAAATGATTACTGACCTGCTGAGAATTGTGTACCAAATCCTGAAGGGCCTTACGGTCTAAAGGTTCAGGAGAAGAAAGCTTTTTATTCAGCTGGTCTAACAAATATTCCTGGTACTGTATCATATGGAATTGACAGTTTAAAGCCCTGGCAGAAAGAGTAGCAGATGTATAAACATTTTTTCCCCATCTCTCTAATGCTCTTGACTCCCTTTCAGAGGGTAGTGGGTTTTTGGCAGTGGCAGCTGCAACACCTTTTGGGCCCTGAGAAATAGTTTCTGGGTCTGCAGCATGGGCCTTATACAAGTGGAAGTGGGAATCCGGAACCCTGTAGTATCTCTGTCAGGTTTGACAGGGGCCGGAGGAAGTGAATCAGGGGCAGAGCTAACATCATTATATGCATCATCAACTACAGTTAGCACAGGTGGTATGGCTAAAGGCCTATGCTGTGGCAAGTGTAAGAAAGTCCTTAGTCTTTTTCTAGAATCAGAAAAATCCTGACCCTGCCATTGAAAGTGTTCCCTCATAGAGTGTAAAGTTTCCCCAAAGGAGAATTCCTCTGGAGGGGAAGCAGAAGGGATAGAGTCTTCTGCATCAGAGTCCTCATAAGTTGAGTATGGCCCTTCATGATGGTCTGACAAATCAGATCCATCCGAGGAGTAGTCAGAGGAGAGAGGTTCAGGGGGTTCAGTCCTGGGCCTTTTGTCAGGAGGAGGTTGGGAGGCCCTGTCTGGGTGAGGTTGGGAACCCCTAATCAGAGAAATAAGGTCCTCAGCAAGACTGAGAATCTGGGTACTTGAGGAAGGTCTCTGTGAGGTTGATTTTGCAGGTAAAGCTTTAGTAATTTTAGCTGCTTTAGCCCTGGAGAAAGCCTTAATAGACATAGAAGCAGGGGGCCTAGCTGCCCCACGTGCAGGAGTGGAAATGTCCAAAGGAATGGTGTCGGACAATTCTCGTGCACTTGCTTCTTCAGTAGGGATTTCTGTAGCCGACTCAGCCGGGGCCTGGCTGGCCTCGGTTGTCGGAGGAATGATTTCGGCAGAAGGAAGAACCGAGGCCTCGGTTTCAGCCGAAACAGAGACACTCGCGGTAGGCCTAACCGTGGTTTCAGCCGAAACCGCGGGCCGCGAGTGTCGGTCCTTTTCCTTGCGTTTTTTGGCTAAATGCGTAGTCGGAGTCTCCGACGGCATTTTATATGCAAAAGCGGATCCAAAAAACTCTTCTGCAAACTCTGACCGACGTCTAAGAGTCCGTCGGTTGGAGGCGGCACAGGCTAAACAGGCTGAAACGTCGTGGTCTGGGCCTAAGCAAGGAAGGCAGTAGGAATGGAAATCCTTATGAGGTATTTGTTTCCCACAAGTTAAACAATTATTTACTTTGTCTGACATCGGCTGAGGCACGAAAGAGTCCCCAACGGGGTACTTAGCTTTTTAGAAGTCTTCGGTAGCTGAATCTCTGGATCTGACCGACCGGCACTTGCGAACAGCTTCTGCTTCGGGCACCGCGCGGCAAGAAAGACTGAGGAAAATGGCGTCGGCTGATGACTTTATACCCCAGCAGCTGTGACGTCGGGGAAGATGCGACATCAGCCGAGGCCAGACCCAGACTTTGGAATCCGACCGACCGAAGGGCTGCCTGAGGCAGGACAACCCATATGTTACGACTGCAGATGCATCCTTGAAGGACATCTGTGGGTCGAACTGACATGTTCAAGTTGCTAAGATCCAAAATTGGTCACCAGTCTTCTGTTTTCTTTGGCACTAAATCTTGAATAAGGTCTGGACTCTATCTGGTCTGGTGGGACCTCTTGGATGACTTTTTTCCTAGCAGCAAATGCTGCTTTTCCCTGATTGGGTGGAACATTGGGAGGTTTTCATAGAGTTGGAGGTGAAAAGGAAAAGGGTATTATATAATCTCTGGAAATAATCCTTTGCAGCCAGGTATCTTTTATGTCTAGCCAAGCCCTCTGGTGCAGGGAGAGTCAACCCCCAATTGCCTCCAGAGGTGGACAAAATCAGGCCTCCTTTCAGGAACGCTGGTAGGGTCTTGTCAAAGTAAAAATTTCTGGACCCCTAGTTTTGTGGGCCGCCTCTGCTGCAGGGGCATCACTATCCATTATAGCTCACCCTTCTGCTCCTAGACGAACTTTCCTCACGTATGCGCTGGAAAGGTCCCTGGGACTTCCTTAACCACATCTAATGACCACCTCGTTGATTCCTCAAAAAGGATCTTTGAGGGGTTGAAAAAACACACCCACTGCAGATAGGGTCTTTCCAACCTTTTCACACCTGGATAATATCATTCACTTTGGAGCCAAATAAAGGAGGACTTGAAGGGCTCAGCAAATCTCACATAAGCACATCTAGGTATGTCTCCTGATGGAAATGCCTGAACCTGCTGCCCTTGAGGCACCTTCAGCTGCATGAGAAATAAGCCTCATGGATGAATTTGAGACAGTCTGAAGGGTAGCCAGCTGAGAAGCCACAGATGATTGGGCCTCTTCAGAAATGGCTTCTGAAAGGGAAGTTGAGAGTTCTTTGATCAAATCCCTTTGCAACCTAGGAAAATCTGCCAAATAGTTCAGCAACTTAAGGGCAAAGGTTGATGAAGAGTAAACATGCTTCCGAAACCTGTCCATTGCCCTAGACTCCCTGTTAGGGGAATGAACAGAGGAACTCTGTTTGGCAAATTCCTTCTTGGTGGCCGCCACCATGACCATGGCATTCATGGGTACCCCTTCAGTCCAAAATTATTTCCTTGAAGGTGGAGTTAGAATCCTGCCTGCCTTTCTGGGTATCGGTTCAACTGTGTCAGGCTCCTTTCATGCCCACAGAGAGACCAAATCAATGATTTCATCGGCAGGTGGAGTAACCCAGGAGGAAGATAGGCCAGCTCCCAATGCCTCCAGAAATACTGACTCCTCAGTTGAAGGCTTGCTGGGACTCCAAACACCTCTCAGTTTCAGAATTTCAAGGATGTCTCCGGATGAGACATCTTCTGGAGGTGATCATGGGGACCCTTCACCTTCAATGAAGTCTGTATCCTTAGTGAAGGACTCTTGCGGAGAGACTAAGTGCCTCTTCTTACACTTCCTAGGGGCCCTTCTTGGTGGGGTATTCCAGGTAGCTGTCACAAGAAACTAATACCCTGCTGGGTAGTCTGGAGGTCACGAGGTGTCTTCCCGTGGCACTGAATGAAGATACGAAGCGCAGACACATCTGGGAATTGGACTAGAAATCCGACAGGGTTGAATTTGTCAACCTGTTGAAAAAGAGAAAACCTTCACAACCTCAATGGCCAACCACCCCAGACAGACTACCTCAAAATCGAGAGGGAATACTTTTGGACTGTTATCTCCTCCCACCCCAAAAGCAATCTCCCCAAGGACAAAGTTGGAACCGAGCTATCCAGTGCCAAAGCACCAAGACGCAGAGATGACTTTGAAAACTTTCAGAGTCTACTCCAATGGCTTAGATCCAACATTGAGGCTGCGGCTAGGAGTCTCCTCCGGATCCAAAAAAGGCAGAGCCGGGGCACTCAGTCAACTTTGGATCGGACAATAAAGTCATCCTTGGATCAGAGCTTGCCGGACCCTGAAGACCTGATCTAGGGACTCTGAAGCAACCAAGGGAATCCGAGAAGGAGTATGAGATGGAGTAGCCAATGGACGGGCCTCCTGACCCAGAAAGGGAAGGAGCCGATAAACTCGCCCACCTGGATCTGCACCAAGAGAAACTTCATCATCTGATCCAAATCATCTTCAAACTCCTAAATGAACGACACGATGCCAGGGAAGGAGATTTTGAGTGGCGCCTCTCTAGAGAAGGGGAAGGCAGCCTAGAAGGTACAGGATCAACTGATAGGGAATATCGGGTCCTAGGCAAAGGTATAGAATCCAGAGTACTCAGATCCGACTGTTTTAGTCAGATCTGAGGATACAGAATCCAACGACCTATTTCTCTTCAGATGAGAGAGGAAAGAGGTGTGAGACACGTGGTCCTCTTCCTGGAAAACTCAGAAGACAGAACAGAGGAAGGAGGAGCAGGAGACTTCGACTCTCTGGATTTCAGCTTGGGAGACTGAGCCCCTGCAACAGCTTCTCTGAAGGAGGAAGGCAACATACCTTAAGATTATTTTATTTTTTCTATCCACCAAAGCACATGGATTAAAGTTACGGCAGACGGTAGTCTTCCTGAAGGTGTTGCGGCCCTAGGCAATAGACACAGACTGTAGGCATCCAAAATGAGCAACCTGTGCCCACAGTCAGAACACTTTTTAAGCAGAAAGGCCCTTCTCTCAGCCATTCTTTATGACAAGGAAAACGTTTTTTTTTTAAATACAGGAAACAGAAAGGAAAAGGAAGATAGCGATTACCAACAATGGTAAAGAAGGGTACACTATCATGTAGAGGAAAATAGGGAGAAAAATATACCAACTATGGTAAGGCAGTCCAAGGTAATGGAACAAGAGAAAAGGATAGTGTATAAATGAAAAAATTGAACTTATCTATAGAAATCGACAAAGCTCAAGAGCCAAGATAACCACGTCTTTCATGAAAGGTGGCAAACAAAATCAGAGGTTTGTGAGGTTGGTGCGTGGTGCATTATGGGTGAGAAGCTCGAGAGCTTTTTGGTTACTACGAGCTTTAGTAACGGCCAAGTCTGATCAGATGATTGGATCTGAACCCCAACAGTTGAGGATAGAATGAAAACTGACAACATAAAATCAAATGTTAAATTAATTTATCTACCAGAATCTACTCACAGGGAGTTCCACTAAAATTATTAAAGTTTACAAGGTCTGCATATAAGAGAAGTCAATTGTAGGTCTCTCTAATGAAGGATGATGCTCTGTTCTACTCAGATACCTCATTAACAGACATCAGTAACCAAAATGTTTTTGAGAAATAGCTTATTTGTGAAAATTCAGTTCTTTGCTCCAAAAGGGCTCTGATGGGAGGAAGCCACATTTGGGATCTACAATATGGGCATACATGAGCTACACTCGGGCCTAGAACTTCAGGCATGAACAGTGTCAGCTGGGTTTTTAAGGCCTTATATGCTTTACCACCCATCAACTCCCTTACTAGCATCTTCTACTTACCTTTATTTTTTTGCACACTGTGATGAAGTTTCAAAAACTCCTTATGAATTTTCTTAATTTCTAAATTAGACCTTAAGCTAGTGAAAGCTCTGTCATCTGGGGGAGGAGAGGATGCACTCTGGCCCACCACTACAATCTTTCAATGCTCGATGAAAGCTTTAAGACCTCCAGATATTTATAACTTCTCTTTTACAAGATCTACACAACCTGTCCATCACTAAAAATGCATGGCTGGTTGCTTAGCCACTGCAGAGCTCTTAGGCTGGTACAAAGCAAAATGTCCATCTAGACTTAGTTTGATGTTAAAGCCTCGTATTGCTAATGACATTCCAGCATCTGCATTCCATGCAGCAGGAACAGAGCTGCCAACTGTACTACAACACATATCTCGAGTAGCAAGTAGTTTACATGACTTTGTGCTAGCCTGATGAAAGCAAAGGCCAAAGACCCCTCCAACCCAACAAAGCATCAAGACTGCCATCCAAATCCTCAAAGGAAAGTACATTTGTGTATGCTTACTATAAACTTGGATGTTGGTGTCTTTACTGTTACAGTAATAACTTCTTGGGATCACCTGCTGTGGAAGCCCTTTTGCGGCTTGATTACCTGAGATCCCCCCCCCCCCAAAGAAACTGGGGTACAAGAATCATCAACTGGTGCTACCTGTTATGACAATTCTTTCTGGAGCGCTCTATCTTCCATCCCTTCCTGTTTCCACTTCATTTGGTTTAAGATAGGTTCCTGGAATTTGACCTAAGGAACTGGCAATTTAAAGCTCTGAAGGCCAGGGTAGCTGATATGCAGACTTTCTTGTCAAATCTGTCCATGATCCTACCATCTCATTAAGCAAGGGGTTCCTGGAGGCGTTGCCTTTGGCTCCCTTGGGTCCTAAGTAGACCACTTCAGTATTCTTAAAGGCATTAATGAAAGTTCAGGACACTGTGAAAAAGTACAGTTGTGTACATGTACCATAAATGTAGATGTTAGTGTACTCACTGTTGCAGTCATCACACTTGGCTTATCTGCCTGCAGGTAGCCCTCAGTCGGCCTGAATACCAGTCTCTTAGTATTTCTACATCGGATGCTGTCGCTTCTTCCATGACGTCAGGTTGTCAGGGGTATGCTGATGCAGTCTCTCTCAGTTTAAGGAGGCTTTTTTTGGCAGGGAGTCTCTCTAAAAGAAAGGTCCTTAGGTGACGAGGCTTTTATCTGACTCAAGAGTCTGCATATAACTCTGAGGAAATTTGGTACACAAGGGAACTCATTTTCAGAGTCGCAGGAATCTAAAAATTCCTGGGGGAAAACATTTTTTCTGTTTGGCAGACGTTGTTTCTGGGGAAGGGAACCTGTCAGGGCTCAGCTGTCTGGATCTCAAAATCCATGAATTCCTTCGCTAACCTGAGCAGATCCTATGGGTAGGCCTGAAGTGTCAGACTGAGAAGGCCTAGCCATGGCCAAGCTGGAATCAGCTTTAAGTTTTGCCTTGGTTCTGGTCTTAGGGGGTGGCATCAGCTGTTGTTGGCCAAGTCAAGGGCAGGTAGACATGGCCAGAGTCTGGTCTGCGAAGGATTCCACTCTGGTAAAGGGGATTCCTCCCCTCCCTTCTAAAGGTCTGGTCATGCAGTCAGAGGCTGGAGGATACAGAAATACTCTGGACCCATTCCACAACACAGGGTCCTTTGGCTTGCAAAGACGTCAAAGGGGAAACGGCAAGGCAGACCCCAGAAGGATCTCAGCAGAGGCCTCTGCCGCAAAATATCATGGGAGGACTGCAAATGCATCTCTTGCACAATAATGAACTAGGGTGGACTATCCAAATCCAATAGGCTGCTGTCCATCACCTTAACAGTCTTCAGACATTTTGTTTTTGTTTATTGAGGAAAGTCAGTCTGAGCATGACTGACTGACGCCATGAGCCACTGATGCATGTTCTCTCTCACTCTAAAGTCTTTTCAAGTGGTTCTGCCCTACCCTTTATTGTTGCAAAACATGAAGATGCCAAACAGGAACAAAAGAATGAGCCACTCCACAGTAAAAATGCACCTATTCAGGCCAAATTCAATAAAACCAATTCTGAACTTTATTGAAAAAAATAAAACAAATACAAGCTTTCGTAATGACCACTTCAGAACATCAGATAATGAATTAATTTACACAAACTATATAGTACAGAGGAAACTGGGTAAAACAATCATTAAAAGTTAAGTTATTTAAAATGACACACTCCTTAAAGAAAAATCATGTAAAAAACATGCTTTATATATGAAAACTGGTTAAAATGCATAAATAAATGTGGAAACTTCAAATTGTAGTCTAAAAACATAATAAAATGTATAACATAGTAGAGAAAAAAATATAATTTTTTTTAAAAGAAACACCTACCTTTCTAAGGCTTTTAGTTTCAACAGAGAGCTAATGGAAATGTGTTCATTTAAGCCTGGCCAACTTGATGCATTGAGACATGTGCTAGTAAACCTCTCTCCTTTCTAACAAAAGTGACCAGGTACCACCTCAAGGTTCTGTTTTAATATTGTCAATGACAGTGAAATGAAAAAATTGAGAACCGGACCACGTGTAGCAGGTTTTGGCATGGTGTCGGTGGAGACCGCGGACCTCGCGTGTCAGTCTTTGTCCTTGCGTTTTTTTGGACAAAACGGTAGTCGGAGTCTCCGACGACATTTTATAATCAAAAGCTTTACCAAAAAAGTGCTGGGCGAACTCCGCCCGACGCTTAACAGTGCGTTTATTGAAAGTAGCACAAAAGCGACAGCCCGAGACGTTGTGGTCTGGGCCTAAACAAGGTATACAGAGGGAATGGAAATCCTTATGCGGTATTTGCTTCCCACAAGAAATACAATTGTTAACTTTGTCTGACATCGGTCTGAGGCAAGAAAAGTTTCAACGGGTACTTAGCTTTAAAGAAGACTTCGGTTTCCAAATTTTCGTAATTTCAGGAGCTGGCCAACCGGCACTTGCGAACTGCTTCTGCTTCGGGCACCATGCGGCAAAAAAGACTGAAGAAAATGGTGTCGGCTGTGTCTTATATACCCCTGTCACACTGACGTCAGGAAAGAAAGCGACAACAACCGACGCCGGACCTAGACTTTGGAATTCGGCCGACCGAGGACCCGCCTGACAGCAGAAGAACCCATCTGTTATGACTGCAGCTGTATGCACATTGAACATCTGTCATTGGAATATATAGCAATAAAAAGATGTCTTATAGTCCCCCTTTTAAGTTCTTGATTCTGCACACTTAAAGACTGGGTAAAATTATTGGTATTGGTGGTGCTGTTATCAGTGTGTTATTAAGGGGCTAACATGCCCTCTTCTCCCTTTTATTTACTACCTCGGACATAATGTCAGTAAGAAACTTGCACAGGTGGCCTCTTCTTGCAAACATGGCTTTCAAATTGACACATTCGCTAAGGAAATCATCCATAACTGATACCATTTGGGCCGCCCTCTCAAATTGTCCCTTTACAATAGCTTTTCTCTGTTTCATTGGACGTGTACTTGAAAAATGAAGTAAGGAGTTGGAATAAGTTTCCTTTCTGTATATTTTTGAAACAACTTTGTTGTTGGTGTGATCTTTAACGAGAACATCTAGGAAAGGCAGCTGGTCCACACTGTAGTTGTGTGTGAATTTCAAGAAGGGGGTGGTGGAATTCATGTACGATATTAAATCTACTATATGTTCTGGGGGTCCATCCCACAAAATAAAGATATCGTCCAAAAAACGGGTGTAGCATTTTACATACTTAAACATTGGACTGAACAAAAACTTTTTTTCCCACTGGTTTACAACGTTTGCATATAGACCGCCACATGAGGAACCATCGATACACCCTCCTGTTGCAAATAGATTTTGTGATCAAAGAGAACAAAGTTGTTTTTCAATACAAGTTCAAGTAGGTGTGCATATACGTGAACTTTGTTGTGCTCAATGCCTTTTTCATACAAGTATTCTGAAAACCATTCTAAACCTGTATTATGTGGAATGACAAGAGTATAGGTCTTTGATATCGATGGTTAAAAGGACATAATGGGTTTGAAATGGAGTGTTGTTGATGAGATGTTAAGAAACTACATGAGTCCTTACATATGTGGGTTTCAGAAAAGACCAGTTCTTTAAGCCTAGTGTCTAAAAGTTTTGCAAGAGGGTGGGTGATAGAATCTTTTGCGTCCGCAATGGGTCTCATGGGTGGTTGGTCAAGGTTCTTATGAAGTTTTGTTAACCCAAACATCACTGACATTTTGGGATATGACACTGAGTGATTTAATTCATCAATGGTAATGGACCCCTCAATAAACAAATCCTGTAAATCATTTCTAATTCTGCTGTAAGCTGGGTGTAATTCATTAAGGGAGGATTTAGCATACGCCTTCACATTCAGAATGTGCAACATCTTGTTAGCATAATCAACCTGGTTCATAAGAACTACACCTCCACCCTTGCCGGGTTTCATTATTCTAACCAAATCAAGAATGCTTTTAATGTCTTGTAGTATGGTCTCCACATCATTGTCCATCTGTCTTTTCTATGGTCTCCACATCATTGTCCATCTGTCTTTTCTGATTAATCCTTAAAAAATTACGGATATCTAGTTCACATATTCTTTCAAATAGTTGAATGATGGGGTGAAGGGGAGGTTTAAAGGTGCTGGACATGGGTAAAGGGTAGATAACATTTTCTAGAGATGAATTCTGAAAAATTACCCTAAAATTCAACTTGTGTGTATAATTTTAAGTCAAGAAGGGTGTTAGAAATGTCTGTAGGTTGTGAAGGTACATAGGTGAAAGTTTTTGAAAATAAATCACAGTGCTCAACACCAATAACCACATCAGAAAAATTATACACTTTAAAATCACCATCACAATTGGTGATTATGTTACAATGGGGCAATAAATAATCAGGACACCTCTAAATGTCTAAAGAAACATTAATTCCTGTTGGACCAAGTATGATTCTGTACTCCCTCCCCTGCAGACTGAATCCTCCCCTTCGTGTTCCATTGGGTGTTGGGGGGGGGGGTAAGTGTTCCCCTGGTGAGTTCCCCAGGGTTGATATGAAACTGCAGTTTTGCTCTTTATTCTCTCAGACTGTCTAAGGGTTGGAAATTCTCGTGGGTCTAAAAAATAGTTTTCGGCATTATTAACTGTAACACAGTTTCAGTGTTGTTGGAAAAATCATTACCAGCAGGAGTGTGACCATGGTCAGGGAATTTATTGCCCCATTCCTGAGAGGGAGGTAGATTGGGGTAAGCAAACCCCTTCCCATAGTCATTTTATCCCTGTTGAGTTTTTTTACCTTACGTGCTGTTACAGAGGTAGATAACTGCTCAATACTATGAAAGATACGTGCATGTTCATATTTAAATTCATTATACTGTGTGTTCCCCAATTCTTTTATCTGCGGTGGTGCTGCTGCGGTAGCGTTGTCGCCTTACAGTAAGACGTTGTCCTGTTCGATTCTCAAAGCGTCTTCTGTGTCGAGACATGAGTTAATGGGCGTAACTTCATTGAAGGTTGTGAGTCAGGGCTGGCAACTCGGCACATAAGTCTGCTGCCAATCATTAGCGGACCGGAGCTCCGCTGTGGCGACCCCTAACCGGGAAAAGCCGAAAAACACAACAAAGAAACATTACTTATTAAATCATTTATCAAAACATCATTACTTTTCACAATAACTTTCATATATTCAACACCATGAGAATCAAAAAGAGACAAAAGTTATTTTATTGCAGGTTGGAGCTTGCTATCAAACCACTAGGGTTAATACCACATTCTAAGTCCCTTAGGGACAATATGCTCTTTTATACATTCTGAAAAATATGCATCATCAAGCTGCAAGTGCTTGACCTTAGAAAGTTTATAATCAAATTCTTCTAGGAGAACTTGATTATTCACAAAAAACAGTACCTGTTGGTTGTTTTTCACTGTTCAAAACAATGGCTTCAGTAAGCCAGTCCTTTAAAACTGCTGTGGCTGGAAGGAACACTGGATACTGCAAAAACTGGTTGAGAGTTCAAATTAATAGTTCTCTGTTCACAAGGAATGGAATGTTCATCTCCATTACTTAATCCAGTCCTTGAGGATGTAGAATTCAAGGAAGTAAGTCTTTGTAGTGGGTTTCCATCATTCAGAACAATCTGCAAACTCGTAGAGACAACCACTGCTTCTCCTCGGGTGCTCTGCGGGTGTCTGATGTCATTGGGGGCGTGGCTAAGTCACAGGGGGCGTGGCTACATCACCAGGGGCGCCGATGACATCAGACGCTCACAGAGCACCACTATTTTTCAGACCCACGAGAATTTCCAACCCTAAGATGGTCGGAGAGATTAAAGAACAAAACTGCAGTTTCATATCAACCCTGGGGAACTCACCAGGGGAACACTTACCCCCCCAACACCCAATGGAACACGAGGGGGGGGATTCAATCAGAGGGGGAGGGGGCACAGAATCATACTTGGTCCAACAGGAATTAATTGATTCTTTAGACATTTTAGAGGTGCCCTCTGATTATTTACTACCCCATTGTAACATTATCACCAACTGTGATGGTGATTTTAAAGTGTATAATTTTTCTGATGATGTTATTGGTGTTGAGCACTGATTTATTTTCAAAAGGTTTCACCTATGTACCTTCACAACCTACGGACATTTCTAACACCCTACTTGACTTAAAATTATACACACACAAGTTGAATTTTAGGGTTCTTTTTCAGAATTCTTCATTAGAAAATGTTATCAACCCTTTAGCCCTGTCCAGCACCTTTAATCCTCCCCTTTACCTCATCATTCAAATATCTGAAAGAATATGTGAATTAGATATCCGTAATTTTTTTAAGGATTAATCAGAAGAGACAGATGGACAATGATGTGGAGACCATACTACAAGACATTAAAAGCATTCTTGATTTGGTCAGAATAATGAAACCAGACAAGGGTTGAGGTGTAGTTCTTATGAACCAGGTTGATTATGCTAACAAGATGTTGCACATTCTGAATGGGAAGGCATATGCTAAATCCTCCTTTAATGAATTACACACAGCTTACAGCAGAATTAGAAATGATTTACAGGATTTGTTTATTGAGGGGGGTCCATTAACATTGATGAGTTAAATTATCTCACTGTGTCATATCCCAAAATGTCAGTGATGTTTGGGTTAACAAAACATCATAAGAACCTTGACCAACTACCCATGAGACCCGCTGTGGACGCAAAAGGTTCTATCACCCACCCTCTTGCAAAACTTTTAGACACTAGGCTTAAAGAACTGGTCTTTTCTGAAACCCACATATGCAAGGACTCATGGAGTTTCTTACATCAAGAACACTCCATTTCAAACCCATTATGTCCTTTTAACTATCGATATCAAAGACCTATACTCTTGTTATTCCACATAATAATGGTTTTCAGAATATGTGTATGAAAAAGGCATTGAGCACAACAAAGATCACGGATAAGCACACCTACTTGAATTTGTATTAAAAAACATCTTTATTCTCTTTAATCACAAAATCTATTTGCAACAGGAGGGTGTAGTGATGGGTTCCTCATGTGGGGTCTATATGCAAACATTGTTGTAACCCAGTGGGAAAAGAAGTTTTTGTTCAACAGTTCAATGTTTAAGTATGTAAAATGCTACACCCATTTTTTGGACGATATCTTTATTTTGTGGGATGGACCCCCAGAACATATAGTAGATTTAATATCGTACATGAATTCCACCACCACCTTCTTAAAATTCACACACAACTACAGTATGAACCTGCTGCCTTTCCTAGATGTTCTTCTCATTAAAGATCACAACAACAACAAATTTGTTTCAAAAATATACAGAAAGGAAACTTATTCCAACTCTTTACTTAATTTTTCAAGTACACGTTCAATGAAACAGAAAAAAACTACTGTAAAGGGACAATTTGTGAGGGTGGCCCGAATGGTATCAGTTATGGATGATTTCCTTAGCGAATTTGACAATTTGAAAGCCATGTTTTCAAGTAGAAGCCACCTGTACAAGTTTATTACTGACATTATGTTATGTTAGAGGTAGTAAATAAAAGGGAGAGGGCATTTTAGGCCCTTAACAGACACTGATAACAGTACCAACAATACCAATAATTTTACCCAGTCTAAGTGTGCAGAATCAAGAACTTAAAAGGGACTATAAGACATCTTTTATTGCTATATATACCAATGACAGTTTTGCATTAAGGACAATCTTAGAAAAGAATCGGCCCATTCTAAGCCAAGAGAAAGCCATTAGACCTTTCATTGATTCACACCCCACCAAAGTATTCAAGAAAGGCAGAAACTTAAACATTTCTGAGATGAAACCAAAGGGAGTGAATAATGTTGGGCACATGAAAAAGTGTGGCATGTGTAAATATTAACACATTAAGGAAAGGGGCATTTTTCCTGATTCCACTGAAGTGAAATGACATCAAAAATATAACTGTGGATCCGAAAGGATTATTTATTGTGCCCTATGCAACTGTTCTCGCTGTTTTTACATTGGAAAAACTGACCGTAAATTAAAGAACCGAATTTATGAACATTTGTATGATATAAAATCAAAAAAAGATACACATGCACTTAGTAAACACATCATGGAAAATACTGGTCACTTTTTTTCATTTCACTGACAATATTAAAACAGAATCTCGAGGTGGTGCCTGGTCACTTTTGTTAGAAAGGAGAGAGGTTTACTGGCAAGTGCATCTCAATGCATCAAGTTGGCCAGGCTTAAATGAACACATTTCCATTAGCTCTCTGTTGAAACTAAAAGCCATAGAAAGAGAAGTGTTTCTTTTAAAAAATTTTTATATTTCTTCTGTACTATTAAATTATATATTTTATTATGTTTTTAGAATACAATTTGAATTTTCCACATTTATTTACGCATTTTAACCAGTTTTCATATATAAAGCATTTTTTTACATGATTTTTCTTTAAGGGGGTGTGTCATTTTAAATAACTTAACTTTTAATGATTGTGTTAACCAGTTTCCTCTATACTATATAAATAGTTTGTGTAAATGAATTATCTGATGAAGTTCTGAAGTGGTCAGGACGAAAGCGTTTATAATTTGTTTTATTTTTTTCAATAAAGTCCAGAATTGGTTTTATTGAATTTGGCCTGAATAGATACATTTCTTCTTCTTTTTTTTTTTTTTTTTTTTTACTGTGGAGTGGCTCATCCTTTTGTTCCTGTATGGCATCTTCGTGTTTTGCAACAGCTTTGCCTTTTGTGTACCCTTTATTGTCCCAAACTTAGAGAAAATACACTGGCAACAGTTGTTCATATTGTGCTCTGGAGCCAGGCAGAACAGAGTGTAGAAGACCTTTGGGAGGGATTTGTTTCCCACACTCGGTAAACATTAGTCTTCACCACTGCCATTTAAGAATACAAACAGTACAGAAAGAAAATACTTTTTTCCTCAACAGGGTACTTGGCTTTAGTCACTCTTTCTGGCTTTGAACCAATAGAAAGACTTAAGTTTGTAACAGGCTCCAACAGCAAGAACAAACTCAGAAAATGACACTGGTTTAGACACTTGTATGTCGACATCCTGACAGAGTGGAGCACACCCACAAGCTCAGGAGTTGGGGAACAAATCTCTATTCAGGCTAGCCAAGTGCTACCACAGAAAAAAAAAAAAACCCAGGCTGCAATTACTGCAGTAGTGAAGCACGACAAGCAGACGTTTTAAATAAAAAATATTAGCGGGAACATGAGCAGTACAGTGACATGCTAAGTATAGTAAGCACTAGGTTTACGCAAAAAGGAAATCATAAATCATCACACCAAAAGACAGGGAACATACCACATAAAAACTTCACATCTAGCAGGAAAGATGAAGTCTAATGTCCTAATTTAGGCATGGAAGAGGTGAACAAGCAAAACCCAAATCCATTCTACAATACAGCTATTATTTAAGTGAGAGCCACTGGCTTGGCATCAATCCATACAGCAAATCAAAAGAGGACAAGTACTGGAGACTCTAGACTCAGTTACGGTTGCCACCCCCTCAGTTTTTTCCCCGGACTATCTGGAAATCAAACTGATTCTCCGGTAGTCCGGAAAACACTGTACAAACTCCGGTATCCCGTTTCAAAAAGGAAACAGACTATCGGAGTTTGTAAAAACGATTTTTGTACAGAAAAGCATAGTAAATCAGTCGAAAGCATGCAGCAGGAACGGAAAAAGAGGGCGTTCCTTGGCAGGTGATGTCGCAGTGACACCACAAATGGGTGGAATGTGGGTGGGATGGGCGGGTGACGTGAGGGGTGTGGCCTTACTCCAACTTTAGCCACGACGAAAGGTGGCAACCCTAGACTCAGTTGGTAAGAAAGCTGAAGAATTCTTGCAGGAGTGCCTTCAAAACATCTCCAACTTTATGTGATATTCCAATACAGATACTGGAAAAGAGAAGGCACACCTAGTGATACTAATCCAAATCAAAAAAGTAAATACAAAGATCCCAATGCCAATGAACAAAGGGAGGGGTGATCATGTAGTCCCCACTGGGATCGAGGCAGACATGCTAAAGTGCTGGAAAGTGTATTGGGAAGGTTAGGAGAATTTCCAAAGAAAAACTACATGCATGGCAAAAGGCCTTTAAGATCAGTCTTACTCAAACTCCGTCATGGCATTGGACTTATAGCCAGCTAAGTTTATCAGAACTTTTCTTTAGACTATAGACAATGTACAATATACACATATACAGAAGTACAGCAGCGCACACACCAACTAATGCAGATTAAGTAAAAATTCCTAATTCTCAAAACCTCTAAATCACCATCCCAAAACAAAACATAAGTTTGCCAGATAACTTTAAACAGCACAGGCAATCTTTCTCACCTCACTAAGTCTTGGTTACAGTGAAGTACTTGAACTTAATGAAATGTCTAAAACGTACCTGCTGTTTACCAGATAAACCATATCTGCCAATGATCTTTCTCATTTCTTCCTTCTCTTTTATCTCTGGGTAACACTTCATCATGTAGTCCAAAGGCGATAAATCTAACTCCAATTGTTCTTGTAAGTGCTAAAGAGAGAGAAGTTGAGAGAGAATTAGTAACTTCTGAAAAATTTAACAATTTTTCTAGACTAGCCAAGGTACTACAGCTCAAGTCACAGCACAGCAAAATCTGAACAGGAGAGAAACAGACAGCAAATCTGTAAGAGTCCAATTAGTTAAAACTGACACTCTGAACTTTTCATCTCTATCAATATAGTTAATTACCATGATTTCCATCTGAAAACATTAAATAAAAATTTCTCCCCACCCTAAAACAGTTACAGAAATTACACACCTTCTGTATGAAAGGATTATCCTGAGCGTTTTAACCCCAGATAATTAGCCAGCGAAATTCCTTCATTACATGATTAAAGCCACATGGAAATTTGTTCTAGAAGTCGTCAAATTCTTACCAAGTGCTGATGCAACCAACTCAGAAAAATAAAGGAAGAGAGGAAAAAAATGCATAAAAGCAAGTAAAATGAATGAAGAAAACTGTAAATATTAAAAGCAAAAGTGTGAGAATTCATCATCTGGGAGGCTGCCTCAGAAATGGTGGGAACTTACTAGAGAGAGACACGAGAGTTGTACTGGGAAACTATCCTTTTAGAAAAACTCATCAGGTTACAAATGCTAGCAGAGTCACCCTTAACAAATGGATTTATCACAATTTAAACTAGGACCAATCACTCAGAAAAATTTAGCATTTTTCTCTGACTATCCAGTTGTACTTAGGAGATGACATGACTGGCATTATGACAGGATACCTAGCCCCTGAGCTTGCTAGTTCACCCTCACCTACTGACAACTCCTTTCTGGTGGTCAGAAATTATTTGCAATTTTACCAAGAAGAGTCCCCACCAATGCAGTCAATGTATGCACTTACTCTCATCAGTTAACCTAATGACAAGAACCTCTTTAATGTGTCCTATGGTTGGGGTTTATCGTTTCCACTACGAAAAGTTTGGCATGCTTTTGTCTTGCAATTTCAGAAGGGAGTAGGTGGGGGGAAAAAGGTTCACAGGGAAATACTAGGCAGTCAGTCTGCAGACTATTACAAGTTTAGCCAATAACCAGAGGTCAAAATCAAACTATACATGTTATTGTTGTAAGGTGAAGATTTAACCATTATACCAACCCTAATACCATGATGGTAGTAGGCAAGAGAGGAGGAGGAGGGGGAAATACACAACTCTACTAAGTTCACTGCAGTATTCACTACTGCAGTACTGCTGGGGACATTCGCAAAGTTTAAGGAACCAAATGTAGTGGGTCCTGGGAAGGTTTAGGTTTTTAACAGCCTTTATAGAATTGACTATGGGAAGGCCAAATCTTAGGTTCATAGGTTGGTACTAGGCTATCAGCCCTAGGGCCTATACAAGCCTAGCCATAACAATTCCCTGGCTATTTTTTCCCACATTATTTACTTTCCTGGACCCTTGTCTAGCAGGGCGACTGACGTGATCCCTGGGGTGAATTTCCTTTCTCCCATCCAATCGTCAAGGTTCCTCTTGAAGAGGTCCAAAGAGGCACTCTGCTTGACATGTATGGGCAATCTATTCCAGAGTCTGGGGAGTCTCTGGGTCAGGAACCTATCCCTCCAGCATGTTTTGTTTATTGTGATGACAAGGTTTAGATCCCTGGAGCGTGTAAGCTCTGAGGGATTGGGATTTCTTTAAGTGTAGCATGTCCAACAGCTCTGAGTTTGACATGGCCTTCTGGCTCTGAAAGCAATGTCCCAGTTGCAATGCTTGGAAAAAATATGAAAATATGACCAGAAAGATATTCTATGATAGTCTTGGGTGTTGTCCCCTTTAAGAAAGGCTGACACAGCTATTTCTCTTACAGAAAGGATCCTCCATGCTCTGGTAGTTTTGTCATACAAAAAAAAAGGTAAAAAGTTGTCATGGGCCAACCATTTTCATACAATTTTGCTTTGTGACAGGCCTGCTCTCCCTACTCTTTGGCAAAGGCTATGAATCAGTGATGCTTCTCTTACTTTAGTTGTTTCTACGCAAGATGTTAAGACACCTATGCAAATCCAGGGAATGCAACCTTTTCCCTTTCCCTCAGTGAAGCAAGAAAGAATGCCAGTAAGTTAAATATCTGATTTAGATAGACGTCTGTCACTGCCTTGGGCATGCGGGTGGGATGGCATGGAGAATTACCCCGTACACCTTGTGGAAGAGGAGAGACAATTGTTAGCATATTCTCCTGGCAGACAGTGTTGAAGCTCAGGTATTTGCTGTGCGTTGCAGCTGCTATCGCAAATTGTAGTAATGTTAAGATGTCCAACACAGTCCAAGTCTTATGCAGGGGAGGCTTCCACCCCTAGGTGTAGTAAGCATTTAAAGAATTGCTTTAATGAAATGCAAAGAATAAGGAGGGAGCAGTGGTAGGAATCGCAGGGCAGGCTGACATAGTACATACATGCACTTCCAATGAAGTGTAAGATTATCCCAATTTGTAATGGTCTTGACCGGTACCAGAAACACAGACACCGAGGACTGGTTAGGATGCAAGCCCCCTCCTTGGCACAAGAAAGAATCATTTCAATTTAGCTACATATGACTTCTTTGCATATGGTTTAGCAGCCTCTCTCACAAGAAGCAAGTTCTCAGTAAACATGTGCCTAAATCAGATGACTGCTAGATCATCCATGGTGTCAGCCTTCCCACACGCCAGGTGACTGGAGTCTGTTTTTTCTAACATGGCAGTGCAATAACCGGGGTGTTGCACTCCTGAGTGTGCAACTCTTCAGATGAGAGTTAAACCATGGTCCCATCTGCCAGAGTTGATGGTAGCTCAGGTGGATGTAAAAGATCCCAAAGCACTTACCAAAAAGAGCAGTAAAAGATCCCCAATATCTTGGCCAAATTTCCCCTAGTCAGTACAAATTCCACTTTGGGCCAACCTGAAAACAGGCCGCTGCCTTACAGGAACTAACCCAGAGAGTAAATAATAACATCTTCAGGTTGGGTGTACAAGTGAACCCCCTTGTTTTGGAATAAGACGTTCTGCATGCTGAAGCAGTGCAACAGGCTCCAATGTTCAACATGAGACAGAATCAGCACTGTCTTAGAAAAGAGTGCTCTCACCAGCACTTTTGGCCTGTCTTATCTTCTGAATTTCCTTGAGTAGAAGGATAGGGGGAAACTGGAAAACAGATCTGCTGAAATGATAATTACCCTAACTCCTGTTTTTTGGTGTCCTGGTGTACCCCCCCCTCCCGCTGTTTCTATTTTGCGGAAGCAAGAGTTTTTCTGGCACACCCAGCATTTGAACCAAGTTCAGAAATATGCAAATCCAGCACTACAGAAGTAGTACTTTGACACCATCCATTCCACAGGCATATGCAGTTTTATGAGTTACTGCCAGGGGGTAATCAGGACTGGAGATGCCATCTACCTAAAGTTGAGTTTTTTTCTTGCATTCTCCACAGGACATAACCTGATGGCGCCTCTATCTGTACCAAATCATTCCTTTCATTCGGTGGTTGCGGGAGCCATGAATTCCCTGGTTCGGCAAGGCCTATGGTCCACTTGTTCCTGCCAGGGAATGCCCCATGAGTTGAAATGATGAACACAGCTACCCTTCATACTTCTAAACTCTCCTCAGTTCAATATGTTACTAACATGGCAGCGTGTGGACTGACTAGATTCACTGGGTGGATACCAAGTGCTCCTACAAGGTATCATCCATGTGTCCAGCCAAAGCCACCTCCCTCATTCCCCAGGCTGGGCGTGCAAATAGCAGACTCTCACTCTCATTCTACCCTGCCCAAGCTGCTATTCATACTTGGACGATAGCAATGTAGTCAGGGGTTTACTTTATCCCTCTATGCCACAGAGCAAGTTCCTGAGGTATCGCCTGGCTGTAGTCTCATCGTGCTGAAGGAAGAAATGTCCTCTCTCTTTGGGGTCATGAAGGACTCCCAGAAAATGTAACCTGTTGGAAGGGAGTTAGCTGTGATTTGGGCAAATTCAAGGAGAGTTTTAGGGCCTGGAAGGACACCAGGATGAAAAGTGGCGTAGTCGGCATCTCCTCTTACATGGGGACCTGAGCTATGTTAATGTGGATGCACTCGGTCCTGCAGTGAGAAATTACTGGACATGGACACTTTGTAAATCTGGATGAAGTAGATAAACTGAAGGGAAGGAATTAAGCTGGTAGTGAACAGCACCAGCTTTGAATATAAAGTACTGACCATCTTCCCTGGCTTTGAGTATGTGGGAATGGGCATCTCTCAGATCTGCACACCAAAAACGAGGAATAGCAGAGCCTGCAAAGTTAGCATTTTTTTAAAATGTATTTAGCCCTGTTAGGTTTAAAATGGTCCTCCACCTGCTACTTTTTGGTACTAGAAACAGACTTGATTATAAACCTGCACCAAGTCCTTGATCTAGTACTCTCTACGGTCCCTTGTCTTACACTCCAGCAGTACTGACTTGATTAACTGTTTTTAGGCACTTGCAGAATGCCCAAGAAAGCTTCTCAACATGCTTTCCTTCAAGAGGGCAACAGCCTCCTGAGGAGCACTGCAGGAGGCTTTGATCCAAGAAGGCATTAGGGTCAAGGGGGGCAAAAGCACCTCACCGAATGTCACCTTTACACCAAGGGAGGGCCTTAAGACCAGAGTGGTATACCAACATTTCACTGTCCCTTCTCTCTCTGCTTCAAGTGGGCCTTTTTTTGGTTCAAGTAATCTTGAAAACTTTTTGTTCTTCACTTGACAGTCTGTTAAACTCCGTTCAATGGATGCAAAAGGTAATGATTTGCTAAGGCTCTAAACAAAACAAGTAGGAGATATTAGTTTTAGCAAATACTTATTTTGTACAATAAACGCCCTTAGTATCCAACTCACATCTATACCAAACTTCTGTAGAAAGTACAGTTGTGTTAATGTACCACGAATGTAGATTTTTTTTTTTAACTACATTCATTATTGCACACATTTCTTCAGAAGACATTCTGCCTACAGGTAACCTGATTGGCCAGCCTGACTTTCAGAGCTTTTGCTGACTCCCACCCACTACCACATATGGACCTCATTGGTACAAGGGTTGGGGGAGGGTGGGGGTTGTTGGCTGACACTATCTTCATATCTTTCTTGCCGTGGTCAAGGCAGGTGAGAAGACCTCAGCACCAAATTTCTGCTGGACCAGGAGGTGAAATAACTCCAGAGGTTCCCAATCTTCCTCTCCAAGAAGTAATGCAAGGATAACGAGCGAGTGTGGTATGACAGAAAAATGAAGGGAAAGGGAACATGAATTAGATGACAAGCCAACCAGCAACCCAGGGTATCAAGCAGAACCAGGAACGGTAAGCACAAAACTGGACAACAGTAGTGAATATACTTGAACATGTACATTTATGGTAACGTTCTTAACACAATCTTACTTACTGTTGTGCTCTCTTGCAATCATTTCTTGAGAAGATTCCCAAAGCAAAACAAAAGAGAGTGGACAGAAAACCCTTGCAAAATAGAGACAAACCCAACCCTAGCTCTTAAGGAAACCTCCACGCTAGTGACTAGATAATGTATGCACTGAGGACCAAGCTGCAGCATCCAGGATATAATGAAGGATCATCTCTTTGAAGAAAGCTCTGGTGGCTGCAGTGCATGTAACAGAATGGGCTTTGATACGCCCTGGAACAGGTTTCACAGTGAGAACACTAGCAGTAGGAAACGCCATGTGCAAGCCATTTGGAGAATGACAGATTTCCCCACTTATCCCAACGCCAAAAGGAAACTGATCAGTCTTTCTGAACTTTTTAGCCCCTTTCAGGTAAAACCACAGCAATCTGTGCAAATTTAGGGAATCAAGGGTCTTTTATCTTGCTTTGAGGGTTAGGAAAAACAATTACATGAATGGCTTGACTGATGGATAAGATCTGAGAGGGACTGGTGCAAAAGGACATTTTGTCCTCATGGAGGACTCCTGCACAAAAAAGACTGAAGTTCTGAGATCCTTCTAGCCAGTACCAACAGCCGTCAAGGACAGCCTTTCAAGATAATCTAAGAGCAGAAGCATCTGGTTCAAATGAAGTGTTTCTCTAAGCTCTAGTTTAGACCCCCTGGTGGAACATCTCTTGTCTAGAAAAGTTTAAATATATAAAACTCATTCCAATAATTGTTTGGAGAATTACAATATAAAGGGGGTCCCATGGCCTGAAAGGTGGAGATAACAGGACTATATACGAAGACTGGCGGGTATTGGCCAGACTCTCAAAATTTTGACAGACAACCCTATCCTTTCCTTTTTATCCAAAATGTACAGCACCTAAGAACCCATCTCCAGATCTCTGCAGCTCACAAGAGTAAAACAAAAAAGGAGAATGGTGAAGCAGTCTAAGAAAAATAATGCAGTAGTCAGTGCTACCGCTCAACTTCTTAGAGCAACAAATCTGGACAAAGCCATAAATAAGAGTGGGACAAAGGCACAAAAATAGGGACAATTGTTAAATACTGCTCTTACAAACTTAGAAAGTTGATAGAACAACAGGTTTTGCATTAGCATGAGTTTTCTGAAGGGTATGAAGTCTGAAACTCGAATGTTTGTCATTTTCTAACTGCAATCTTTAATGATTTGCCACTAAATTGCCAGAAAACCACAAACTTGTGAAAAATGGACCAAAGATATTAATCAAAACTCTAGACATTCTGCAAAATCTGTACAGTTGAGAAGTATGAGTAGAATCCTTTACAGCCCAAAGGCTGAGTATAGAAGGGAGAGAATGGTGAAAGATGGGAAACTGCCATTGCAGATCTATCACTATGGTCTCTGATGCAAACATGCAATCCGTAAATGGTTCATCTCCCAGGCCCATGCATACACTTATCAAGGGTATCAGAACTTGTCAGAGATTTGAGATGCATGCCTAGGCTTAAAAAGGCCCTTCTGGTCATTAGCCTAAGTAAACACCTACGAAGCTAGAACATTTATATGTAATAGTGGTAGTTTCACATCCTTCATCTGCAGGACAAAGTCTCAAGCTAACTGCTCATGGGTGGTACTACTGTTGTCCAGGCTCCTGTGCTTATTGTTCTGGTACAAATTTGCTTTCTGGAAAAGATTTTCTGGCATACCTTGTCAATAGATCATATTCTGAAATATATCTCTTGTCAGCATGCACCTAAGGGTCTGCTTCTGCTCCCTGAAGGTCAGGACAAGTGCCAAGCCTCCATGGGTATCCTGCACGGGAGATACAAATGGACTTCTCTCCTCATTCTGTACCACGTAACAGTTGCATTGTCAGTGAGTACATGAAGGGTCTCTGGGTGCCATGCATCTTTGAAAGCCTTCACAGTTAAAAATACACTTTCCTGATTTTTTCCAGTCTTTGCTCTAAGTCCAGTGAACCCTCAAGTTTACCTGAGTGGGCCTACAAGCTGCATCAGAGGAGTCCATGTCAAGTATCTACGCCTGCCTTTAATGGGATTGCCCTGATTGTGGTTAACCTGCTGCACCCACCACATGACAACTACATGTATGTCCTTGATGCAAGGTAACAGGACAGAAGGCACTACACTACAGGGAGTGTGCATGCTGCCACATGTCCCACAGATACAGTTGCAGCTTTGTCATGTGATGTCTTGCTAGTGGAAACATTGGGAGTGAGGATGCCACATAGTCCCAGGTCCTGAGCAGCAATCAGATTTCTATGGAAGTGAATTACAAGTTCAGAAACTATCTATGAGGGGAAAATGCTATGATACAGAGTCCAGAATGGCTCCCAGAGAATAGGGTGGTATTAGCTATGACTTGCAAGTCATAAGAAGAGGCCCAGGGTCTGGAAGCAAGCCAATATTAACTTCATATATCCTACTGGAAAGGGGCCTTTAATCAGGAAGTCATCTTGCGAAAGGCAGATATGGATGCCACTGGACCAGTAGTACTCTAAAAACCCTGAATGCAGCAAATAAAATAAAGGGAAAGGAAGCATATATGTAGTGTTTAGTCCCTGGTTTGAAACTCAGGACTGCCTCTGTGTTCTGGCTATGGGCAAGTGGAAGTAGGCATCCTTCAGATCTAGGGCAAGCATGAATGACTGAGGAAAAATGATGGGCAGTAGGGTCCACAAAGTTAACGTTTTTAATTCTGGCACATGTAGAAATGTGTTCATACTTACAAGTACATAAACTGACCAAACCAAGGCAGTCTTTTCAAGGGGTTAAGAAAAGGAAAGTACAATCTTCTTCCTGCTCTGCTACACTCTATACACTTCTTCCCTACAAGGTCAAGCAATACAAGCAGACATCCACATTCACTGGGCAGCTGGGGAATGATTAAAAACCCTGGTCTTTGTGAACTGGAGCATGTATCAAAGATGCTTAGAAACCAAAGTATCTTGAGTCGTTATCCTGTTCTTTCAGGACCTGTCCTAGACAACCTCCCCTACTCTTTGTGTACTGATTGGAAAATTGAGGTTTGGGAGGAAGTGGGCTGGATTGGGGTTTAAAGGTAGGAGAAGAGAAAGTTTCTGTGGAGCCACAAGTGTTACCTAGATGTGCTTCAGCTCTGATGACCCACAGCCCCTCCCTTTTGGAAAGCTCTTTTTTTCTCCCGAAATGGCCTTTCATCACCTTAAGTTTACTTTTACTTTGCTCTGGAGGAAGAATCAATTAGTGCGGTTACACCTATTACATGTGGTAAAGGGTGAAAACTTTCACTGACCCTCCAGCTTTTTAAATACTTGCTCAGGTAGGGATCCAACAGCAACTCTGTCTAAAAATAGAAGTTATGTCCTTACCATAACGTTCCATGTGGAGTGTTCATCTCGCCTTTGTTCTTACACATGGGTTCGGAGCCGATCCTCGGCTCCGTGTCGGCCGCTTGCAAGCTCTGCATCGAGAAGAAGCTCGAGACAATCTAATACCCACAATCCCCCTCTGCCTTTACCTCAGATCTAGTTTGCAAGCAAACCAGTCTCTAGAGAGAGCACACTCATGCTTACATCACATATGCACAGAACTAAGAGTCTATATATATATATATATATATATATATATATATATATATATATATATATATATAGACACATACACATATATATACATGCCAACTATGTACACAATAACTGCAAAGCAGAAGCAGAATGCCCCAGGCCAGGCACCAAAACTGAACGTTCTTCCTAAGGGCGGGAGGGTGGGAATGTAAGAACAAAGGCGAGATGAACACTCCACATGGAACGCGTTATGGTAAGGACATAACTTCTATATGTGATAGTGTTCAATCTCGCTTGTTCTTACACATGGGTAGCGTCCCTAGCTCCTTGTTCCTGAGGAACTCACGGAAGGACGTTCTTGAGCACAGTGGAACCAAAGGTTGCCCTGTCCCTAGAGACCTTGTCTACCTTATAATGAGAAATGAATGTATGTGGCTTAGACCAAGTAGCAGCCGCACAAATAGCGTCTAGTGGTAGGCGAGCTGCATGAGCCAGGGATGTAGACACTGACCTTGTGGAATGTCCTTTGGGTGTGTGCAAAAGAGTTTGATTTGAAGAATCATAGACATAGATTATACAATCCGTTAACCACTTAGAAAGAGTTCTTTTGGTAACCGCTAATCCTTTCCTGTAATCAGCAAAGGCCACAAAAAGTTGATCAGTTTTCCTGTGATCTTTTGTTCTATCCAAGTAAAATCTTAGCTGTCTGTGAACATCTAATTTGTGCAACATATACTCCATTTTGTTGGAGTGATTCTTGAAGAAGGTGGGTAATTCAATGGACTGATTAATATTGTTAATAGAACAAACTTTAGGGAGGAAGGATGAATTAGTTCGAAGAGAAACTCTGTCAGAGTGAAAGATCAAATAAGGGTGCTTGATGGAGAGAGCTTGAAGTTCAGATACTCGCCTAGCGGATGTAATGGCTACCAAAAAGAGAGTCTTCCAAGACAAAAATTTCAATGGGCAAGAGGAGGCTGGTTCAAAGGGGGCAACATTAATTTAGATAACAACAAGTTTAGACTCCAAGGTGACGTAGGAGATCTAATTGGTGGTCTAATATGAAAACCCCCTTTTAAAAAGGCTTTACAAAGTCTGTGGGCCATAACAGGAGCCCCACATTCTTCCACATGGAAATTAGAGATGGCAGCCAATTGAACTCTTAGTGTGGCAGGAGAAGCACCCTGATGGAACAAGTCCGTTAAAAACTCTAATATTTTATTCAAAGGAGCTATAAAAGGATCCACTTGCTGTGTATTCGCCCAGAATACAAATCGCTTCCATTTACTAGAATATGTTTTAGTAGTGGAAGCTTTATGAGAAGCCACCAATATATTCTGAACTGCCGTGAAAGAAGATCAGACCTGGCTAAGTTGGGAATTGGAGCAGCCAAGCTGCTAGATGGAGGGACAAGAGCGCGGGATGGGGAGCCCCTGATGAGTGAGTCAATAGATCTGGCTCTGGGTCCAGGATCCAGGGTCCCCGAATGCAGTGTGTCTTCAGGAAGGGAAACCAAATTTGACGAGGCCAGAATGGGGCAATGAGGATTATTGTCCTGTGTAGGTTTCTGGCTTTCTGGAGAAACTTTGATATCAGGGGAAATGGAGGAAAAGCGTACAGGAGTCCCGGGGGCCAATCGTGAATCAATGCGTCCCTGGGGACTTCCCCTGGAGGGGGTAATAGGGCAAAGTAGCTCCTGCATTTGGCGTTCATTGGAGACGCAAACAGATCGCAGGAAGGCTGGCCCCACGTGCGAAAAATCTTTTTCGCCACTGACTGTTTTAGGGACCACTCGTGCGGTAACAGAATTGCTCTGCTCAGCCTGTCGGCTATGACGTTGGATGACCCCGGGATGTGCGTTGCTATTAGAAAGCGACCCGTGGACTCCGCCCATTGCCAGATTCTCATGGCCTCTCTGCATAGCTGATAGGACTTGGTTCCCCCTTGCTTGTTTATGTACCAGACTACCGACATGTTGTCCATCTGAACTGCAATAGTTCCCAGAGGAAGAAGGGGAGCAAAGTGTTGCAACGCTAGAAACACTGCCCTCAACTCTAGAACATTGATGTGCAGATTGTACTCCAAATTGGTCCATTGGCCTTGGACTGTCTGTCCCTGAAAGATGCCCCCCCACCCTATCAGGGAAGCATCCGTGGTCACCGTAACTGTAGGCGTGGGTAGCACAAATGGTCTCCCCTTGGAAAGGTTGCACGTTTGAAGCCACCAGTTTAGGTGTGTTTTGCATGTGTTCGTTATAAGAATCTCGTGTGTTAGAGGTAGTTGTTGGAACGACCATTGTGCAAACAGTAGCCATTGTAGGACTCTCATGTGCAGCCTTCCCAAGGGTATTGCAATAAGAGAAGCTGACATGAGTCCCAAAACCTTCAGTACCAGTTTTGCTGGGGATTTCCTGGACAAGAGAAGAAGACGTATGTGAGTCTGAAGTGAAAGTATCCTTTCTGGAGGGAGTCTTAGAATTAACTGATGTGTGTTTAATTCCGCTCCTATGAACAAGATACTCTGTGATGGCTGAAGCAAGGATTTTCCGAAGTTTACGGAAATTCCTAGGTGAACACACAGCTGAAGAGTATAGTCTCTGGCCTGTACTAGTTGACTCTGGGTGGTGGCAGAAAGGAGCCAGTCGTCCAGATACGGAAACACCTGGAATCCTTGGCGTCTCAAGTGAGACGCTACCACTGCCATGCATTTGGTGAAGACCCTGGGGACTGAGGTCAGACCAAAGGGCAGGGCTCGAAATTGAAAGTGACTGGCCCCCAGCCGGAAGCGCAAATGATCTCTGGATGCCCTGGCCATTTTGATGTGGTAGTATGCATCCTTCAGATCTATTGAGCACATCCAGTCGTAAGAATGGAAGGATCGATTGAAGCGTGACCATTCGGAACTTTTCTTTCTTGACGAAGGTGTTGAGGTCGCTTAGGTCCAGAATGGGCCTCCAGTCCCCTGTTTTCTTTGGAACTAAAAAGAACCTTGAGTAAGTCCCGAATCCTTGCTGGTCCGCTGGGACTGGTTGGATGACTCTTTTTTCTAGCAGCTTTGAAATTTCTATAGCTGCTGGCTCTCGCAGATGGGGCGGTACATCTGGGAGTCTTTTCTTTGGAATGGGATGGGATAGAAAGGGTATGTTGTAACCTCTGGTAACCACGCTTTTTACCCACTTGTCTGTAGTTATGTTTTGCCAGGCCTGAGGGTATAAAGCTAAGCGACCGCCGACTGCCTCCAGAGCAGGACAGTCGGGCCTCCTCTCAGGAGTGCTGGAAAGGTTTACCAGGGAGTGTATCCCTGTCACCTTGATGCTGCGGACCCCCTCTGCCGCCAGGGCGGCGTCTTCCACCTCTGCCCCCTCCTCTGCCTCTAGAAGGGGCATCACCCTGTGTGCCTGGGAAAGATCCTTGGGGTTTTCGAAACCACATTTTTCCACCACGTTGCCCTTTGGGTTACGGTCTGGTTGGGGTGGAAAAACGGACTCCGACAGCAAAGTCTTTCCCTCCTGTTCACACCGGGTAAGGGTCTCCTTTACTTTGGGGCCAAAGAGAGTGGCACCGTCAAATGGGGCATTAGTAAAGGAAGACTTGAAGGCTTCCGCAAATGAACATAAGCGCATCCAGGATTGTCTGCGAAGAGCAATCGCTGAAGCTGCTGCCCTACTCGAACCTTCGGCTGCGTAAGAAATCAGCCTCATGGACGAGTTCACAATGGATGTAAGGGTATTAAGTTGCGCTGTCACTTTCTCTGAGACAGCAGCATCTGTAGTACCCTGGAGGGTATCTCCCAACTCTTTGACTAGATCCCTCTGTAGTCGTGTAAAATGGGTCAAATAGTTCAGGGATCGCATGGAAAAAGCCGCTGAACTAAAAATGCGCTTCCCGTACCTGTCCATAGTCCTAGAATCCTTATTAGGGGGATGGACAGATGAGGAAGATTCCGACATCTCCTTTTTCGTGGCAGCTGCCACCACCATAGCGTCCACTGGAACTCCTTTTGTTAAGTAGGTCTTGTCCTGAGGTGCAGTGATATACTTATTGTGTTTCCTTGGCACTGGTTCCACTGTGCCAGGAGCCTCCCACGCCCTTCGAGCAATAAGTTCCATTAATTCGTCGAAGGGCGGAGTGACCCAGGAGGAAGAAGGGCGAGCACCGAATGCCTTCAGCAAAACTGACTCATCCTCAGAAGGGGGAAGGGAATGCCAGTCACCTCTCTGTTTCAGGATCTCCAATATGTCCGAAAAAGAGACATCTTCTGAAGGTGACTTAGGGGACCCTTCTGACTCATCTAAGTCAGTATCGGATGTCAAGGATTCTTGAGGAGAATCCAAGTGTCTCCTCTTACACAATCTTTTCCTAGGGACTTCTTCGTGGGGAGCATCCGAAGAAGCCTCCGAGGAAGAGGGGGCACCCTCCAGGGGTGGCTGAGACACCGGTGCTCGACGCTTGGATGTGGCCGTGGGTGCAGAGGAGGACAACGGCCCTTTATGGGGAGGAGAGGTTGCTTCCACTGATGTGGTTGTCTGGGTAGACAACACCTTCCTCATTAGGTCGAATGCCCCCGGGTCCCGAATCGAAGAATCTCCCGGTTCTGAAGAAATGGGAAGAATCCCCGAAACAGGCACCGAAGGCATCGACCCCGAGGACGGAGCCGAATCGATCCGCGCCGAGGCCCCGAGAGGAAGAGTCGGAACCGAAACATCGGTTCGACTCTCGGCCCCAGAACCAAGGACAGATAGTCGGCTCCGAGACTCGGGTACCGGGTCCAACGGAGTCGAGGTGAGAGGAACAGACCGAGAAAAGGACGGTTCTGGACCCGAGGGATCCACAATCAGAAGATCAACCTCTTCCGGCTCCAAAGACTGGACAGGTCTCGGAGGAGGAATGGATGGAGACAATGGGAGGCCTTCAAGTTTCGACACCAACTGGGTGGAAACTGAAATAAGTTTGGACAGGGCCGAATGCTCCAATAACTTCTGCACCACACGATCCACATCGACATCGGAGAGTTTGGAAGAACGGGTCGAAGGAACTGAAGACGGAGCCGACCTCAATAAAGTCGATGGAGGGAGCTCCATCACCGGTTCCAAGACTCGAGGCTCAGGAACCGACACCAGTTGAACACTCGGCCCCGAAGTCTGTGGAACCGGTGATCTAACTTTACTCGAAGAGCTCGGAGCCGATGACTTGGGCTCCGACGTCTTCGATTCCTTCGAGGATTTCGATGCCTGGTCAGAAGCATCCAGAGCCTCCTGAAAGGAAGGTTTTAATAATCCTCTGTCCATGAGTTTCCTGCGCCTATCTGTCATGACCCTCCCACTAAAAGAGTGACAGATTGAACAGTCCTCTTGTAAGTGGAGAGGGCCAAGGCAGTAGACACAGGAACTATGGTTGTCAGTCACTGACATTTTTTGGCCACACTGACAACGCTTAAAACCTGATTTCACTTTATCAGACATTTTACAAGTAAGATAAGAGTCAATTCCAGTATAACAGTCAAATCCGGTGAAAAAAAATCAAATCCAAGTTAAATGTCAAGTCCGGTTGTCAAATTTAAGTAGGGTTGGTAGGCCCCGAAAAACTCTAACCAATTAATAAAATTAACGGTACAGAGAATTCAACCTACTCATACACACATACACTCAGTATATCAAAAATTACTATTAGGACAAATTTTCCAATAAAATATAACAAAAATAAGTTATATCTTAACTTAAGATGCTCGAGCTAGCTCCCAGCGATGCGAACGCAGCAGCGGCAAACTAGATCTGAGGTAAAGGCAGAGGGGGATTGTGGGTATTAGATTGTCTCGAGCTTCTTCTCGATGCAGAGCTTGCAAGCGGCCGACACGGAGCCGAGGATCGGCTCCGAACCCATGTGTAAGAACAAACGGCGAGATTGAACACTATCACATCACCGAGAAGCAGTTTTCACATGTTCTGGAAGGGGCTAGCCACATATGACAGATGCTTGCCAACTCGAAAAAAAAAGTCTGCAAAATCTAGCACTACCTTGGGACAGAAGAGTCCTGTAGAACTTTAATAGGTGAGCCAAACAGTTCAGTGTCCTGAAAGTCTAGATGGCTGAGGAGCAAGCCTTCTTCCCCAAATAGTCAAGTATCTCACCTTCCTTGCCAGTGGGGAATGGATGCATGGCTGGAGACCCTGTAAACCCTTGCTAGAAATTGAGTTCCTGTACAGGTTAGAGCCCACAACCTTGTAAAAATGATCAGGCAGCAGTTGGTTAGTAACTTGCTCCAGGTGGAGGAATCTTCCAAGGGTTCTGTGACTGAAGGAATAAGCTACAGGTTTTGGTTCTTCTAAACTCAGAAGTACCAGTACGTTTTCTGGATATCACAGTAATCAGCTTCTCACATGAAGAAATCCTTCACTCTATGAAGTATAGCTCCAAATGAGAAATCCTATGTTGAAAAAGCAGCAGCTAAGGGTGTCTTTCAATGCCTGATATATAATACCGGGGGAGGGAGGCATCTATTCCACATAGGTTCACAGGTGTATACTAGGCTAACGGCCCTGGAGCCTTTACAAGACTAGCCCATAGAAGTGCCCTGGCATGGGGCCGCCCGACGTTAGTTCCCAGTGCCTCTATCAAGTAGAGCCACTGGAGTGATCCACAGGGTGAACTTAATTTCCCATCCCCTCATCAAGATATCTCCTGAACAGGGCCAGTGAGGTGCACTTCTTGACATGTATGGGAAGTCTATTCCAGAGCATGGGCAGTCTCTGGGTTATGAACCTGTTCCTCTTGCATGCTCTGTTGATTGTGGTAATGAGGTTGGGGTCTCTAGAGCAAGTGGTGCGGAGGGATTGGGATTTCTTTAGATGTAGCATTTCTAACAGAGCTGGGTCAGACATGGTTTTGTAAGTCAAGCACAGATCTCCTCTTAGTAGATGATACGAGTCAAAGAATAGCTGGAGTTTTTTCAGTCTGTCCGTGTAGGACGTGTTCAAGGCCTAGGATCCTCCTCGTGAAGTACTTTTGTGGCCCTTCCAGCTGTTGCATGTGTTTAGTGAGGTACATGCCAAATGGGGCATTATACTCTGAATGGCCTAATGAGTGAAGAGTAGAGAGATTATGTCCTCTCTTCCTGGATGCAAAACCCTGGGTAATGAGATGTGCCACATAGGACTTTGACCACAGTGGCAATGTGGCGGTCAAAGGAGAGGTTGCTGTCAACCTGTATCCCCAGATCTCTTAACACCTTCAGTGTTCAGTGAGCTCCCATTGATGTGGTAATTAGTGGGAACTGAGTTTTTCCCAAAGGGGATGACGACGCATTTTTTTGGCATTAAGCTCAAGGCCATGGTTTCGACACCAGTCATTGGTCTCAATGAGGCCTTTCTGTAGGATGTCTACATCACTTGGGGAGTTAATGACTCCCAGATTGCAGTAGTCTGCAAACTTGGTCAGCCAGAGTCTCTTCGTGTTGGCCTGGACTTCTGAGAAGTAGATACTAAACAGGAGAGGGACCCAGGACCGAACCCTATGGGACTCTACTTGTGACTGGTCAGCAGTCTGACTACTTTCACACTGTGGGTTCCATTTGTGAGCAAATTTGCAACCCACCTAGTGATATAGGGGTTGTTGTCTAGTTTGGTGAGTTTATCAATAATTCCTGAGTGGGGAATGGTATCAAAGGCCTTGGCTGGATCAAGGTAGGCTGTATGAACTGCCTTGCCCTCAACCACAGCTCTGGTGACCGACTCAGAAGTCAACCAGACTGAGCAGGCATGATCTACCTTTCACAAAACCAAATTGCGTGGGATCTAGAGTTTGGAGAGTTCCTATAGCCTTGTTTATTAGGTCCATGATGATGCGCTCCATAGCCTTACATATCAGACTAGTCAGGCTAATGAGGTGATAATTCCCAGGGTCTGTAGTCACTCCCCCTTTATGGAGAGGGATGACTGTAGCAGTGTGCTACTCGGTAGGGACAAAGCCTGAGGTGAGGCTGTGACTGAACAGGGCACATAGATGTGGTGCCAGTTCACTTTGTGGTTCATTCAGAACACATCCAAGGATATTGTCAAGTCCCATGGAAGCTGTATTCTTGGCCTTGGATAATGCAGCTTTAACCTGCGCTGCAGTAATGCTGGGTGCCTGGCATTCCTCCAGTATTTTGATTGGTCCTTTAGGGGAGGGGAAGGGGGGGGGGGTAAAGTTGGCACCGAATCGGTCAGCCAATACTGTTGGCAATATCGGTTGGCTTAGTATAGGAGATACCATTGTGCAGTAACTCAGAGCCAGCTTTAATTTCTGTGGAGATTCTTGATATGACTATAGCAGGCTTTGTGGTTGTTTTTAGTGTTGGCAACAATTCTGCCTTCATAGCTGGCTTTAGAGATTTTGATGAGGGATCTCAACTTTTTGTTGAGGCTAATAACGGAGTTTTTCCAATTTTGGAACGTCACCTTTTTCTGCAACAGTTTCGTCCTTCTGTTGTAGAGTTTATTAATGGCAGGGGACCACCAGATTGGCTTCCTTTTTTGGAGGAGTGTGTCTTAGTTCTGTCGGGTATGGCTAGTTCCATGTATTTATGTACGTGTTCGTACCGTGCATCAGTGTACGAGTCTGCAGTCATATTTTCCATCGACACGGGTGCCGTGAAGTTAGCCACCTCTGTTTTTTAGGAGCGCAAAGTCAGCTTTGGAGAAGTTTTTCATGGTGGTTACCTTTTTGGGGGGTGTGGGTGAGATGTGGATTTCCATGGTGATTAGTTTGTTGGTCCGATCTAACCAGGGAGGAATTGACTACTGGTGTAGAGCAACGGTTGCCCATGCTAGTAATAATGAGGTCAAGGTTGTTGCTTCCCCTAGTGGAGGTAAGAATGAGCTGGTTCAGGGCATTTTTACAAAGCCTTTTACTCTTGATCCTAAACGGTGAACAGATTTCCACGTGTAGTCTGTGGTTCAGGGCACTGGAATTGATGAATTCCAGGAAGCGTTGGGACAGTGTACTGGTGGATGAGTAGTTTTCCCAGTTGATGGAGGGGTAGTTAAGTCACCAAGTATGAGAGTGCTGGTTGGACCCTAATAGTTTCCAGGGTGTTTAGGAACCTGGAGTGAGTCTTGGGACATGGTTGGGGACCTATAGCAGGCTACGACCTGAATCGCTGTCTTACCCAATGTTAGCTGTACCTGAAGTATTCTCAGATGCATTATGCTGTGCTACTAGTCTAGAGGTGTGCATATCCTTTATGAACATGGAGACACCACCGCCTTTGGAGCTTCAGCCCATATTCTGTGGCCGAAAGATGTGGAATAAGTTATAGTCTGGTAATGCAGGGGTGCTTTCTGCTGCTTTAAACCAAGTTTTTGTTACAGCACAATTGTCGATGTTCTCCATTTTAAGGAGTGCTTTGAGCAAGTGCATCTTGAGATTTAGACCTCTAGCGTTGAGCAGCATGACCCTCAGATTGCATTTATTTATAGCTGTTACAGTGGTAATTTGGTCTTTGGAATATCACCTAAAAAAGGTGCTATAGGGGAGGAAAGAGCCTTGGCCAGTATTCGGAAACCCAGGGGTGACAGATGCAGGCCATCTTTGGCAAAGCATCGAGGTCTGTCAATCATGTCATCCCCCAAGCACACAGATACTGGATCCTCTTAGAATGACAACAGAAACTTAGCCAATTGTTGAAGTCAATCATTTTATGCTTGTACTGCGGTATCATTCTGGGCTATGGTAGGATGCTGCTCAGGTCTAAGGTCATACCTGCCTGGGCCACATAATCAGAGAACTCCTCCATGTCTCTTTTCATGTAGTCCAGGGAGGTGCGTCTCGGGTCATTCACACTTACATGGACAGTGACAGAGTCATACTATACTTGCGGAGAGAAATGACTGCGTGTGTTGTGCGTCAGACTCTGGCACCTGACAGCTGCCTTTGCCTTATTCAACCTATTCAGTGCGGCATCAGTGTGCCTCAGTATTGAGTAACATATGATTAGTGTATTGTGCAAGCTGTTTTGCCTTAGGGGCTTGGGTTGAGGAGCACACTGTGTAGGTGAGCTATGTGTCTTGTGCTGTGTTGTGGTGGTCGAGAACTTGTCTGCCTTGGAGGTCTGTGCTGTTTGAGTACATTTCTATTGAGAGCCTCTGCGAAGGTGGGTGTGTGGTTTGTGTTTTTATACGAGAGCTGTGATGGCGGGTGTTCTGGAGGGCTATGTGGTGTGGTGAAGGTGTTGACCTTCTCTTGAACAGCTATTCTTGGCTTGAGAGTGCATGGCTTCCAATTTGGACATATACAGTGGATATAAAAAGTTTATACATCCCTGTTAAAATGCTAGGTTTTTGCTCAAAAAAAAAAAAAAAAAAAAAAAAAAAAAAAAAAAGACCACAATAAATCATTTCAAAACTTTTCCCACCTTTAATGTGACCCATAACCTGTACAATTCAATTGAAAAACAAATCGTAAAATATAAAAAATAAAGAACATACAATAAGCTGATTACGTAAGCGTGCACACCCTTTAACTAATACTTTGTTAAAGCACCTTCTGATTTAATTACAGCATTCAGTCTTCTTGGGTACACACCTGCCATCAAATAGAGAGACTGATTAACCCCAAATAAAGTTCAGCTGTCCTAGTAGGATTTTCCTGATATGTATCAACTCCTGAGGGACTTGCTTGGCTACAAACATTTGCATTAGAAGCTGAAGCTAAGTGAAACTTGCAGTAGTGCATTTTAGTACTCTGTTAAGTAAAAACTTGCAGTTTTAAAGTACTGTATTTTCATTTTTTCTGTTTCCTAATAGTGTGTTTCTGAACAGTGTGCTGTGTCTCTCTCTGCAGTTAGTTCCCCACCCTCCCTGCCTGCTCTTGTGTTGGTGGCTCTGGAATTGCCCGCCCCTCCTGCAAGTCTGTATTAGAACACTCCTCATGGGTTCATCTCATTTGCTCACTTAAGAGTACAGTGAGATCATATTCTGAGTCTAGTGTTCACTCTACTTAATACAGAGAGAAAATCTGAGAAGGTCCAAAAAAAAAAAAAAATTGCACTTTATTCATTTGCTTTTACTGTATTTGTCTTTCATCCTACTTTATTTTGCTTTTCTTAAAAGTACTCAATTTTATTTATTCTGCTGCATTTATTACTGCTTGGTAGTAGCCTGATTAAATTGTAACTGTTACTCTATTTTGTTTAAGCACTTGGGCTTCATACAGGTTGTTTTACATTAAGAAGGTTTGTGGTCTGCAGTGTTGTGGCAGGATAGGTAGCTTGCATCCTTTTAAGCTGGGAATTGCTGACTGAAGGCCCACTGTCTGCTATTCTAAAAGTGTATTAGTTCTGGCTTAAGCACTTGGGCTTCAGGCCAGTTATTCTACATTAAGAAGGTTTGTGGTCTGCACTCTTGTGTGAGGAGATGCTGGATTCTGCCCTTCAGAGCTGGGAATATCTGGTCACAGGCTTATTGTGCCTGCTTATTTGAACTGTTTTTTTCCTGAAATTTGTGCGGCTTGCTGCTGTTTAGACCAGATTCAGGCCTGCGGAATCTAACTTTGTTGGCATAACTTGGGCACGGATCTAGGCCATCTTTTTTGGAGAAGGTTCCCCTGCACCCTGGTAAGCAGGGATGTGCAGTTAGAACTTGTCTGATTGAAAACTGCTGGAGCAGGGCTCAGTTTTGAGCATTTTTTCTGGTTAACTGGGTAACTTGTTTAAATCAGTTTGTTCGTTTTCTATTGTTTTATTTATATATATATATATATATATATATATATATATATGTATATATATATAAAATTGCACTTTATTCATCTGCTTTTACTATATTTGTGTTTCTTCCTACTTTATTACTAGGGGCATTGACTACAACTCTGACCTGCGATATATAACAATAAGTATGCTTTTCTGTGCATTTAAAGTGTTTGAGTGTATCTGCTTTTTCTAAAAATTCAAAAAAAAAAAAAAAAAAAAAAATATATATATATATATATATATATATATATATATATATATATTTATATTTATATATATATATATATATATATATATATATATATATATATATATATATATATATATATATATATATATATATATATATATATATATATATATATATATATACACACACACACACACACACACACACACATACATATACACACTTGTTTCCCACCTTTCTTAGCTAGTATAGTCCAGTTTTCAGGTTAGTGCTGAATTCAGGGCTGTTACAAATCTCTGTTTTCCCATACCTTACTTGGATAGAAGGAAGTTCTCTGTTCACCTGTGAGAGAGGGGAACTTTGAGCAGTCTATCTGTCCCTGGAGGAGTGGTTTCAGCCCAGAAAGTACAGTTGTGTATACCTACCATAAATGTAGATGTTAGAGTGTCTTCACTGTTGCAGTCATAACTGTATGGTACTCCTGCCGGCAGGCAGCCCGAGGTCGGCCAGAATATCAAAGTCTGGGTCCGGCGTCGGCTGCATCAGCAAGTACCCTGAAGTCAGAACGCACGGGTATAAGGCTGACAGCCGACACCATCTTCTCCAGCCTTTCTTGCCCCTGATGTCAGAAGCCCCCATAAAACCAAAAGGTGTCCCAAGGGAAACACAAATACACCAGAAAGGTAGTGGAAAAGAAACAAGAGGGGTCTGGAGGGAGGGAAACCGACTGCAACAGTGAAGACACTCCAACATCTACATTTATGGTAGGTATACACAACTGTACTATGTTCTTCGTGTTTCACTGTTGCAGTCATAACTGTAGGGTAGAATCCCAAAGCTGAGAACACGGGAGGAGGTTATGAAAAAGAAGGAGCAGCTAGAAGACCCTGCAAAACAGCAGAGGCAAAGCCTGCCCTAGACTTAGAGTACAAAGAGAGGTTATAGTGCTTGGAAAAAGTATGCACAGAGCTCCAAGTGGCAGCCTCCAGAATGTCCTTAGTAGGAACTCCTCTGAGAAAGGCTGCTGAAGTGGCAGCTGCTCTAGTAGAATGAGTCCCGACAGTACCTGGAATCTGTTTCCCATAAAGAGAGTAACAATATCTTATTCCATGAGAAATCCATTTGGAAATAGTTTGCTTAGAAATAGCTTTACCTAGAGAACTGGAAGCAAATGAGACAAGCAATTGATCTGATTTTCTGCAAACTTTAGTTTTGTCCAGGTAAAAACGTAATTGCCTGTGTACGTCCAATGAATGCAAAATCCTTTCCCCCTTGTTTTGGGGTTTTGGAAAAAAGGTAGGAAGGTGAATAGTCTGATTTAGAGCCACTCTAGAAACTACCTTAGGCATAAAAGAAGGATTGGTCCTCAAGGAAACTCTGTCCTGATGGAAGATGAGGTATGGTTCCACGGCCATGAGGGCTTGCAACTCTGACACCCTTCTGGCAGAAGTCAAGGCCAACAAGATAGCTGTCTTCCAGGATAAAAACTTAATATCCGCAGAGGCAGCAGGCTTAAAAGGAGGCAAAGTAAGCTTTTCCAAGACATAGTTGAGATCCCAAGGAGGGACAGGAGGAGATCTAGGAGGTCTTAAATTCTTAGCTCCTCTCAGAAATTGTCTGACCAGCTGGTGTGAAAAAATGGGAGGATCACAATTGAAATGAGCCGAAATAGCAGAAGCATGAATTTTAATGGAAGAAAAGGAAAGACCTTTAATCAAAAGGTCTGAGAGATAAAGTAAAATAGAGGGAATATCAGGTAATAAAGGATCCGAACCGCGATCCTGCACCCAAACTCAAAATCTTTTCCATTTAGAAGCATAAGATTTCCTTGTACTAGGACGCCTAGCTTCCAAAAGAACATCCAAAACTTGTTTAGGAAGAGAAGGAATCAGTTGCCTTTGATGAGCCAAGCTGCCAGGCAGAGAGTCTTGATTTGAGAGTGAAATACCTGACCCTGATGCTGGGACAGTAAAGAATGGGTCAGAGGAAGATTCCAAGGGGGTTCCAAGCAAAGGTGCAGTAGAGTTGGATACCAAAACTGACGAGGCCAATTTGGAGCTATCAAAATAATCAGTCTGGGTTTGTCCAGCTTTATCTTTAGCAATACCAGAGGCAAAAGAGGAAGAGGAGGGAAGGCATATCCCGAAAGATTCCTCCAGCTGAAGGACAGGGCATCCACTTTCCAAGCTGTCTTGTGGAAGGACCTGGTGCAAAAGAGAGGCAACTGATGGTTGAGATGGGAAGCAAACAGATCTATCTGAGGACAGCCCCAAACTGCAGTTATCTTGCTGAATAAGATGGGGTCCAACATCCATTCGTGAGGATCCAAAATGTTTCTGCTTAGGCTGTCTGCTAAGAGATTCTGATTTCCTGGAAGGAACTGTGCCTGAAGATCCAGATTCAAATTTAGGGCTGTGTCCCATAAAGTCATGGCAAGTCTGCAAAGGGGGTAAGAGTGAGAGCCCCCTTGCTTGTTTATGTACCACATGACTGTGGTATTGTCTGTTCGAATTAGCAGAGGTCCTGGCTTCAAGAGAGTCTGGAAGGCTAGAAGAGCATTTTGGACTGCCAACATTTCTTTCAAGTTGATGTGCCATACAAGGTGTTTGTCCAAGAGTCCTGTTGGCATTTGTCTAGAAAATGAGCTCCCCAAGCATAATCCGAGGCGTCCGTGGTTATGATCCGAGTAGGTTGAGGAAGACGAAATGGCTTCCCTTCATTCAAAACACACGCCCTGGACCACCAAAGGAATTCCTTCTGGAGGCAGGGAATCAGTGGAATCATTGTATCTAGACTGTGGCAATGCTGAGACCATACACTCTTTAGGTACCATTGAAGTTTCCTCATGTGAAGCCTCGCATTTGGAATCAACAGGATGCAAGAGGCCATGTAGCCCAAAGCCTGCAGGAATTTCCTTGCAGTGAGCTGAGTCAAGGTTGCCAAGGTCTTGAAGGTTGAAGCCAGCTGTAACTGCTTTTCTGGAGTAAGGAAGGCCATCTATAAACTTGTGTCTAGAAGAGCTCCCAAAAAGATCATTCGTTGAGAAGGAATCAAATGTGACTTTTTTGTGTTCACTGAGAATCCCAGTAGTAGGAGAAGACGTTGAACAAAATGCAGGTGTTGAAGTAAAAGATCTTTGCTGTCTGCCTGAATTAGACAGTCGTCCAGATAGGGGTAAATCTGAATCCCCTGAAGTCTGCAGTAAGCTACTACTGGAGCCAGGCATTTGGTAAAAACTCTGGGCGCAGTAGATAAGCCAAATGGCAGTACAGAGAATTGGAAGTGTCTCGAGCCTGCCTTGAATCTGAGGTACTTTCTGCATTGTTGCCTTATGGGGATGTGTAAGTAAGCCTCTTTTAAGTCCAATGTTACCATCCAAGCATCTTGTGAGAGCATTGGGAGAAGTTGTTGAAGAGTAAGCATCTTGAATTTTGGAATTTCCAAAAAGGTGTTTAATATTGAAAGGTCCAGAATAGGTCTCCAGGAGACTGTTTTCTTGGGACCAGAAAAAGTCTTGAATAAAAACCTTTCCCCACCTCTAGAGGTGGAACAGGTTCTATGGCTCTTAAGGCTAATAAAGCGTCCACTTGATTTAAGGCCTCTGTCCATTGATGTTTTGGCAGATCTGGCCAGCCGGAAGGCCTTGGAAGAGTGTGAAAGTGGAATCTGTAGCCTTTCAAAATCACGTCTAACACCCATTTGTCCTCGGTAATGTGAATCCAATTTTGGTAAAAAAGAGAAAGTTTTACTCCGAGAGGGGCATCCAGGGAAAGAGGACCTGTAGCCCAAGAGAGAGAGTCATTGTGCCTGCTTTCTTTGGGTTTGAGGTCTGTCTTCTCCCCTTCTAGGTGAAGGAGCAGTCCACTGCCTAGATCTGTAAGAGGCCTGAGCCTGCGCCCGACCTCTGGAGAGTCTATATCTTCCCCTTTGAGGCCTGTCAGAAGTGGGAAAGGACCAATTTTTGGAGGGCCAATTTCTAGAAAATCTAGGAGGCTGTACTTGCAAAAAATCTTTTACAGTCTGCATAGACCTGGCTTTTTCTTCCATCTTTTTAATAACTTTCTCAGCCTTAGATCCAAATAAGACATCATGCTGAACAGGGGCATCTAGCAATTTAGCCTTAACTTGTTCAGGTAAATTCTGCTCACGAAGCCAAGCATGTCTCCTGATAACAGTACCAGAGGCAGCAGCCCTGCAGGAAGCCTCTAAGGCATCAAAACCACAATGTAAACTATGTTTGCTAACTTGTTCAGTTGCATGCAACACATCCTGTAATTCCTTGTCCTCAGCACATGCAGGAAAGGTAGAAAGCCTTTGTTTTAAAACAGATAAAAGAAACTGTTGATACTTAAACATGTGAAACTGGCAATTTAAAGCCCTAATAGAAAGGGTAGCTGAAGTATAAACCTTTTTGCCCCGCCTGTCCAGGGCACGAGAATCCTTTTCAGAGGGGATAGGATTCTTAGAGGAGGCGGCCTTGGCAGCCTTGGAACCCTGCGAAATAGTTTCAGGATCAGCAGAAGGGTTCTTAAATAAGAATTGATGGGAATCAGGGACCCTGTAAAATCTATCGGGCTTAGAAGGAGCAGGCGGCATGGAATCAGGATTCAAGTTGGCTTCAGAGAAGGCAACATCCACAATGTCAAGTACAGGAGGGATAGCTAAAGGCCTGTGTTGAGGGAGAAGAAGAAATTCCCCAAGTCTCTTTTTGGAAGCAGAATAATCCTGACCTTCCCAATGAAAATGCTCCCTCATCTCATGCAAGGTTTCCACAAAAGAGAAATCTTCAGGGGGAGAGGCAGAGGGAACAGAATCCTCTGCATCCGAATCCTCATAAGGAGGAAAAGAACAATCCTGATCAGAGGAAGAAAAGTACAGTTTTGTACCTACCATAAATGTAGATGTTCGAAGATCCACATTGCTGCAGTCCTTACATATGGGTAGTCCGCTGTCCTCGGTCGGCCCGAATACCAAAGTATTAGGCTGACGTTGGTCATGGGCGCTCAGATCTGACATCAGAGCGTCAGGGTATAAAAGCGCATGACCGACGTCATATCCTCAGTCTTTTCTTGCCCCAGATGTCAGAAGGCCCTAAAAAGGAAGGCCACAGCCCAAAAACAGGATACCTCCCAAAAACATGCCCAACAACAACCATCACCCAAACCATATAACCATGCCAAACTACAGAGAGGAAGAGGGAGGGTAAATTGGACTGCAGCAATGTGGATCTTCGAACATCTACATTTATGGTAGGTACAAAACTGTACTATGTTCTTCATCTCACATTGCTGCAGTCCTTACATATGGGTAGAATCCCAAAGCAGAGGTAAAGGGAGGATGGCAAAATCATAAAGCATTAGGGGCTGCTAAAATGCCCTGTAATATTGCAGTGGCAAATCCAGCCCTAGACTTAGAATAAAGAGGAAGGTGGTAATGCTTGGAAAAAGTATGTACTGAACTCCAAGTGGCTGCTTCCAAAATATCTTTGTAGCTACCCCTTAGAAAGGCAGTAGAAGTGGCAGTAGCTCTAGTGGAATGAGGTCTGATTCCAGCCGGAATCTCCTTACCATGATGGGAATAACAGAAAGAAATACAAAACCCAATCCATTTAGAAATAGTTTGTTTTGAAACAGGTTTTCCCTGAGAACCCAAAGCAAAAGAAACAAACAACTGCTGAGACTGCCTGAACCCCTTGGTTCTGCTCAAATAATAACGTAACTGCCTGTGAATATCCAAAGTATGCAAAATCTTCTCCCCTTTATTTTGGGGGTTTGCATAAAAAGTAGGCAAATGAATAGTTTGGTTCAAGGCCACACTAGAAACCACTTTAGGCATAAAGGAAGGATTAGTGCAAAGATACCCTATCCTTATGAAAAATCAGGAAAGGTTCCACTGCCATAAGGGCCTGTAATTCAGAAACCCTTCTTGCAGAGGTAATGGCCAACAAAAAGCAGTCTTCCATGATAAATACTTTAACTCGGCAGTAGCTGCAGGCTCAAAAGGTTGTAGAGTAAGCTTTTCCAACACAAAATTGAGATCCCAAGCAGGAGTAGGAGCTCTACGTGGGGTCTTATGTTCTTTGCCCCTCTAAGAAATTGCTTAAACAAAGGATGGGAAAATAAAGGAGGGTCACAGTCATAGTGAGCAGAAATGGCTGCAGCATGAACCTTTATCGAGGAGAAAGACAAACCCTTGTCCAATAACTCAGTAAGATATTGAAGAGAAACACTTAAATCAGGCTTGGAAACATCAAAGTCCTTCGCTTTGCTCCACAGAAAAATCTCCTCCATTTATCAGCGTAAACTTTCCTTGTACTAGGCCTTCTGGCCTCCAAAATAACATTCAAAACTTGTTGTGGAAGCTGAGACCCTCCAGGGTCTAAAACAGAATATGCCAGGCTGTGAGATGCAGAGACTGAATCTTGACATTGAGGAAGTGATTGCCCTCCTGAGACAAAAGATGCGGAATCAAAGGCAGAGGCCATGGAGGCTCCCGTACCAAACTCCTCAGTAGTGGGTACCAGTGCTGTCGAGGCCAATCCGGCTATCAGAATCATGGATGGCTTGTCTATTCTGGCCTTCAGGAGTACCTTGGGAATGAGAGGCAGAGGTGGAAAGGCATAGACATGAAGATTGCTCCAACTGAATGATAGAGCATCCACCTTCCAAGCTGTGGGATGAAACATTTTTGTGCAAAACTTTGGCAACTGGTAATTTAGTGGAGAAGCGAACAGATCTATGTCTGGAGTCCCCATAACACTGTCAACTTTTGAAACACATGAGGATCCAGTTTCCACTCGTGAGGATCCACAATTTGTCTGCTCAACACATCCGCTAAGGAGTTCTGTGCTCCTGGTAGAAACCTTGCCTGAAGATTGAGGTGTAAACTGAGAGCAGTCTCCCACAAAATCATCGCTTGCCTGCAAAGAGGGTACGAATGGGTTCCCCTTGCTTGTTGATGTACCACATGACAGTAGTGTTGTCTGTTTGAATCAACACCTGTCCTGGGTGAAGTAAATCCTTGAAAGCCATCAATGCAAATTGGACTGCTAACATCTCCTTCAAGTTGATATGCAAATGTTGAAGTCTGACAGGCCACGTGTCTTGCACCCATTTTCCATTGAGGTGTGCTCCCAAAGCCTTGTCCGAGGCATCTGTCGTTAGAATCTGACTCGCCTCTGGTCGGGTCACAGAGAGTCCCTTGTTTAGGTGACATTCCTGAGCCCACCACAAAAATTCTTTCTGAATGCAAGGTATTATCTGAATGACAGTGTCTAGATCTTGGCAGTGTTGTGTCCATACATTTTTGAGATACCATTGAAGCTTCCTCATATGCAGTTTGGCATTGGGAAGCACCAGAATACAAGATGCCATGAACCCCAAGGCTTGAAGGACTGTCCTTGCAGTCAGCCTGGACTGTAGAGACATTTGATGGAAATAAAGAGAAAGGCTTCTTTGTTTGTCCGGGGTCAAAAGGCCATCTGGGAAGCTGTATTCAGTCTCACACCCAGAAAGCACATGTCCTGAGAGGGTACTAGACTGGACTTTGTTTCGTTCACAGAATACCCTAGGCATCTTAACACTACCATCACATACTGTAGATGATGCAGAAGTTCATCTTTGTGTTGTGCAATAATCAGGCAATCGTCCAAATAAGGATAAATCTGTATTCCTCTTAACCTGAAAAAGGCTATCACTGGAGCCAGAACCTTTGTGAACACTCTGGGCAGTAGATAAGCCAAAGGGCAATGCAGAGAACTGATAATGTAAATTTCCAGCCAAAACGCAGGTACCTCCTGCAACTGGGCCTGATAGGAACATGAAGATAAGCCTCTGAGATCCAGAGTTACCATCCAGTGATCTTTTCCCAACAGAGGTAAAAGCTGTTGTAACGTCAGCATTTTGAACTTTGGAATGTCCAGATAAGTGTTGAGGATAGATAAATCCAAAATTGGTCTCCACGTGTTCCCTTTCTTTGGTACTAGAAACAGGCGAGAATAAAATCCTAGTCCCACTTCTGACAGAGGAACTGGCTGTATAGCTCCCATTTGAAGAAGTAAAGAAATCTGCTTGTGAGCCTCTATCCTTTGCCGAGGAGGAACGTCTGGCATGCCTTTGAAAGGAGGCAATGTATGGAAATAGAACTTGTAGCCTCTGTTTATAATGTCCAATACCCATTTGTCCTGGGTGACTAAAAGCCAGTTTTGCTTGAAAAGTGCTAACTTTCCTCCCAAAGGAGCTGCCAGGGAAGAAGAATCTGGCAGCTGAAAATGCAGGTCATTGGGCCTGTTTACGAAAGGACTGGCCCCTGCCCTCACCTGCAGATTGTGCAGGTGAACTCCCAAGTTCTAGGCCTGAATGTACTGTGAGCTCTGCCCCTGCCACGTCTAGATCTACCCCTAGACTGAGAATCAGAAGAAGGGTAGGTCCACCCCTTAGTAGGCCAATTTCTACTAAACTTTGGAGGTTGCACCTGCAAAAAATCTTTAACAGTCTGCATGGACTTAGCCTTGTCTTCCATTTTCTTCAAAACCGACTCCACAGGGGGACCAAACAAAACTTCAGACTGTAAAGGGGCATCCAGAATGCTAGTTTTAACATGCTCGGACAAATTCTGATCCTTAAGCCAGGCGTGCCTACGAAGAACTGAACCAGTGGCAGCCACCCTAGAAGAGGCCTGTACAGCATCAAAACCACACTGCAAAGAATGCTTACTCACCTGTTCAGAGACATGTACTAAATCCTGCAATTCTTTACACTCTATGCCCTCTGCCAAAGCATCCACTTTAGATTTTAGCTGAGAAAGGAGGAAATTCTGATATTTCAACATATGAAACTGGCAATTTAAAGCCCTCATTGCTAAAGTAGAAGAGGTATACACCTTCTTACCCCATCTATCCAAAGCTCTAGCTTCCTTATCTAGAGGAACCGGATTCTTTACAACAGAAGCTCTAACACCCTTAGGCCCCTGACTAATAGTTTCTGGGTCCGCCCTAGGACTCTTATACAGATATTTATGAGCCTCAGGCACCCTGTAATACCTGTCCGGTTTAACTGGTGCAGGAGGCAAAGAATCTGGGTTAAGGGAAGCCTCGAGAAAACATCTTGAACAACATCCAAAACAGGAGGTATAGCCAAGGGTCTATGCTGTGGTAAAACAAGAATTCCCTAAGCCTCTTCCGTGAATCAGAGAAATCCTGTCCTTCCCACTTAAAATGCTCCCTCATGGAATGCAGAGTTTCTGAAAATGAAAAATCCTCTGGAGGAGAAGCAGAAGGAGTGGAATCCTCTGCATCAGAATCGAATAAGGGGAAAATCTTGAATATCTTCAGCAGAAGAGTCTGAGTCATCTGAGGCCTGATCCAAACTTTCCAACTCTGGCTCCACCCTGGGCCTCTTATCAGGAGGGGGCATAGAACCTCTAATTAAAGTACTCAAATCTTCTGCCAATTTAAGCATGTGCTTTTAGGCACAGACCCTGAAGTACCTGGAGGGACACCAGAGGAAGGCAAAACAGACCTGCCCTTAGAAGAAGCCTTAGAAATAGTAGCAGAAGGCCTAACCACCTTAGGCATAGAAGGGAGAACAGTAACCTGAGAGGCCCCTTCAGCTTGACCTGACTCCTGTGAGGCCACATCCTGCAAAATCAAAGTTTCCCCGAGACTCAACAGAAACTTCAGCGGATCCACCTGCTCCACTGTAGTTTCTAGGACCGGCGTCCAAACGGACGAATCAACCTGTCTAGGTTTCAAGGATTTGTCTTTGCGCTTCTTTGGAAGCGGCCGGAGGATCCGACGGCATATTATAATTACACCGCTTACCAAAGACTAACCTAGCACAATCTAACCTTCTTTTATAGTGCGCTTATTAAACCTAGCACAAAACCGACACCGACTACGCCGTGGTCCGTCCCAAACAAGGAATGCAAAGAGAGTGATAATCCCTATGCGGTATCTGTTTCCCACAAGAAATACAATTATTCACTTTTTCTGACATCCGGAATTAACTGAGGCAAGAAAAACAAAAATATTCCCAACGGGTACTTAGCCCAACTTGGTTTCGGTCTGAAACTCAGAATACGAAAATTTCAGAACGCCGAACGGCACTTGCAACGCTGCTTCTGCATCGGACCATGCGGCAAAAAAGACTGAGGATATGACGTCGGTCATGCGCTTTTATACCCTGACGCTCTGATGTCAGATCTGAGCACCCATGACCGACGTCAGCCTAATACTTTGGTATTCGGGCCGACCGAGGACAGCGGACTACCCATATGTAAGGACTGCAGCAATGTGAGATGAAGAACATCTGAAGATACTGAAGCCTGATCAGAGGAATCATAAGGGATATCCTGTCTAGGCCTTTTCTCAGGAGGGGGATGAGAGCCCCTAATCATAGTTAATAAATCCTCAGCCATCCGTAGTAATTGCTTCTGAGTCTTAGGAGCTGAATCCGAAGAAGCTTGAGCAGAGAGTCTGGGTTTAACAGGAGTCTTTGACTTAGCCTTTGACTTTGTGGAAATAGTAATATGTGAAGGCCTGAAAACCCCCTCAGAAGCTGGTACCTGCACAGCGGTTCCGAACCCATCTGAAGGAGCGACGTCTGAAGGTCCTGCAGCAGACAAAATACTAGGCCTAGATGGCTCCCCATGGGAGTCCGTGTCGGCCATCGGTTCTGAAGTGGCGGACAGGGGCTGCAAAAGCGCCTCACTGACTACCGCCGAACCCGAAGCTGGCTCCGGCTGCAAAGTATCCTGTCTGGACCTCGGAGGCCTGTCCTTGTCTTTACGTTTCTTCTGTATTCCGGTAGTCTGTAAAGTATCCGACGACATCCTATAATTAAATTGTCTACCGAAGTAATTCAAGGTCCAATCGTACCTACGCTTGATAGTGCGAGAATTAAACCTGGCACAGAACAGACAGCAAGAAACGTCGTGGTCAGGGCCTAAGCAAGGTAGACAGTAAGAGTGGAAATCTTTATGAGGTATTTGTTTTCCACACGCTACACAATTAACTTTTTCTGACATCGGAGGAGCAAGAAAAAGGTTTCCCCAACGGGGTACTTAGCTTTGAGAAGAGAAGTAGAAAACGTCGGACCGACAACAATTACACCACGTTGTCTTGAAAACGCCAACCAACAACTAGCGAACTGCTTTGCACCGCACGGCAAGAAAGACTAGAGAAGATGGCGTCGGCTGTCAGCCTTATACCCATGCGTTCTGACGTCAGGGTACTTGCTGATACAGCCGACGCCGGACCCAGACTTTGATATTCTGGCCGACCTCGGGCTGCCTGCTGGCAGGAGTACCCTACAGTTATGACTGCAACAGTGAAACACGAAGAACATCTTAGTAGTTAATTGGCCATTTTGGGCTAATTTCTATCTCTTTCATTTCTCTGCTATAAATACCATATTTGTCCGGTTTTGCATGCAGGTTAGCTATGGTAAAACTATTCCCAGCTCCACAAAGTCTCCTCTTCAATTTTTCCCTTGGAACTAAACAAACTTTCAACTTAAGCACACAAGCCATTCATTTCTCAGCCTGGCACCTGCTCAAAACTTACAGCAAGCATTTATAATCCCTAGCACTAGACCCTCCTGTACTGTACAGAAGGACAAGGCTCTCTATTTGACCTTACCAACCATCCAGTAAAATAGTTCACTGTATCTATCCAGGCATGTCCAAAGGGTAGTTTCAGGTTACTCTCCAGTCCAACTGGTGAATCTGGGCATTTTGAGGCAATGTTACAACTGCCTCAAGTACACAGACAATCCCCTCCTATCACCAAACACTAATACATGCGAGAGATGCAATTACACAGCCAAACTGGAGGCAAAGCGCTTTCAACCCTAGACTGGATCAGACAGTCAAGAGGAGAAGGGAAATACTTGCATCACACCATCAGACAGTCAAGAGGAGGAGGGAAATACTTGCATCACACCACCAGTTTAACATAAACCCATTAAAGCAGCACTGGCAAAAAACAAATACACGAAAACATACTCGGAGGCTCTAAATAAAAATCTGCAAAACCAACAGAGACCTCCAAAGCAAACATCCAAGCAACCTCCACCCCCCAACACAAACCATGAAACGCATACTTCACAAAACGAGTGTGCCATGCAATCACAGCCCTTAAGGCAAAATACCATACCCAACATACTAGTAATAGGTGACTCTATAGTCAGGCACACTGACATACATCTCACTAGGCTGAATAAGGAGAAGGTTATTGTTAGCTGCCTGTAGGGCGCCAGGATCCGCCACATAACACAAGCACTCGGGTCACTCCAAAACAAGTACAAATATGACTGTCATTGTCCATGTTAGTGTGAATGACCTGAGCCCTACCTCTTCTGGGCTACATGAAGAGAGACATGGAAGAGCTCTCTGATCACGTAGCCCAGGTCGGTATGACCTTGACCCTAAGTAACATCCTGCCCTCACCAAGAATGATACCATGGTATAAAGAAATATTCTCGATTTCAACAATTGGCTAAGTTTCTGGTGTCATTCAAAGGGGATCCAGTGTCTGTCCGCCTGATATGACATGCTCGACAAGCCACGCTGCTTCGCTAGAGACGGATTGCACCAGTCACCCTTAGGCTTTCGAATACTGGCCAAGGCTCTTGCCACCCCCATAGTGCCTTTTTTAGGCAAGGCTCAAAAGACAAACCCACCGCCGTAAATAGCACAAGTAACAAAAAACTGAGGGCAATGCTACTCAATGCCAGAAGTCTGAACCTCAAAATGCACGCACTCGAGGCACTCCTCAGTATGGAGAAAATAGATATATGTGCAGTAACAGAATCCTGGTTTAAGGCTCCAGAGAGAACCCCAGCACTAACAGGCTACAATATATACCATACATTTTGGCCACAGAACCCAAACCGAAATACAAAAGGCGGGGGCATATCCATATTCATCATGGATACCTACACCTCCAGGGTTAGTGGCACAGCACGATGCTTCAGAGATCATCAATGCGCAACTAACAATGGGCAAAACTACAATTCAAATTGTAGCTTGCTACAGATCACCCACTATGTCCCAGGACCCCCATTCCGCGTTTCTGGAAACACTGGGAAACAAAGGTCCTAACACCCTAATATTGGGTGATTTCAATTACCCAAACATTAACTGGGAGAACTACTCCAGTACTAACTCCCTTGCCCAACATTTCCTAAAATTTATAAACTCAAAACGCCCTGGTTCAACTGGTCAACACTCCTACCAGAGGTGACAACATATTGGACCTGGTCATCACCAACACGGGCAACCGGTGTTCCATACCAGAGGTCAACCCCTCCCTGGTTAGATCTGACCAGAAACAAATCACTTTGGATATCCACATTCTGCCCCCACCCCCGGACAAGAAAACCACTGTGAAAAACTTCTCAAAAACAAACTTCACGTTACATAAGACCGAGGTGGAAAATTTCAAAGCCCCCATGCTGAAGGATAACGCTTGTCCAAGCTGCAAAATCCTTTACTAATGCATTCTACGGGCACCTAAAAGAATGCATGGATCATGCCATCCTTAGCAAAACCAAGACTCACTCCTCCAAGAAAAGGAAACCAGTCTGGTGGACTCCTGCCATAAACAAGCTATACAACAGGAGGAGGAAACTAGTACAGAAAAGAGTAAAACACTAAGAAGGGAAGACATCCCTGATCAGTATCAGCAAGAAACTAAGATCCCTCATAAAATCATCCAAGGTGAGCTTTGAAAGAAAAATTGCCAACGACTCCAAAGATAACCACAGGGCATTCTTTAGCTATGTCAAGAATCTAAGTGGCAATGCTCACATCTGCTCAGAGTTAGTGCAGAATGGCACAATATACACTGAACCGACCAATATTGCCAACATCCTGGCAGACAGGTTCAGCGCAAACTTCACCCCCCTCACCCCCAAAAGGGCCCATAACCATACCAGAAGAATGTAGAGTCCCTAAAATTAGACACTCAGGATAAAACAGCCCTCTCCAAAGCCAAAAACACAGTATCAATGGGACCGGAGGGTGTCCCAGGCTGCATTCTACATGAGCTCAAAGATGAACTAACCCCTCACCTAAACACACTGTTCAAACTCAGCATCTCCAGAGGCTACGTAACCATAGAGTGGTTCATAGCAACGGTTATTCCGCTCCACAAAGCTGGAGCCACAACAGACCCCGGGAACTATCGCCCTATCAGCCTGACTAGCTTGGTCTGCAAGGCTATGGAGCGCATCATCATGGAACTCATTAACAGAGACATTGGGAACCTCCAAACACTGGACCCTACCCAGCTTGGCTTTGTTAAGGGCAGATCATACCTCCTAAACCGGGTGGACTTCTTTGAGACAGTTACCAAGGCTATAGATGAGGGAAAGGTGGTACACACAGCCTACCTAGATCTCGCAAAGGCCTTCGACACCATTCCCCATTCTGGTATTATAGACAAGCTCACCAGCCTGAACATAAACCCCTACATCACAAGATGGGTTGCCAACTGGCACAAGGACAGAACCCACATGATGAGAGTTGCGAGAGGTAGGTCCGACTCTAAACCGGTTACAAGTGGCGTTTCCCCAAGGCTCAGTCCTAGGACCCCTCCTGTTCGGCATATACTTCTCAGAGGTACAGGCAAACACAGCAGGACTACGGCTGACCAAGTTCGTAGACTGCAAAAGTACAGTTTTGTACCTACCATAAATGTAGATGTTCGAGTGTAGACACTGCTGCAGTCATTGCACTTGGGTTATCCTGCCGTCAGGCGGTTCCCCAGTCAGCCTGAGTTCCAAAGTCTTGGTCCGGCGTCTGTTGCTGTCGCTTCTTCCCTGACGTCAGTGCGAGAGGGGTATACAAAATGCAGCCAACGCCATTTTCTTCAGTTTTCCTTGCCCCAGATGTCAGGTGCCTCTAAATATGTAGGCAATTGCTAATAAAACATACATAAGAAAAGCAAAAAACAACTTACAGCTACCAGCAAATACTCCCCATAGGTAGTAAGGGTAGAAGACATAGGTACGTACCAGCCAGTAAGAGGGGAATGAGGGAGGGTAACCTGGACTGCAGCAGTGTCTACATTCGAACATCTGCATTTATGGTAGGTACAAAACTGTACTATGTTCATCGTGTGACACTGCTGCAGTCATTACACTTGGGTGGAATCCCAAAGCTGAGGTAGGGAGGATGGATCTATAAGGCATTAGGGGTGGCTATAAGGCCCTGCAGCACAGCAGTGGCAAAGCCAGCTCTGGATTTGGAATATAAAGGCAAATGATAAGGTTTGGTGAAGGTATGTACAGAACTCCCTGTTGCTGCTTCTAAAATATCCTTGGTAGGTACTCCTTTGAGGTAGGCAGTTGAAGTGGCTGTTGCCCTGGTGGAGTGAGATCTAATGCTGCTAGGTACAGGTTTCCCATGGTGGGTATAGCAAAAACGTATACAGTGAACTATCCATTTTGAAATAGTCTGCTTTGAAATGGCTTTTCCCTGTGCTACTGCAGCGTATGCTACCAATAATTGCTCAGATTTTCTGAAAGCTTTGGTTTTGTCCAAGTAGAAGCGTAACTGTCTGTGAATGTCCAAGGAATGTAGTAGTCTCTCTCCTTTGTTCTGTGGTTTTGGATAAAAAGTTGGCAAGTGAATAGTTTGGTTTAGAGCCACACTTGATATTACCTTAGGCTTAAACGTAGGGTTAGTTCTTAAGGACACCCTGTCCTGGTGGAAGATGAGGAAAGGTTCCACTGCCATTAGTGCCTGTAATTCTGAAACTCTTCTTGCTGATGTTATTGCCAGTAGCAGAGCAGTCTTCCAAGAGATGTATTTTAAATCTGCTATGTTAGCTGGCTCAAACGGAGGTAAAGTTAATTTTTCCAAAACAAAGTTGAGGTCCCAAGTTGGTGGTGGTGCTCTAAGGGGCGGTCTCATATTTTTAGACCCTCTGAGGTACTGTTTGAGCAAAGGATTTGAAAAAATTGGTGGATCCGTGTTGTAATGAGCAGAAATGGCTGAGGCATGAATCTTGATGGATGAGAAGGAGAGGCCCTTGTCCAGCATCTCAGTTAAGTATTGAAGTATCTGAGGAATGTTTGGGACAAGAGGGTCAAGGCTGTGTGCTTGGTTCCAGGCACAGAATCTCTTCCATTTATCCGAGTAGGCTTTCCTGGTGCTAGGCCTTCTGGCCTCCAGAATGACATCCATAACAGCTTTGGAGAGAGGCAATGCTTGCTTGGTTAAGGAATTTTCCATGTAGCTAGATTTAAGGTCTTTTTAGCTGGCTGTGAAGTATCTGATTGTTGTGTTGTGTCAACAGCTGTGAGATTTGAGGCAAAATCCAGGGTGGTTCTTGTGCTAAGTTCTTTAAGACTGGGTACCAGTGCTAGCGTGGCCAGTCTGGTGCAATCAGGATCATCTTTGGCTCTTCCTGCCTGGCTTTTATGAGTACCTTTGGAAGGAGAGGTAAAGGAGGGAAAGCGTACACTTGTGTTTTTTTCCAGCTGAATGAGAGGGCATCCACTTTCCATGCTTGTGGATGGTAGCTCCTTGTGCAGAATTTCTGTAGTTGGCAGTTCATTGGGGATGCAAACAGATCTAGGTCTGGTTTCCTCCATTTTTGTGCTATCATTCTGAATATTAGTGGACTCAATTGCCAGTCGTGAGGATCCATGATGTTTCTGCTTAGGTCATCTGCCAGTGTGTTTCTCTCCTGACAGGAATTGTGCCTGCAGATGAACTTGGCAGTTTAAAGCTGTGTTCCACAAGTTCATGGCTTATCTGCAGAGGGGGTAGGAGTGTGTGCCCTCTTGCTTGTTTATGTACCACATAACTGTGGTGCTGTCTGTCCTTAGTAGTAGTCCTGGATGTAGCAGGTCCTTGAAAGATATAATTGCATTTTGTACAGCTAGCATCTCTTTCTGATTGATGTGGAGATGTCTTTGTTCTGCGGGCCACTCGCCCTGAATACATTTTCCTTCCATGTGTGCTCCCCAAGCGTAATCCGATGCATCTGTTGTCAGTGTCTGCCTGGCTGTGGGTGGAGTAAAAGGCTGTCCCTTGTTGAGGTGACAAGCTTGAGCCCACCATTGAAACTCCTGTTGTAAGCAAGGAATTAGTGGTATAACTGTTTCCAAATTTTGACAGTGTTGAGACCATACACTCTTTAGGTACCATTGTAGTGTCCTCATATGCAGTCTGGCATATGGAATTAGTAGTATGCAAGATGCCATGTAGCCCAAGGCCTGCAGAATTTTTCTTGCAGGGAGTTTGTTTTTTGTTGCCATTAAATGAAAATACTGAGTCAGTTGTCCTTGCTTGTCTGGCGCGAGATAAGCCATCTGGGCCGTTGTGTTTAAGCTGGCACCCAGGAATATTATCTATTGTGAGGGCACTAGTTTTCATTTCTTTTCGTTTTCTGTGTACCCCAGGCAACTTAACTTTTTTACGTACGCCAGATGCTTTAGAAGAATGTCCTTGCTCTCTGCTTGGATCAGGCAGTCGTCCAGGTATGGGTACATTTGAATTCCTTTTTGCCTGCAAAATGCAATTACTGGTGCCAGACACTTTGTGAAGACCCTGGGCGCAGTAGATAAGCCAAAGGGCAGTGCAGAGAATTGATAGTGCATTGAACCTGCTAGAAATCTGAGGTATCTTCTGCAGTTTTGTCTGATAGGGACATGCAGGTATGCTCTTTGAGGTCCAAAGTCACGAGCCAAGCTTTCTTGCCCAGCATGGGAAGAAGCTGCTGCAGTGTCAACATTTTGAATTTTGGAATATCCAGGTAAGTATTCAGAGAAGAAAGGTCCAGAATGGGTCTCCAGGCTTTGTCCTTTCTGTGAACCAGAAAGAGTCTTGAGTAAAATCCTTGTCCTTGCTCTTGTGGTGGTACCTTTTGAATAGCTCTCATGTCCATTAGTGCTGTAATCTGTTTTTGAGCCTCTGCTCATTGATTTGGTGGCAGATTTGGCATTCCTTTTAACCTTGGAAGAGTGTGGTGGCAGATTTGGCATTATTTTTAACCTTGGAAGTGTGTGGAAGTGGAACCTGTAACCTTGAGATATGATGTTGAGAACCCATTTGTCTTTGGTGATGCAATGCCAATTGTGATAGAAAAGAGCCAGTTTACCTCCTAAGGGGGCTGCCAAGAGAGAACTGTTTGGCAGCTGTAGTGGGAAGTCACTGAGACTTTTTTATAGGGCTGAGGTCCGTCTTCCCCTTCTTTCTGGCCTGGAGTACCCCATTGTCGAGGTCAGTAAGGGCCTTGTGCCTGACCTCTACCTCTTGGATGTCTATATCTGCCCCTTTAAGGTCTGTGACTGGAAAGGACCAATTTTTTGTTGGCCAATTTCTGCTAAAACGAGGAGGTTGAACATGTAAGAAATCTTTGACCGTTTGCATAGATTTTGCCTTATCTGCAATCTTTTTTAATACCTCCTCTGCCTTAACTCCAAACAACACATCCCGCTGCAAAGGTGCATCCAGTAATTTGGCCTTAGCATGATCTGGTAGCGTACGTTCTTTTAACCAAGCATGCCTTCTAATGACAGAGCCTGTAACTGCTGCTCTACAGGAGGACTCTAAGGGATCAAAACCACATTGCAAAGTATGTTTTCCCATTTGTTCAGCTGCATGCAATAAATCCTGCATTTCTTTCAAATTAGGAGGATCAGAATCTGGAAGCATCTTTTGTGTCAATTGAGACATTAAAAATTGCTGATATTGTAGCATGTGAAACTGGCAATTCAAGGCTCTCATGGCTAAAGTTGCAGATGGATAAATTTTCTTGCCCCATCTGTCTAATGCTCTGGAATCTCTGTCAGAGAGGACTGGGTTTTTAGCTGACGAGGCCTTAATCCATTTGGGTCCCTGAGAAATAGTTTTAGGGTCAGCAACAGGGCTTTTGTATAGAAATTTGTGGGAGTCAGGGACTCTATCTGGCTTAACTGGGGCTGGTGGTTAAGTAGTCAGGGTTTAAGCTGGATTCAGTGTATACATCATCCACAATATCTAACACTGGCGGAAGAGCAAGGGGTCTGTGTTGAGGCAATAAAAGGAAGTCTCTGAGCCTTTTCTTGGATTCTGAGTAATCCTGGCCTTCCCAGTGAAAATGCTCCCTCATGGTATGTAAGGTCTCCCCAAAGGAGTAGTCCTCAGGCGGAGAGGCTGATGGAAATGATTCCTCAGAATCAGAATCCTCATAAGGGGGTAAGAAATACCCTAGGTCGGAGGAAATGGACACCTGGTCTGAAGATTCATAGTCTGCATCTTGTCTGGGCCTTTTATCTGGAGGGGGTTGGGACCCTCTGATCAGGGTGATTAGGTCTTCGGCCATTTTTAGCATTTGTTTCTTAGGCATGGAAGCCTACCCTGGAGATTGCTGTGTCTGTTTTTTTGCTTTTAAGGGAGGCTTAGACTTAGCAGAGGGTTTAATAGTTAACTGGGTAGGTCTGAAAACACCCTCTGAAGCTGTGGATTGTTCAGCTACTTCGGTTCCCTCTGCAGGATTAAGTACGGTAATCTGAATACCAAGAGCGTCCGAAGGCCCAGACAGCTCCACGTGGGAGTCGGAGGTGGTCTGTGGTTCTATTGAAGCGGTAGTCAGGGGCTGCATAGGCGCCTCGCTGAAAACCAGAGAACTGGCGACCGGCCTAGAAAAGGCCTCGTCGTCAGTCTTGGGCCTCGGATGCCTGTCCTTGTGCTTTTTATGAATTCCGGTAGTCGGTAGTTCCGACGGCATGGTGTAATTAAATTTTCTGCCAAAATAATGTCGGGCAAAATCAAACCAACGTTTAATAGTGCGCTTGTTAAACCTAGCACAAAACCGACAACCAGTGACGTTGCGGTCTGGGCCTAGGCATGGGATACAGTAGGAGTGGAAATCCTTATGAGGTATTTGCTTCCCACAAGAAATACAATTATTAACTTTTACCGACATCGGTCTGAGGCAAGAAAAAGTTTCCCCGACGGGGTACTTAGCTTTTTAGAAGACTTTGGTTCTGGATTTGGAATGAAAATCTCAGGAGTCGGCCGACCGGCACTGGCAAACTGCTTCTGCTTCGGGCACCGTGCGGCAAGAAAGACTGAAGAAAATGGCGTCGGCTGCATCTTATATAACCCTGTTGCACTGACGTTAGGGAAGAAGCGATAGCAACCGACGCCGGACCAAGACTTTGGAACTCAGGCCGACTGGGGAACCGCCTGACGGCAGGATAACCCAAGTGTAATGACTGCAGCAGTGTCACACGATGAACATCTACGGGCTATAACTGACTCTCCGGCTGACACAGACATCCTCCAAAAGGGTCTCACTGAGACGGACACCTGGTGTCAAAATCATGGCCTCAAGCTAAATGTCAAAAAGTGCATAGTCATCCTCTTTGGAAAAAAACAAAGTACCCACAAACTACCACATAGGTGGTAGTCCCCTAAATACGGAAGACATAAGGGATCTGGGGACCCAAGTAGATAGTAATCTCACCTTTGATAATCACATTGCCAAAGTGGTTAGAAAATCCTTCTACGTGGCCCACCTAATCACAAAAGGGTTCGCATCCAGATCAAAAGAGGTCATTGTGCCCCTCTACTCATCAGAGTACAATGCCCCATTTAGGATGTACCTTACAAGACACCTGCAACAGCTGGAAAAACCACAGAAGTACCTCACCAAGAGGATCACTGGCCTCAAACAGATGCCCTATGCAGCTCGACTGAAGAAATTACAGCTGTACTCTGTTGCATACTGCCTACTCAGAGGTGAGCTCTGCCTAACATACAAGGCCATGTCCAACCCAGAATTGATGGACATGCTCCACCTAAAGAAAACCTTATCCCCGCGAGCCACACACTCTAGGGATCTAAACCTCACCACAACAATAAATAGGACGTGCTGGAGGGATATATTCCTGTCCCAGAGACTTCCAATGCTTTGGAACAAGATCCCAATCTACATTAGGCAGAGCTCCTCGCTAACACTCTTCAAAAGAAACCTTGACGAATGGATGGGAAAAGTACAGTTTTGTACCTACCATAAATGTAGATGTCCGATAGGTATGCATCTGCAGTCATCACATATGGGTTGTCCTGTCTCAGGCAGCCCTTCGGTCGGCCGGATTCCAAAGTCTGGGTCTGGCCTCGGCTGATGTCGCACTTTCCCCGACGTCAGAGCGTCTGGGGTATAAAAGCATCAGCCAACACCATTTTGCTCAGTTTTTCTTGCCCCAGATGCCAGGTGCCCTCTAAGGAAGGCTAAAATTTGGAGATATGCATTGCAAAAACAAATCCAAACATGCACAGTACTATAAAAACAAATACACCATAATAGATCCCCCCAGCTAGCTATAAGAGGGGTAAGAACCCAAGTATACCACAGAGGGGAAGGAGAGAGGGTAAACCTGACTGCAGATGCATACCTATCGGACATCTACATTTATGGTAGGTACAAAACTGTACTATGTCCTTCAAGGATGCATCTGCAGTCATCACATATGTGTAGAATACCATAGCCAATCTGGGGGTGGAGGTACTAAGAAAAGGATGGTGTAGCTAAGATACCCTGCAGGACTGCTGTAGCAAAGCCTGCTCTGGATCTGGAGTATAAAGGTAAACTGTAATGCTTGGCAAATGTACGGAGCTCCATGTAGCAGCTTCTAAAATGTCCTTGGTAGCCACCCCTCTAAGGAAGGCTGTGGTGGTGGCTGTGGCTCTCGTGGAATGAGGTCTAATGTCAGCTGGCACAGTTTTTCCAAGAAAGGAGTAACAAAAACGAATGCAATTTCCTATCCATTTTGAAATTGTCTGTTTGGAAATTGCTTTTCCTTGTGCCCCAGCAGCATATGCTACAAACAGCTGGTCAGTCTTTCTGTAACTTTTAGTTCTGTCCAAGTAGTAGCACAACTGTCTATGTCCAGGGTGTGCAGAAGTTTCTCCCTTTATTTTGTGGTTGTGGGAAGAATGCAGGCAAGTGAATAGCTTGGTTCAAAGATACCCTGGATACCACCTTTGGCATAAATGTAGGATTGGTTCTCAACGAAACTCTGTCCTGATGAAAGATAAGAAATGGCTGTACTGCCATTAGAGCTTGTAACTCAGATACTCTTCTTGCTGAGGTTATGGCCAGTAGGAAGGCAGTTTTCCAAGACAGAAACTGAAGATCTGCAGATGCTGCTGGTTCAAAGGGAGGAAGTGTTAGTTTTTCCAACACGAAGTTAAGGTCCCAAGTAGGCAGAGGTGGTTTCCTTGGAGGATTGATATTTTTGATTCCTCTTAGAAACTGTCTCAGGAGAGGATGAGAGAAGACGGGTGGATTAACATTGTATTCTGCTGAAATTGCTGAGGCATGTATCTTAATGGAAGAGTAAGACAGGCCGTTGTGAAACAATTCTGCCAAATATTCCAGTATATATGCCATGTTCATCACTGTCACATCTAGGCCCTTTGCTGTGTTCCAAGTGTGAAATCTTTTCCATTTTGCTGAATATGCCTTCCTTGTGGAAGGCCGTCGAGCTTCCATAATAATATCCTTCACTCTCTGGGATAGCTTATCCTGAGGAGGAGTCATGGTATTTTCCAGGCAGTTAGCTGCAACGTTTTCAGGTTGGAATGCAGAGTCTTGAAATTGTGCTGAGTCAGTAGAAGTGGCTATAGGGGGAGAGGCCACAGTTTCGTCTGTGACATGCTCTTTAACAGTGGGTACCAGTGCTGTCTTGGCCAGTTTGGAGCTATCAAAATCACTCTGGGCTGCTCTGTCCTGATCTTCAGTAAGACCTTGGTCATTAATGGGAGAGGTGGAAAAGCATACACTGTTAGAGCTTTCCAGCTGAAAGAGAGAGCGTCCACTTTCCATGCTTGTGGGTGGTATGTCCTTGAGCAGAATTTCTTCAGTTGATGATTGTGGAGGCGAACAGATCTATTTCCGGCCTTCCCCATGATTGTGTTATGAGTAAGAAGATGTCTGGGTGCAGCATCCATTCGTGTGCATCCATGATATTTCTGCTTAAGCTGTCTGCCAGTATATTGTCATTCCCTGGCACGAACTGGGACTGCAGCTGTATATTGAGTTTCAAGGAAAGTTCCCATAGATTCATTGCCAGTCTGCAAAGAGGGTAGGAATGGGTGCCTCCTTGCTTGTTTATGTACCACATAACTGTGGTGTTGTCTGTCCTTATGAGTAGGTGGCCTTGATGAAGAAAGGTTTGAAGGCCTCGATTGCTTGTATCACTGCCAGCATTTCCTTTTGGTTTATGTGCATGCGCAGCTCTCTTGGTGACCATAGCCCTTGGATACATCTGCCCTCCATGTGTGCTCCCCAACCTTGGTCTGAAGCGTCCGTAGTGATGGTTTGGTTGGCTCTTGGCCTGCTGAAGGGCAACCCGCTGTTAGACTGGCAGGCTTGAGCCCACCACAAAAATTCCTCTTGGAGGCATGGAATGAGTGGGATCAAGGTTTCTAAACTGTGACTGTGCTGGGTCCATAAACTCCTTAGGTACCATTGTAATTTTCTCATATGCAGCCTTGCTTGTGGGATCAGAAGAATGCAAGATGCCATGTAACCCAGGGCCTGCAGGATTTTCCTTGCAGTCAGCTGAGTTTGTCTTGTCAGATTCTTGAAGTAATCCGGTAGTTTTTGTTTTTCTTCTGTGAGAAAGGCCATTTGGGTGGTTGTGTCTAGATCCGCACCCAGAAAGGTTATTCTTTGGGATGGGACAAGTCTTGATTTGCGGATGTTGACTGTATATCCCAAGGCCTGCAGTAGGTGGATGGCATAATCCAAGTCCTTTAACAAAGTTTGCTCGCTGTCTGCTTGTATAAGGCAGTCGTCCAGATATGGGTAAATTTGAATCCCCTGAAGTCTGCAGTGTGCAATTACTGATGCCAGGCATTTCGTGAATACTCTGGGCGCAGTAGATAAGCCAAAGGGCAATGCTGAGAATTGATAATGCTCTGACCCTGCAAGAAATCTGAGGTGTCTTCTACAACATTGTCTGATAGGGACATGCAGGTATGCCTCCTTGAGGTCTAGAGTCACCAGCCAAGACCCCTTGCCCAGCATGGGAAGGAGTTGCTGTAGAGTCAGCATTTTGAATTTTGGCACAATGAGGTAAGTATTCAGTGCGGACAAGTCGAGAATAGGCCTCCATTGATTTTCTTTTCTTGGAACAAGGAATAATCTGGAGTAAAATCCTTGGCCTTGTTCTGAAAGAGGTACCTTTTCTATAGCTTTCATTCGTATTAAGTTTGAAATTTGTTTCAAAGCCTCTGCCCTCTGATTTGGTGGCAGGTCTGGTTTTTTGGCAATGTGTGGAAATGGAACCTGTATCCTTTGTCTATTATTTGCAGTGTCCATGTGTCCCTTGTAATGCTGTGCCAATTTTTTGAGAATAAAGAAAGCTTTCCGCCCAAAGGTGCTTCTAATTGAGCCCTGGTCGGCGGAGTCAAAACAAAGTCATTGAGTCTGTCCAGGTGTAGCAGTTGTAGTTCCTGCACTACCTCTCTGGTTGGGAGGCTGCCATTGACGGCCTCTGTAGGAGACTCTAGCTTGCCCTCTACCTCTGGCACGTCTATTCCTGCCTCTCTGAGATCTGTCTGAGTCCGGAAAGGACCAATTCTTAGTAGGCCAATTTCTGCTGAATCTCGGTGGTTGGACTTGCAGAAAGTCTTTGACTGTTTGCACAGATTTTGCCTTTTCTTCAAATTTCTTTAAGACCTCCTGAGCCGTGGAACCAAATAATTTTTGCTTTTCCATAGGAGCATCCAAAAGCTTAGCTTTAACATGGTCTGGCAGAGATTGTTCCTTCAGCCAGGCATGCCTACGTATGACTGCACCTGTCATAGCTGACCTACATGAAGCTTCCAATGCATCATAACCACACTGCAAGAAATGGTTACTAACCTGCTGGGAGTTATGTACCAGATCCTGAAGGGATTTGCGATCAAGGGGTTCAGAAGAAGACAGTTTCTTATGCAATTCATCTAACAAATACTCTTGGTACTGTATCATATGAAATTGACAATTTAATGCCCTCATGGAAAGAGTTGCAGAAGTATACACTTTCTTACCCCATCTCTCTAAAGCTCTGGACTCCCTTTCAGAGGGTAGAGGATTTCTAGCAGTGGCAGCTGCAACCCCTTTTGGGCCCTGGGAAATAGTTTCTGGATCAGCAGAGTGGGCCTTGTACAGGTGTAGATGTGAGTCCGGGACCCTGTAGTACCTATCAGGTTTGGCAGGAGCCGGAGGGAGAGTCAGGGGCTGTACTAGCATCAGAGTACACATCATCAATAACATTCAAAACAGGAGGTATAGCTAAAGGCCTATGCTGAGGTAAATGTAAAAAGGTCCTTAATCTCTTTCTAGAATCAGAGAATTCCTGACCCTGCCATTGAAAATGTTCTCTCAGAGTGTAATGTCTCTCCAAAGGAAAAGTCTTCAGGAGGGGAGGCCGAGGAAATAGATTCTTCAGCATCAGAATCCTTGTAGGCCGAATAAGCCTCCTCCTGGTGGTCTGACAGAGTAGAGCCATCAGTGGATTCATCTGAGGAGTGGGGGTCAGAGGGCTCAACCCTAGGCCTTTTGTCTGGAGGTGGTTGAGAGCCCCTGTCCGGATGAGGTTGAGAACCTCTAATTAAGGAAATAAGATCCTCTGCTAAGCTAAGAATCTGTGAGCCAGTAGAAGGTCTCTGAGAGGTAACCTTGGGAGGCAAAGCTTTAGTAAGTTTAGCAGCTTTAGCCCTAGAGAAAGCCTTAATGGACATGGATGCAGGAGGTCTGGCTGCACCACGTGCAGGAGTAGACTTGTCTAAAGGAATGGTGTCGGAAGGTTCCTGGACACCAGTTTCAGAAGGTAATTCAATAACAGACTCGGCCGGGGCCGAGGTAGTCGGTAGTGCGATTTCGGTAATCGGAAGTACCAAGGACTCTGTTTCAGCCGAGACCGAGACACTCGCGGTAGGACTGACCGTGGTTTCAGCCGAAACCGTGGGCAACGGTCCTTGTCCTTCCGTTTCTTGACTAAATGCGAAGTCAGAGTCTCCGACGGCATCTTGTAAGCAAAACTAGCCCCAAAGAATTCCTCTGCAAACTCCGACCGACGTCTAAGAGTTCGTCGGTTGAAGGAAGCACAGGCCGAGACGTCGTGGTCTGGGCCTAGGCAGGGGAGGCAGTAAGAGTGGAAATCCTTATGAGGTATTTGTTTCCCACAAGTTAAACAATTATTAACTTTATCTGACATCGGCTGAGGCAAGAAAGAGTCCCCAACGGGGTACTTAGCTTTTTCGAAGTCTTCGGTAGCTGAATCACAGGAGCTTATTAACTTTATCTGACATCGGCTGAGGCAAGAAAGAGTCCCCAATGGGGTACTTAGCTTTTTCGAAGTCTTCGGTAGCTGAATCACAGGAGCTGGCCGACCGGCACTTGCGAACTGCTTCTGCTTCGGGCACCACGCGGCAAGAAAGACGGAGGAAAATGGCGTCGGCTGATGCTTTTATACCCCAGACGCTCTGACGTTGGGGAAAGTGCGACATCAGCCGAGGCCAGACCCAGACTTTGGAATCCGGCCGACCGAAGGGCTGCCTGAAGCAGGACAACCCATATGTGATGACTGCAGATGCATCCTTATAGGACATCAAAGTTTACCTCGTGGATCACTTCAGTGGCTCTGCTGGACAGAGGCACAGGGAACTAATCTAAGGGGGCGGCGAAAGCCAACACATTCTGGCTAGGCTTATAAATGCCTTCAGGCAGATAGCCTAGTACCTACCTATGAACCTATGCACTCAGCTGCCTGCTACAGCGAAAGCCATGGTTCACAGAGAGCTCACAAACCATCAAAAGGGTCTCAATGTTGAAAGGCATCAGTCAGAAGGGTACAAAAAAATTTCCACAGGATTGGATATACCATGGAACACAGTAAAGACAATCAAAAAGTGGAGAAAATATGGGACAACAGTGATGTGGCAAAGAAATGGACGTCCCTCCAAAAGTGATGAAAAGACGAGGCGAAAACTGGTCAGGGAGGCTGCCAAGAGACCTACAGCAACAGTGAAGGAGCTGGAGGAATTTCTGGCAAGTACTGGTTGTGTAGTATATGTGACAACAATCTCTCATATTCTCCATATGTCTGAGCTATGGGGTAGGGTTGCAAGACAGAAGCTTTTCTTACACAGAAAAACATTGAGGCCCAGCTAAAATTTGCAAAACAATACATCAAGTCTCCCAAAAGCATGTGGGAAAGTGTGTTATGGTCTGATGAAACCAAAGTTGAACTTTTTGGCCACAATTCCAAAAGGTACGTTTGGCACAAAAACACTATACATTACCAAAAGAACACCATCCCCACGGTGAAGCATGGTGGTGGCAGTATCATGCTTTGGGGTTGCTTTTCTTTAGCTGGAACTGGGGCTTTAGTCAAGGTGGAGGGAATTATTAATTGTTCCAAATACCAGTAACTTTTGGCCCAAAACCTTCAGGGGTCTGTTAGAAAGATAGAGAGGAATATCATATTTCAACAAAACAATGACCCCAAGCATACATCCAAATCAGCAAAAGAATGGCTTTACCAGAAGAAAATTAAAGTTTTGGAATGGCCCAGCTACAGCCCAGACTTAAATCCAATAGAAAATCTGTGGGGTGACCTGAAGAGGGCTGTGCACAAAAGATGCCCTCAAAATAACTGATTTGGAGCATTTTTGCAAAGAAGAGTGGGCAAATATTGCCAAGTCAAGATGTGCCATGCTGATAGACTCCTACCGAAGACTGAATGCTGTAATTAAATCAAAAGGTGCTGTGGGCTCCATTGGCCCTGAATGCACCTGCTGTCCAGGTGTGCACCCCAAGTGTAGTATGATGCGTCTGTGGGGAGGGTCTGGGCAGCAGGGTGTGGGGAAAAGGACAGTCCCTTGTTGTGGGAGTATACTGTCGCCCACCAAAGAAATTCCTTTCTGAGGCAAGAAATTATAGTTAGAGCTTCCACGTGTTGAGAGTGTGTTGACAACAAAGGCTCTTTAGGTACCATTAAAGTTTCCTCATATGTAGTCTGGCATATGGAATGAGGAGTATGCAAGATGCCATGAACCCCAGAGCTTGCAGGATTTTCTTTGCAGAAAGCTGGGGCCTGGGGGCCAGTTGAGAGAAGTAGGCTAACAGGAAAATGTGTTTCTCTGGTGTAAGTTATACCATCTGGGATGCTGTGTCCAGACTTGCTCCCAGGAGCATCATCCTTTGGGTAGGCACCTGTTTTGATTTCATTTCGCTGATTGTGTACCCTAGGGAGAGTAGTAGGTTCTTTACAAAGGCCAGGTGCTTGAGCAGCTTTTCCTGGCCGTCTGCCTGAATAAGGCAGTAGTCTAAGTAGGGGGGTAAATTTAATTATTTCTTTGTCTGCAAAAGGTAATGGTCAGGCATTTTGTGAAAACTCTGGGAGCAGTAGATAAGCCAAAGGGAAGAGCAGAGAACTGAAAGTGTTGAGATCTTGCCCTGAAGCGGAGATATTTTTTACATGAATCCCGGACAGAGATGTGGAGGTAGGCCTCTTTTAGATCCAGGGTGGCTAGCCAGGTATCCTTGGAGAGCATGGGTAGCAGCTGCTGCAGGGTGAGCATTTTGAATTTTGGGATCACCAAGAAGGTGTTTAGAATGGATAGCTCGAGGATGGAGCGCCAGGAGACCTTTTCTGGGCACCAGAAAAAGTCTGCAGTAGAAGCCCTGGCCTATCTGTTCTGCAGGAACATGCTCTACTGCCCTCAAAGAGAGCAGGGAATGGATTTGCTTTTGAGCCTCTGACCATTGACTTGGTGGTAGATCTGGGAACCCTTGTGGGGTTGGAAGGGTGTGGAAGGAGAATTTATATCCCCTGAGACTCAATGTTCAGAACCCATAGGTCCTTGGTAATGGTGGCCCAGGTGCTTGAGTGAAAGGAGTGTTTTCCTCCTGGAGCAAATGAAGGTGGGCAGAGGGGAGGTTGGGAGGAGGTGAGTCACTGTGAGTTCTTACCATACGGTGGTGACTTAGAACTCCATGGTTTTGAAGTGGAGGTAGTCCACTGCTTAGATCTCTGCATTCCGAGCCTGCTGTCTGGGGGGGGGGGGGTCTGCTTCCATGGGGCCAAGGCTGGGCCTGCTTACTTGGAGCAGGAAAGGACCAGTGCCTGGAGGTAAAATGCCTGCTGAACTTAGGGGGCTGGACCTATAAGAAATCTTTTTGCACAGATTTTGCTTTTTCTTCCATCTTTTTAAGACCTCTTCTGCCTTTGTGCCAAATAAGTTATTTGTGCAAGGGGGCATCCAACAATTTAGATTTGACATGGACTAGCAGGGGTTGTTCCTTAAGCTATGCATGTCTTCTAATGACAGATCCAGTGACTGCGGCCCTGGAAGAAGCTTCTTGGATGTCAAAACCACAGTGCAAAGTGTGTTTAGTTACTTGACTTGCAGAATGCATCAAGTCTTGTAAATCTTTAGATTCTGTCCAAGTGGGAAAAGAAGACTTTTTGTTTAAGGAGTTCCAAGATATGTTGCTGATATTTAAGCACATGGAACTGACAATTTAGTGCCATGATAGCAAGAGTAGCTGAGGTGTATACTTTTTTTTTACCCCATCTGTCCAATGCTCGGGAATTTGTCTGAGGGGTTGGGATTCTTAGCAGAGGTTGCTTTAATCCCTTTAGGCCCTTGAGAAATGACCTCAAGGTTAGCTGTAGGATTTTAAAAAAAAAATATTTGAGAGAGTCAGGGACTCTGTAGTACCCGTTTGGTTTTCTGGGAGCAGGAGGTACGTCAGTGGTCAAGCTGGATTCAATGAAAACGGCTGGCAAGCCAATCGCAGCAAGCCGTCATTTGTCTGAGGCAGGTCAGCTCGGACTCGGGTGTCAGTGGGGAGGGGGGGGGAGGTGGAGAACAGGTAGGGTCAGGATAGGTAGGTGGGTTGGGCTGTCCAGGGGAAGGGTTGAAAAAGCTGGGAACAAAGCAAATCAGTCTTTTCAACCTCTACCTTGGCAGCTTGTCTCATCAACTGTGGATTACTGGTTTGCGTTTGATCTAAGAACAAGGTATGGGCCTTTTGTTTGTTTTTGACTTAATCACAGGCTTTAGTGACATTTATCTGTATAATCTGTACTATGTTTAGTGTAGGAAGCTTAGGGTATTATGCTTAAAGGCATGCAAGCAGTTTTTCAGGACATAAGTGGGGGTAATGTTGCATTGATTTGGTGCGTTATAATTGTATTTTGTTTTGCAGGCCTGTATTTGGATGCTACAAGCAAGAGTAGGAATTAAGGTTGTACTTGTAAGGTATCAAGTGAAAATTAGACCACCATAAGGGTTTTGTAAGTACTTAACCAAGGATTTGGACTGACTGAAGTAAAGCATAGTTAAAGAGAAATAACTAGGGCACATGCTCCTTGGAAGGCCTGGGGTTATACATGAGACACAGGAAGTGTTGTACAAATTAAAAAAAAAAAAAAAAAAAATATATATATATATATATATATATATATATATATATATATATATATATATATATACACACACACACACAGGGGGCGATGATATGGTTGAGACTTAGTTGCTAGCAGCTGAGGCCTGCAGTTAGCCACATGGCAGGGCCCGGGAACGGAGGCCTGCAGTTAGCCACATGGCAGGGCCCGGGAACGGAGGCCTGCAGTTAGCCACATGGCAGGGCCCAGGAACGGAGGCCTGCAGTTAGCCACATGGCAGGGCCCGGGAACGGAGGCCTGCAGTTAGCCACATGGCAGGGCCCGGGAACGGAGGCCTGCAGTTAGCCACATGGCAGGGCCCGAGAACGGAGGCCTGCAGTTAGCCACATGGCAGGGCCCGAGAACGGAGGCCTGCAGTTAGCCACATGGCAGGGCCCGGGAATGGAGGCCTGCAGTTAGCCACATGGCAGGGCCCGGGAACGGAGGCCTGCAGTTAGCCACATGGCAGGGCCCGGGAACGGAGGCCTGCAGTTAGCCACATGGCAGGGCCCGGGAACGGAGGCCTGCAGTTAGCCACATGGCAGGGCCCGGGAATGGAGGCCTGCAGTTAGCCACATGGCAGGGCCTGGGAACGGAGGCCTGCAGTTAGCCACATGGGACCAGGCCTGTGAACTGAGGCCTACAGGTAGCCACATGGCAGGTCCTGGGGAGCTGTGGCTGGAAAGTAGCCACAAGGCAGAGCATTTGGATAGGATCAGAAATAGTTGAGGGCACACATGGGCAGTTTGCCTTAAACTATTTTATTTACATGGGACAACGATTTTGCATCAGAGAAAAGGCTAGTTATGTTATTATTGATGTTTAAAGACACTTTGGTTAGGAATATGTAGGCAGATTGCGTAAGTTACTATTTGATGTAATGGCTTTAGTTTGTGTAATTTTGTAACTCAAATCAGTTAGATTTGTGAAATGCATTGAGATTAGGTTACAAACAGGCTAGAGGGTAAAATATGTCCTTGAAGGTATCAGATTAAATTTAAATGACAGAATAGGTTTAAATTAATATTTCAAGTAGGGTTTACTATAGGATTAAGGCTCACTTAAGGCATGAAACAAAGGCACACATGCCTAAGTGTGGCCTGGGGTATAAGGATGAGATGCAAAAGGTTTTAGCAATAGCTGAAATTGTTTTTCTTCGCAATCTAGCAAACAATAGTGGTGGCCTGCAATTAATTAGATGGCTAGGGTCAGTGAAGAATTGCAAGGCTAGGGAGTTGGGGCCTGCTTGTATGCTTAATACAACATAAATCATGTTTGGTTCGCTAACTTGTGCTTAATGCAAATAAATGTCTTTTTAATTGCTTAGCAAATAAAATGAAATTAATAATAAAAAATAATAATACTACATAATTCAGCTGAGTGGGTCATTAAAGTTAATCTAGGTCTTATGGAATTGACAGCCATTTGCAGGTTGTAAATGAGTACATTGGGTAATTGCGGATAGAAAGGTTTGGCAAAAAGTGGAAACTTTTGTTCAGGACCGCAAAGCCAATGCTTACATTTGATAACCCTGTAGATTTATTTGTTGTTTACTTTACCTGCTAACACATTACTAAACCTTGGTGGAGTAAAGAGCAGTTGGTTGACTGGGATTCTGTGGCTAAGTAGCAGAATATTGTAACCATTTCAATTTTAGTGTTGTTACTTTCTTTAAAGGAATACAACGGGTTTCTAAACTGAATTCCTCAACTTCCCTGCCCTTTTCCTCCCTATTTACACCTTCCTGCATAAACGAACAAAGCAGCATCGTTTACAAAATTTAAATTCCCCTGACTTTTCTCAAACAAGCCTACCTTAGCATACAGGGATAGTTTTTCCCTTTCAAAAACATTATCTCGCGTTTCAGATAAGCTTGCAGGAGCCCCCAATTACTCCCGTCATCGCGGCCAGGCAGTCTTGGTATTTTTTTTTTTTTTTTTAACAGTTCCCTCCCCCGAAGTAACATCACCACAGCCGGCCTCTTGTTCTCTGTCAAACAATCAAACCCACCCACTCTGTGACGTTACAGCTGCCTTGTCCTTCCCCCAGCCTTGGGAGCCCTCAAATACAGCTGCAGGAGGTAGGGAAGTTCTTTTCCTGTTGCGGTTTCTAGTACGCAGTATTTTGCCAAAGGAACATGTTGTGGGAAGCTCTGCTTGTATCAGCTTATTTTCCGGGACCTGCTAAATTGGTGAGTCAACTTTTTTTTTTTTTTTAAAGTAGCTGCCTAAATCACTAAAGTTGCTTGTAGTTAAAATTCCGGAGTGATACAAGTACGGCACTGGGTCTCTGATGGGAAGTGGCTAATATACTATCAGGAGATGTTGCTTTGCTAAACTTTGTGGATGTTTCTGTATGACGTTGAAATCTATTTGTCTTTAGGATATGTTTAACGTGTCTATATGTTGTAGTTGTCAATCGTTTGCGTTTTGTTGTGTGAATTGTGGGTTGGAATGTTTGCCTTTTACTTTTATTTATGATTGAAGGATTGCTAGCAGGAGTAGTTTCGGATTTCAGTTTAACTGCTTTTATCATTTCATTTCACGGGAGTTTTCATTACGCAGTGTTTGCAGCTTTCCTATGCTACATTTCTTGAGTTTATATGTTGTTATGCAGTCAGTCTGAAACGGTTTTTGGTGTCTCAGTCACTGCTGTGTCACACAAAAACACTTGAGATATGCATGTGCAATTGATATTACTTTGCGGTCATAACAAAACTTAACGAATCTAAAGCATGTGCTTATTTATTTATTCACACCACTTGAAGCTTTAACTTCAGGCATATAACCAGAAATAATGCGAAACAAAAATACATAAGTAGTGCGGCCAAGTGTATACTTTACAAACACTTCCCCCACCACAACGGAACGAGTACAAAATCCAGGCTACATTTTTTTCAAAGGATCTTTAGTTTACACAGATGCACAAGCCATTAAAGAAAATACATTATTAAACACATTTTCAAAACAGAAGTTATGTTCTTACCATAACGTTCCATCTGCGTAGTAGACTTCATTCTTCTGCACATATGGGTATACGGATCCGATTCGGATCCGAGCCGGCAAAACTTTTCAAGCATCAGCTCTGAGCTTCAAGCTCCTCCCTTACCTATATTACATCACTTCCTCCTATCTATCCCCAGATCGAGTTTGCTGACACTAAGTGGCAACATAACCACAATCCTAAACAGGAAAAACCTGAAGAGTGAGGGGGATGGAGGGAGGGAAGGTGCAGAAAAATGAGGTCTACTACTCAGATGGAACGTTATGGTAAGAACATAACTTCTTTAACTGAAGTAGTTGACTTCATTCATTCTGCACATATTGGACAGAGTCCCCAGCTACTATTATTCCTGGGAGGCCCTTATGGAAGGATATTTCTGAGCACCGCAGAGCCAAAGGATGCTCTCCCTCTAGAAATAAGATCCAATTTATAATGAGAGATGAATGTGTGCAAATTGGCCCAAGTCGCTGCAGCACAGATATCGTCCAACAGAACTCTTGACCAGAAAGCTGCAGAAGTGGCCATTGCTCTAGTGGAATGAGCCTTCAATACACCAGGAGGAGATAAACCTTTGTCCTTATAAACCTGTGCAATACAGAAAGTGATCCTCCTTGCTAAGGACACTTTCGAAACTGCTTTGCCCAAAAATGGTTTTGAAAGAGAGAAAAACAATTGATCCGACTTCCGGAAGGGTTTAGTCCTATGGAGGTAAAAACGAAGCTGTCTATGGACATCCAATAAATGAAGCTTATGTTCACCTCTATTTTGGAAATTTGGGAAGAAGACTGGCAAATTTATAAATTAATATTGGCTGCTGAGGACACCTTGGGAAGAAAGGAAGGGTTCGTACACAACAAAACCCTATCCTTGTGGAAAACCAAATAGGGGTGCAAGGAGGATAAGGCCTGCAACTCAGAAACCCTCTTGGCTGATGTGATGGCGACCAAGGCGGCTGTCTTCCACGTCAAAATCTTCATCGGAACTGAACCGGCTGGCTCGAAGGGGGAAGAGGTCAAAGCCTGAAGGACCAAAGTCAGATCCCAGGGGGGCACCGTTCGCAATAAAAAAGTGCCCTTCAGGAAAGCTTTACACAATTTGGCAGAAGCCAGAGCAACCTTATTTTCACCCAGATGAAAATTAGAGATGGCAGCCAGCTGAACCTTGATGGTAGAAGCCCTTGTGCCTGCTCGAAAAAGATCGGCCAGAATATCCAGAATGACCGCAACGGGGGCTGTAAACGGGTTCAGATTACGTTGAGAGGCCCAAACACAAAAACGTCTCCACTTGGCTATTGTAGAGTTTCCTAGTGGAGGCTTTAAGAGAAGCTACCAGAATATTCTTAACAGGGGACGAAAGTCCGGGAGTCCTGATAATCATGGGAACTGGAGCAGCCACGCAGTCAGCTTGAGACTGTCCAGGTTGGGCAGGGGCAAACACGATGGGTGCAAAATCAGATCCGGGCATGGATCTAGAGTCCATGGAGGAGCCAACAGGTGAGACCATAGGAAGGGAAACCACACTTGACGCGGCCAGAAGGGAACTATGAGAAGGACTTTGCACTGTAGCAGGCAAGCTATCTGAAGGAACTTGGGAATAACAGGTAACGGGGAATAAGCATACAGTAGCCCGGGAGGCCAAGCATGGACTACAGCGTCCCTGGGGACAACCCCCAGAGGAGGGATCAGAGCGAAGAAGTTGCTGCACTTCGCATTGGAAGGAGATGCGAAGAGATCGCAACAAAGTTGACCCCAAACAAGGAAGATAGTCTCCGCCACCGATTGTTTCAGAGACCACTCATAAGGCAGAAGGATTGCCCTGCTGAGACTGTCCGTTAGAATGTTGGAGCGTCCCGGGATGTGCATTGCTATGAGAAACCGGCTGGTGGATATGGCCCACTCCCAAACCCTCATGGCCTTGCGACAAAGGGGGTAGGATTGGGTCATGGCTATCGTCCCTGGAGGTAGGACAGGGTGGAAGGCTCTCAACGCTAACAGCACTGCCCTCATCTCCAGGACATTGATGATTAGCTTCGTCTCTGGAGGGGACCACGTGCCCTGGACCGTCCTTCCCAGGAAGTGCACCCCCCACCCGAGCTGGGAAGCATCCGTGGTCACTGTGGATTGAGCCGGAGGGGCTAGAAAGCTGCACCCCGCAAAAATGTCCGCGGATTGAAGCCACCACTGGAGCGACGTTCTGCATGTCCGATTGATTCAGATGTGGAAATTCAGCGGATGGTCTAGCCAGGACCATTGAACTGCTAGATTCCACTGAAGGACTCATATGAAGATGTGCAAGAGGGAGGATAGAGATTGCGGCTGCCATCGAACCCAGGGCCCTGAGAACATCGGCTGCTGTGACTACCGAGTGATCCAAGATAGCCGATGCACGGAGTCTGAGACTGTCTATCCTTTCCGGGGTGAGAAAAATCTTTGACCGAATCGAATCCAGCCGTGCCCCGATGAAGTCTAGGATATGAACCGGAGCCAGGCAGGACTTGTTGATATTGATCGTGATGCCTAACTTGTGAGCCAGACCGAGGAAGTAGTGTAGGGCCTGACACAAGAGACGTTTGATGGATGCAGCAAAGAGCCAGTTGTCTAGGTAGGGGAATACCTGAACGCCCTGAAGTCTCAGGTGAGCCGCTACGACCGCCATAACCTTGGTGAACACTCTGGGGGCTGTGGTGAGACCAAAGGGTAGGGCTCCGAATTGAAAGTGACTGGCCCCTAGTTGGAAGCGTAGAAACCTCCTGGAGCTCCTGTGGACCTTGATGTGATAGTAAGCGATCGAACGCGAAGGGAGGAAAAAAAAGGAAAGGTATTAACACTCAACTATCACAAAAGGACCAAAAACCTTACCACCTTGCTTAGAGCTCACAGACCACGATGCTGACTCAGAGCAGCAAACGAGATCTGGGGATAGATAGGAGGAAGCAATGTAATATAGTTAAGGGAGGAGCTTGGAGCTAATGCTTGAAAAGTTTTGCCGGCTCGGATCCGTATACCCATATGTGCAGAATGAATGAAGTCAACTACTTCAGATCTAATATTTCATCACACCTGCGGAGAAAAAATGTAGCATAAAATTAAAGTTCTGGTAATGACCAAAATATTACTTGTGGAAGTGTATGCACATATACTTCGCTGGAACAAATCCAGGATGGTATAAACATATACTGCAGGCGCTAGAGAAGTAACTTGCTAAGCACAGTAATAACCCACAATGAGTATACCGTGCGTACACATTCATGTAAACTAGTAAAGTGCAGCGTTAGGGGTAAGAAGCACGTTCACTCCGCTGGTTCCCTGCCGCTAGTGCGTACGGTAAACACGTCACATGTGACCCCTCAGAATACCCTAGGTCTACCACTTCTGGTTGCAGAGGAAAAGTATCTAGGAGGGTGTGTGGCGACGACAGTGGCAAGGTTATGTTGGCAACTAGGGCCACTACAACTCGTGTTAGGATATGAGAATATACACAGAAGTGTGGGAGAGAAGTCAGGCAAGACTGTTCTTCGCTACAACGGTGAGTATTAGGTAAATGATGGGCAGTGCACTTTGAGGGAGTACAGTCAGTATTTTTTTAAGAAAGGGTTTTTTTTTTTATGAACTGTCGTGCAATTATTGCAGGCCGCCTTCGTGCAGTGTTGTATGGTGCAGCAGCTTCCCTAATCCATTATAGGGACGGCAGGCTTTTGCAAGGAGAAGCCCTTTCATGTGTCCTAAACTTACAGTTTGGTGTAGAAGTAAGCATCTTTAGTTTCAGTAATCTACAGGCCCACTGACTCGTGGCTTAATGTTGCTTATATTGTTGGTCATAAATTAGTTACATGGCGTGTCCTGTGATCATTTTTTTTTCTGAAGCAGCATCTGTGATGCAAGGCCCATGTTTTAGAACTTGATACTTTATATTATGGCACATTGCACAAATTCAGTGAACTTGGTATGTGTCCACTTAAGTGTCAATACTAAGTGCTTAGATCTCCCTGTAATCACTACTTTGACATTTTTGCATTGCATGTATGCTTTCATGACTTTACTGAACTGCAATTCAGAATCAAATCAGCAGCCGTTTCTGATTCAACACAGTTAAGTGATTTTATCACATATAGTATCTTTATTTCATTTGTATATTTTTTTTAAGTTTAAATTATCTTTAATGTTTGTGTTTTGTACAGTGCAACCACCAAAACTGTCTTTGTATTAATTTTGTATAAAATGTTCCCTTTAATGTATGTGTATTGTGCAGTGAAGTTGACTCGGTGTTGAATTCTTGGTAAATCTGTGTTATGACTGTGTAAATGCTTTTGCTGTAATAGATTTTGTCACAGTAACTTTGTATGTATCTCACATTGGAGCTTTTCTTCCCGGGTCTTCACTGAGCAAGTGTTTTAGTTCCCAGAAGAACCTTCTGGGTAAAAAAAATGTAAATAAATAAAAATGTTTTTTTGTAAATACCACAATGTACCTAGGAGCTAAATATTAAGAACTTTCAAGACAATGTAATGCATTGTGTTTTAAGGTTTGCCTGTGTCAGAGTTCCTTAATTGCCTGCCATTTGCACCAGGTCTGTGCAACTCCAGAGTGGCATTTGGATTGACATACCTTCAGGAGGAGTTCATCAACAAGTGTTTTGTTTCTTGTTTTAAGCAGTATACTTTATGGAAGTAATTTACTTACAGATTACACCAAATCATAGTAGCTGGAAACATTTTGGAGCATTTTTCCCAGTAGCTGAGCTAGTGGTGTAACTGCTGTGGAAAAGAATGGCACTAAACACACATGCAAAAATCACCATTATAGTTTTACGAAGTGTGAGAGACAAGTTAGAGAAATGTGATATTGTTGGCACGTTAGTTAATCACCATGGTAAGATAAGAGAAGTTCATATCTTTCTGTAGACTGACTGCATAACTATGGTTGAGTTATTTTTTTTTTTTTAACTAAAATGAACCCAAATGAGCAAGTAAGGCTGAATTAAGAAAAGTTCAGAATACAGGGATTGTTTGAATTATGAGTGGAGTAATTTTTGGCAGGTAACAAGGATTGCTTGACAGACGAGTCTCTGCAATTCTGCTTTTTGTTTATTTATGTACAGTTTTATGAACGGGAATATCTAACTGTGCAGTGCCCATTTCCATTGGAGTTCTATGGAGAAAAGCTCCTGGCAGAAATGCTGAACAGGAGCAAATGTAACATGTGACAAGTATAGTTTGTTGTTGATCAGTTCGTCAACGTGCATGGCCAGTTGTGAGGATTACTGCAGTTTGCATTGCATTAGCATTACTACAGTTGTTTGTGTAGTGTTACATTGTGTCACCAAATGATATTGCAGGGAATGCGCAAATAGGAACTACATTTGTCATACATACTGCACTTTAGTTTTCCAGGGCTTAGAAAACAGGGATAGATGAGTACTACTTTGTTTTATCCCTTCATTTTCTCAAAGTTGGTATATGTAGAAACTGAATGGTGTGGGTCTGTTGCAGGATTCAGAGAAAAAGAAAGATGAGTTTTACTTAGTTTTACATCTTTAACAGTGTCTTGACTTTGTGTGACCCCAGTAGGTGTTTGTATGTGTGCGCCCGCACGCACGTTGGTGTGTGTATTGATATGTACAATTAAGTGATAAGTCTCACGAAGTGCACAAACATTGAATTGATGCTGGCACTTCCACTGCATGACCACCTTCTGGGGATACAATTAGTTCTGCAGAAGGGACAGTGGAATAGATAGGTCATAAGTGAACCCCCCTTTTGGACAGATGCAGAGATATGCTGAGATTTGGATAGCTGGTTGCACAGCCAGCCCCAGATTGAGTCCAGTGGAAAGGATAAGGAGCTGGTAGACCCAGCATGGACAGCTATTGGGGTGCTGTGCTGGTGCTATGAAGTGACTGTGGTGGTGGGGAGACAAACAATGCCTGATATGAGCTACCTAGGACTCATGTAACCCAAAAAGAAGGGCTACATATTTGAATATGCTTTCTGGTGTTGAAAAAGCAGCCTTTTTTGGCTTTGGCCATTAGAAGGTTTGCCAGTATCCCTTTGTTAAACCTAATGTGGTCAACAAACTCACCTTCTCAACTTGTCTATCAGCTCATCAACCCTAGGTATTGTGTAGCGGTAATTTTGAAATGCTGTTCAGCTACTTAAAATCTGATTGCTCCATCAGGTTTTGGGACTAACAATATGAGGCTGCTCAGTTTGCTTTTCGACTTCTCTGTCATCTTCATCTTAAGCATTTTTTGCACTTCCTCTGGCACAGCCTTTCTCTGAGAGTCTGTAATCTCAAAGGTTAACCTTTTGCCAGGTACAGTCTCAGTATGGTGTTGATTCAGATATACTCTGTCAGGTATTTCTGACAAAAACATTTCTAAACAGGAACTCCTTTATTTGTTGTTTCTGACATTAGATAGTGAGTGATCTACTTGAACTGCAGGCAAAAAGGTATTATTCTCTCCTCACCATATCTACCAATCTGTACTGCTAAACAAATGATAGAGGTGTGTGCTCCTTCTTTCCATGGGAATAGTAGAAGAACATGGGAATAGTAGAAGATAAGTATATTTTGTCACTGCCTGTAATGCTCTTAGAACAGGTGGCTGGACTTTTGAAATATTACTGGCTGTTCTTAATGAACAATCAGGAATTCGCTAGATTATGCCAGACGCCATACATTTCATATAAAAGGGGTCATAATCTGGCAGATGTATTAGTGCATAGTAATTTTGTTCCACCTGTTTCTCATTTCAATGAATAGTTTTTCTAAAATGGATACTTTTTAATGTGGAAAATGTTCCGTTTATAATCATATTGTTTAATGTTTTCCAAAAATTACGTTTGATTGGATTAGTAGATGTACATGTATTACTGAAGATGTAATTTACGTTTTGAAATGTCCATCTAATTTACTTTATTTGGGTGAAAGCCAGTGAACTTTCAAGTTAAGATTTCAAGAGCACATCAGGGACAATTTAAAAAAGAATGGTTGGAGAGCCCAATAGCTTTCAATTTTAAGTAGTACCTTCAAGGGTATTTTACTTCATTGCAAGGTTGTATTTTGGAACAAATGACAGTAAAGTTGGGGCCAAATGTCAGAAAAATATTTATATAAAGAGGCTGTGTATATTTTAAAGTATAACACTTCAGACTGTTTTACTAATTGAATAATTATGTGATGTGTTTTAGACTGTGTGTGTGTGTGTGTGTATATATATATATATATATATATATGTATATATATATATATATATATATATGTATATATAAATAACTTTTGCTTTATTTTTATGATTTATTACTCTTGAAGGTGTTTAGCCAAGGCGCGGTGACTTCAACTACCCGAATATAGACTGGGAACATTACTCAAGCCCTAACTTTCTAGCCCAATGGTTCCTGGAGTTCATAAATTCAAATGCCATGGAACAGCTAGTCACTGTTCCCACGAGAGGAGAAAATATACTAGATCTCATTGTCACAAACATGGGGACAAAATGCTCCACACCGGAAGTATATCCCTCATTGGTGAGATCTGATCATAAACTAATCTCACTGGAAATCCACATCCCGCCCCCACCCCAAGCAAAAAAGACCATAGTGAAGAACTTCTCTAAAGCAAACTTCACACTACTCAAGACTGGTGTGGTATCCTTCAAGGCCCCTGAGCCAGAGGAAACCACAACCCAAGCTGCGGAAGCCCTTACAAATGCCTTCTATGAACACCTCCAGGACTGCATGGATCAGGCAATCCCAAATAAAACCAAGACTCTTTCCACAAAGGGCAAACGTCCAGTCTGGTGGACCCCAGCCATTAACAAACTTTACAATAAGAGGAGAAAGCTATTACATGATAGAACAAAATCCATAAAAGGGAAGTCACCCTGATCATTATTAGTAAAAAATACGAGCACTCATAAAATCAACTAAGGCCAATTTTGAGAGAAAAATTGCCATGGATTCAAAGGACAATCATAAGGCCTTTTTCAGCTATGTTAGGAACCTGGGTGGAAACTCTCAGATATGCTCAGAATTAGTCCAAAATGATACAAAAATCACTGAACCCACAGACATTGCCAACATACTGGCAGACAGGTTCAGTGCAAACTTCACCCCTCTCCCCTAAAGGAGAGATAACTATCCCAGCCGAGTGTAGCCTCCCGGACATCTCAAATGCGCAGGTGAAAGCTGCTCTCTCTAAAGCTAAAAACACAGCATCAATGGGACCGGATGGTGTCCCCGGCTGTGTGCTACACGAGCTAAATGAGGAATTAAACCCGCACATAAGGCAGCTGTTTAATCTCAGCCTTACCACAGGATATGTGCCCAAGGAGTGGCGTACGGCAACTGTGGTCCCACTCCACAAAGGCGGTGCCTCTAAGGACCCTGGTAATTACCGCCCCATAAGCTTAACAAGTCTAGTCTGCAAAGCTATGGAGAGGATCATAATGGAGCTCATAAACAAAGATATAGGGGACTTGCAGACATTGGACCCGACCCAGTTTGGCTTTGTCAAGGGAAGATCATGCCTTTTGAACTTGGTTGACTTCTTCGAAACAGTCACCCAAGGCCATTGATGAGGGAAAGGCAGTCCATACAGCCTACCTTGACCTTGCAAAGGCTTTCGACACAATACCCCACTCGGGTATTGTAGAAAAACTTACCAGCTTAAATGTAAACCCATATGTCACAAGATGGGCTGCAAACTGGCTTAAGGACAGAACCCACAGGGTTAGAGTTGCTGGCGCTGTGTCAGACTCCAAGCCGGTCACAAGTGGTGTCCCACAGGGCTCGGTCCTTGGCCCCCTATTGTTTGGCATCTACTTCTCAGAAGTACAGGCCAACATGGGAGGACTTTGGCTGACAAAGTTTGCAGACGACTGCAAACTGGGCCATAGTGGAAAGTGCATCGGACACGGATATCCTTCAGAAGGGACTCACGGAAACAGATAGCTGGTGCCAGAGCCATGGCCTGAAGTTAAACGCCAAAAATGTATAGTCATACCCTTCGGGAAAAACAAGGTAACCCCAAGCTACCATATAGGTGGCAATCCACTAAGCACAGAAGAGGTTATCAGGGACCTGGGGACCCAGGTTGACAGTGGCCTTTCTTTTGACACTCACATTGCTAAAGTGGTTAGAAAGACCTTCTACATTGCCCACCTGATCATGAAGGGATTCACATCCAGATCTAGTGAGGTCATTGTTCCCTGTACTCTTCACTTATCAGACCAATGATCGAGTACAATGCCCCATTCGGGATGTATCTCACCCGACATCTGCAGCAATTGGAGAGACCCCAAAAGTTCCTCACCAAAAGGATAAAGGGACTCCAAAATCTGTCATATGCTGCCAGATTGAAGAAACTCCAGCTCTATTCAGTCGCATACCGTCTGCTCAGAGGTGACATGTGCCTGACATACAAGGCCATGTCCAACCCGGAATTAATGGACATGCTCCACCTCAAAAAATCCAAATCCACCAAAACCACTAGAGCAAGCGACTTAAACCTTAGCACGGATATAAATAGGACGTGCTGGAGGGATAGATTTATCACTCAGAGACTCCCTATGCTGTGGAATAAAATCCCGGTCCATGTGAGGCAGAGCACCTCGCTGACTCTGTTCAAGAGAAATCTAGACCTGTGGATGGGAGATCGTAGGTTTACCCCAGGAATCATCTCTGTGTCACTGCTGGACAGAGGCACAACAAACTAATGGGCACAGTATTTTTTCATATAAGGGGTGGCGTAAGCCACAATAATTTGGGCTAGGCTTATAAATGCCTTAGGGCAGATAGCCTAGTATAAACCTATGAACCTATGAACCTATAAAACAGTTCTTTTTATCCAGTGGCCTGTGGTTTTGTTTATGGTTGTATATTGCCTGTGTGAAGTTCTTCTACTTTTAATAGTGAGAAATGACTCCTCCTTTGACACTGACCTAAACTGCCTAGTAGTCCAAATAACATTATGCTGTTAAAGATCTTGCCAGAAAAACTTATATCACTGTCCTTTGTCTGCCTGGTCCTTGGAAAGTATTTAAATAGCTGAAGGAGTAGCTCCTGTGTTGAAAATGAAGGGTAAAAGGTCTTTTCACAATAGGAACTGAGGTGTGAATGTCACCTTCTGAAGTCCAAGAGGTGAATTTTCTTCCTCTTGCTAGTGCAGTGTTTTTACATGAGGATACATGTGGATAGCTCATGGGAAGCTAACAGAATATGATGTACTGGAGAAGAAAGATTCATCCATCTGGCAGTGACTGGAACTAGGGGAATCAAGCAGTCAGGTTGAGGATGAGAATGTTGGTTTGAGATAGACTGTCTGGGCTCCAAGTCTGTGGTTTTCACATCAGGCAATGTGAAGAAAGAAGGGGACCACCATATTCAGAGACCGGTGTCAAACCTTAGGTTATCATGGATTGGGACACCTAGAACTTTGGCTGGTGGGATCTATTTTGGTTCTGTTTGTGGAAAAGATAAAGTGGAGTCAGACATGTTTTGGGTTTATTGTAAATGAAGACAATTTACTTGGTTTTGTTGGGGTTCAGTATGAGTTGATGACTAGTGAGGTAGTTTTCTATGTCCTGGAAAGAATTTTGCACTTTGCACATGGTGGCTAGCCTGATGCAGGAGTTCATCCACACTATGCAATCGCATTCACACTCACACCTGTGGACAATTTAGTGTGTCCAGTCCACCTACTGCAGGTCTTTGGAATGTGGGAGGAAACCCACATGAATACAGAGGATATATCAACTCTGCACAGAAGGCACCCCAGGCAAGAATTGAACTAGGGAGCCTCTTGCTATGAAGCGACAACTCCAACATCTATGTCACTCAATCTTTATCATATCAGCTGTGATCTCAAATGATCCTGCTGCTTTCCCGGTCTTCATTTTCCTTAGAGCTATTCTTACTTCTTGCATGGTGGAATCCTACTCTTCTCTCATTGTAGGCTGTGTCTGGGAAGTACAGCTTCTCTACAGTTTTCTTCATTAGAAGCTGCTCGAAGTACTCCTTTCATCTCCCTTTGTCCTGTGTACTGGTGAACAGGTTGTTGTTGGCATCCCTTATAAAAGGTGTCTGACTGTCTTCTTAAAGGTGTCTGACTGTCTTCTTTACCTTTCTGTTTTTGCCTTGCAACCCAATATATTTTCCTTGTGCGATCTACTGAGTCACCTTCCAGAAGTTGGTAGTGTGTCCCTGATGCCTTGTTCTTTCCTATTGCAACTCCTTTTTAGTGTTCTTGTTAGCCATCCAGTATTCCCTCCTAGTCTTGTTAGTCTTTTCTTTCTCCCATTTTTCCCTGCACTCCTCCTTTATTTTGATGACTTTCTGGACTTGTAGTCTTCCTTATGTACCTTACCTTCCCTACCTGGCTCAGCTACATATATGTTCTATAGTCCTCACCCATGCTGTTTAGAGGTGTTTCCAGTCCTTTTCAACTCCACTTATTTCCTCTTCTTGAGGTGCTAGAGCCCTAAGCAATTCCTAGAAATGTTGCGCTCTCTCTCCAGCCATCATCTAGGTCTTCAGCCAGGTCTCTGTTGACCTTGGAAGTCTATGACCACTGCTTGTATCCGATTGTGGCAACCAGTGTTTTTTTACTGTGGGCATACTGTCACTGGGGATGAATTTACGGCATACTGTGTCACTGGGGATGAATTTATGGTCACTGATTCTACCCCATTGTCCTTTCCCCATTAGGAAGTCTACCCTAGTTGCACATTAGCCACTCTTGTATGCAATCTTGTGACAATATCACATTGTGAACCATGTGTTGGCTACTATCAAGCCAGTTGGCAGACAGAGGTCTAGAGTGGCTTCTCTGCCTTTATTTCTACTGCCCCACCCATGTGGACCCGGGCAGTCCTCGTATCCCACTTTGTCTGTCCTATGTGCATTCAGGTCCTCCATTATCAACACCAGTTCCTGTTGTCCTGCTTTATAAAGCATGTTATTACAATGAATGTGTGTCCTCTCATGCCAACCTCTGTTTCTCAATTCTCCTCTTGGGCAGCTATTTGTGGTTCCCCTGAGTTTCACTGAAATTATGTTTTCACATCTGTTCCAAGTGTGTTACAAGCTTATAAATAGGGCTCTTACAACTGTATGCATAACTTTGTCTTCTGCAGATGTCAATCTCCATTGCAAAATTCAGTTTCTTTAAGTTTGTTACATTAACATTGGACTACTTACATAAAAAAATAGTTACATAATTTCAATTTGTGGTAAGGGAAGCTTGAATCACTTGGACATAATGGATTAAACAATGGGTGCCAGCAGAAGTGAAAATTGTCATCTGCAACTTGATGAGGTGCTAAGTGCATTGGTTTCTGGCTTGGTACTGACTTTCATTTAATTTAATAGCTTAGCATTTAAATTTCTCAGTCATGTCTTATGCATTTCAATGTATGTATTTATCTGAATGTGTTAACCAGTGTAATCTATTCATGCATTCATTATAAAAGTAGTAAAGTCAGATATTGTCTAGGTGCATCATGTGGACAGACAAGGCCTGGCTTAACTGTTTGGGGGTGGGTATGCCATTTTATGAAACGATCTGTGTTGCTTTCTACAGAATTCTGCTTAGTTGTGGAACTCACAGGTCAGACAAGAGGTTAAGTGCTGCATTTATTAATTAAATACTTTTTTTTATGAATTTTACTTTTTGTGGTTGGTGACGGTAGGATTATAAATGACTGTCACAATTTGCTATAGGTGACTTAAAATTCGGAGTTAGAATTACAGATAATAGCGATATTCTGCTGGTTAAGCGGTTCAGTAGTCTGTTTCAAGCCAACTGGAGAAGCAGTCGTTGATGCAGAATGTTCGGTTTGGGAGAGTGCATTTAGGACCTGCTCCCTAGTGATAGTTGGGGGGGGGGTATTTTCTGAAGGGCAACTTGGGACAGGAGTTGTAAAACTGGAGATTAATTTTTTTGGCCAGCAGATTCGCTATGTATTCTGTCTCCATTATCAGTCAGTTCTGCACACTGCTGTGCACAAACTTTGAGGTTTTGGACATAGCTAAAGTAAGCGTTATGGCTGTCCTGTGCCTGAGAGCCTGTCTTTACCTCTGGTTTGACTTAAGTAGACTTAATTTGCCCTCTATATTGTTTGCTTAGATTGAGTGTTTTTATCATGTTGGGTGTACCACCTCGTAATCTTAGCTATGACTTTTTTTTTCATCTGTTTTGCGACCTGTTAATGTGCAATTTCCTACAGGTTTTTTTTAGAGTTGGTTCTGGACTTATTACTGGTAGGCATATCTGTCTCTATGTACAAATTTATTGACATGATTGTAAAGGATTTCTGTGAAAAGTTCTGCATAGGCAGCTATGTTTTCAGGATTTAGAGGGGCTTGACATTTTGACTGGTTATCACTTAGTAGTAGGTTGCCTTAGAATAGTTCATAAACATTACGGGGTTAGCTGAGGGTCACAGAATTGATTTTTATTGTGAAGGAGACTGCTTTGTGGTCTGACCTTACCAGCGATGACGCTACAGTAGTGAGTTAGTGTTCTCCCATGCTTTTGAGTACCAAACTGCATATGTTTACAGCTCTGCTGTGTGTATGGTCTATCTGGTCCAAGGTGTTTGTGTTTACAAAGTCCAGGAACATCTGGGCCTGTAAGTATCCCTGCTTATAGTGGTGCAGTTGAGGTTGCTCAAGAATACGGTATTGGATTGAATTCCAGTAGGTCCAAGTGTGAGTTACGAATTTTTTGGTTCATAGGTTCATACTAGGCTATCTGCCCTAGGGCATTTAATAAGCCTAGCCAGAGTGTGTTTGGCTTTCGCCACCCATTTTAAATTAATTTTGCTATGCCCTTTTTCGAGGTTAGTATACGGTGCCTCTGTCTAACAGTGACAGAAGTGATACCCGGGGTAAACCTATGATCTCCCATCCACTCATCAAGATTCCTCTTGAAGAGAGTCAATGAGGGACTCTGCCTAACCTGGACTGGGATTTTATTCCAGAGTGAAGGGAGCCTCTGGGTTATGAATCTGTCCCTCCAGCATGTCCTATTTATTTCAGTGCTGAGAATCAAGTCTCTAGAGCACGTAGCTCGATGGGATTTGGATTTTCTGAGGTGCAGCATGTCCATTAATTCCGGGTTGGACATGGCTTTATACATCAGGCACAGATTGCCTCTGAGCAGGCGGTAATCCACTGAGTAGAGCTGGAGTTTCTTTAACCGGGCAGCATATGGCATCTGTTTGAGCCCTTTGATCCTCTTGGTGAGGTACTTTTGGGGTCTTTCCAGTTGCTGCAGGTGTCTGATAAGGTACATCCCCAAAAGGGTCATTGTACTCAATTATGGGCCTGATGAGGGATGAGTAAAGAGGAACGATGACCTCCGCTGATCTAGATGTGAATCCCTCCATGATTAGGTGGGCTATATAAAATGTTTTTCTAACCACTTTGGCCACGTGGTTTTCAAATGAGAGATTGCTATCAACTTGGGCCCCCAGGTCCCTAATTACTTCTTCTGTACTTAATGGATTACCACCTATGTGGTAATTTGTGGGCACTTTGTTTTTGCCAAAGGGGATGACTATACACTTTTTGGTATTTAGCTTGAGGCCATGGCTCTGACACCAGTTGTCTGCTTCTATGAGGCCCTTTTGGAGGACGCTTGTGTCGGCTGGAGAGTCGATTATGGTGCCCAGTTTGCAGTCATCTGCGAACTTGGTCAGCCACAGTCCTTCCGTGTTGGCCTGTACCTCCGAGAAATATATACCGTACAAGAGAGGTCCCAGGACTGAGCCTTGTGGGACGCCACTTCTAACTGGTTTGGAGTCTGACATGGCTCCAGCAATTCTAACCATGTGGTTTCTGTCCTTGAGCCAAGTTTGCAACCCATCTAGTGACATTGGGGTTTATATTTAAGCTGTGAACTTATCTATAATGCCCGAGTGGGGTATTGTATCGAAGGCTTTTGCGAGGTCCAGGTAGGCTGTGTGGACCACCTTCTCCTCGTCAATGGCCTTGGTGACTGTTTCAAAGAAATCGACCAGATTTAAGAGGCAGGATCTGCCCTTAAAGCCGAACTGGGTAGGCCCCAGCGTCTGTAGGTCCCCAATATCTTTATTTATGGGGTCCATGATTATCCTTTCCATAGCTTTGCAGACCAAGCTAGTCAGGCTTATGGGGCGATCGTTTCCAGGATCCATTGAGGCACCACCTTTGTGGAGAGGGACCACTGTTGCTGTACACCACTCTTTGGGTACATATCCTACAGTAAGGCTGAGATTGAACAGTAGTTTTATGTTTGGGTTTAGCTTTTCTTGGAGCTCATATAGGACGCAGCCCGGGACACAGTCTGGTCCCATTGATGCTGTGTTTTTTGCTTTGGAGAGGGCAGCTCTTACCTGAGCATCTGAGACGTCAGGGAGGCAAGCACTCTGCTGGAATAGATATTTGCCCTTTTGGTGGGGGTGGGGGTTTGCGCTGAACCTGTCAGCTAGGATGTTGGCAATGTTTGTGGGTTCGGTGTATTTTTTTGTCATTTTGGACTAATTCTGAGCATATCTGGGAATTCCCACCCAGGTTCCTAACATAACTAAAAGAAAGCCTTGTGATTATCCTTAGTGTCCTGTGCAATTTTTCTCTCGAAGCATTTTATGAGTGCCCGTAGTTTTTTGCTAATACTGATCAGAGGTGCCTTCCCTTGTTGGGATTTTGCTCCATCATGTAGTAGCTTCCTCCTTCCATTGTATAGTTTGTTTATGGCTGGGGTCCACCAGACAGGACGTCTGCCTTTGGAGGATTGGGTCTTGGTTTTATTTGGGATTGCATGATCCACGCATTCCTGAAGGTGTTCATAGAATGCGTTTAATAAAGGATTCTGCGGTCTGGGACGTATTTTCCACACGCCCGGGGGCTTTGAAGGATTCCACCTCGGTTTTGAAGAGTGTGAAATTTGCTTTAGAGAAGTTTTTCACTGTGGTTTTCTGGGCAGAGGGTGAGGTCGGGATGTGAATATCCAGTGAGATTAGTTTATGGTCTGATCTTACCAGTGAGGGATACACTTCTGGTCTGGAACAGAGTCCCCATGTTGGTGATGATCAGGTCCAGTATGTTTTCCCCTCTTGTGGGAGGGGTAACAAGTTGTTCCATAGCATTTGAGTTTATAAATTCTAGGAACCTTTGGGCTAGGGTGTTGGAGCTAGAGTAATGCTCCCAGTCTATGTTTGGGTAGTTGAAGTCACCCAATATAATGGTGTTTGGAGAGACCTTCATATTTTCCAGTGTTTTCAGGAAGGCCGAGTGGGGTTCCTGGGTTTGGGAGGGTGGTCTGTAGCAGGCTATAAACTAGAAGGCAGTTTTACCCACTGTTAGTTGAACATGGATAGTCTCTGATGCTTCGTGCTGTGCCACCAACCTGGAGGTGTGGGTATCTGACGAATATTGATATTCCCCCTCCTTTTGTGGTTCGGTCCAAGTTTTCGGGTCGAAAAGCATGGTATGAGGTATAACCTGGTAGGGCTGGGGTGCTCTAAGGAGCCTTGAACCAGGTTTCTGTTACTGCACAGATATCGATGTTCTCCATGCTAAGGAGAGTTTTGAGTGAGTGCATCTTGAGGTTTAGACTTCTGGCGTTGAGTAGCATTACTCTTAGTTTTTTATCCCTTGTAATACCCTATGGAGGTGGGTTTGTCTTTTGAGCCTTGCCTAAAAAAGGCACTATGGGGGTAGAAAAAGCCTTTGCCAATATCCGAAAGCCCAGGGGCGACAGGTGCAAGCCGTCCCCTAGCGAAGCATCGTGGCTTTTCGAGCATGTCATCCCAGGCTGACAGGCATTGGATCCCCTTGGAATGACACCAATACTTAAGCCAATTGTTGAAATTGATCATCTTGTCTTCATATTGTTGCATCATTCTTGGTGAGGGTAAGATGCTACTCAAGGTCAGGGTCATACCGGCCTGGGCTACATGCTCAGAGAGCTCCTCTATGTCTCTCTTCATGTAGTCCAGGGAGGTACGTCTCAGGTCATTCACACCAGCATGGATAATGATTGAGTCATATTTGAACTTGCCTTGGAGTGACCCGAGTGCTTGTGTTATGTGGTGGATCCTAGCGCCTGACAGGCAGCTCACCGTGACCTTCTCCTTGTTCAGCCTGGTGAGCGGGACGTCAGTGTGCCTGACGATAGAGTCACCTATTACAAGTGTATCAGGTGTGTTGTTTAGCCTTAAGGGCTGTGACTGTTCGGCACACTAGCTTTGTGAGCTATGTGTTGCATGTGTTTTGTTTTGGGGTAGCGGTTGCTTGGGTGTCTGCTTTGGAGGACTCTGCTGCTTAGGCAGATTTTTATTTAGAACCTCCGAGTATGTTTTTGTGTGTTTGGTTTGCTGTCGTGGTAGGTCTATGTGAGACTGGAATTGTAGTGAGTATGGTTTCCTTCTCCTCCTGACTGGTTACGCCAGTACTGAGTTGAGAGAGCTTAGCCTCCAGTTTGGCTATATGGTTGCATCTCTCACATAGGTTCATAGGTTCATACTAGGCTATCTGCCCATGGGCATTTATAAGCCTAGCCCATAGTTATGTGGCTTTCGCCACCCCTTTAGTTTGAATAAAACTATGCCTATTATTTTGCTGTGCCTCTGTCAAGCAGTGACACTGAAGTAATCCCTGGGGTATATCTGCGATCCCCCATCCATTGGTCAAGATTCCTCTTGAACAAGGCCAGCGAGGTGCTCTGCCTCACATGTACCGGGATTTTGTTCCACAGCATAGGGAGTCTCTGGGTGATGAATCTGTCCCTCCAGCACGTTCTATTAATAACCGTGTCAAGGTTTAAGTCTCCGCCCTTGTGGTTCTGAGGGATCTAGATTTTTTGAGGTGAAGCATATTCATCAAATCTGGGTTTGACATGGCCTTATATGTCAGGCACAGGTCACCTCTGAGCAAGCGGTATGAGACTGAATAGAGCTGGAGTTCTTTCAGTCGGGCAGCATAAGACATATTTTTGAGACCCTTTATCCTTTTGGTGAGGAACTTTTGGGGCCTTTCCAGCTGCTGGAGGTGTCGGGTCAGATACATTCCGAATGGGGCATTGTACTCAATCATAGGTCTAATGAGTGATGAGTACAGGGGGATGACGACCTCCCTTGATCTAGATGTGAATCCCTTCATGATCAGGTGGGCAATGTAGAAGGTTTTCCTAACTACTTTAGCAACATGAGTGTCAAACGAAAGGCTACTGTCAACCTGGGTCCCCAGATCCCTGATGACTTCTTCTGTGTTCAGTGGATTGCCACCTATATGGTAGCTAGGGGTAACCTTGTTTTTCCCGAAGGGTATGACTATGCATTTCTTGGCGTTTAACTTTAGGCCATGGCTCTGGCACCAGTTATCCGTTTCTGTGAGGCCCTTCTGAAGGATATCTGTGTCAGATGTGTTTTCGACTATGGCGCACAGTTTGCAGTCATCTGCAAACTTTGTCAGCCATAACCCTCCTGTGTTTGCTTGTACTTCAAAAAAGTAGATGCCGAACAAGAGTGGACCCTGGACTGAGCCCTGTGGGACACCACTTGTGACAGGCTTTGAGTCTGACATGGCTCCAGCAACTCTGACCCTGTGGGTTCTGTCACTTAGCCAGTTTGCAACCCATCTTGTGATGTATGGGTTTACATTCAAGCTGATGAGTTTTTCGATGATACCTGAGTGAGGTATTGTGTCGAAGGCCTTTGCCAGGTCGAGGTAGGCTGTATGGACTGCCTTTCCCTCATCAATGGCCTTGGTGACTGTCTCGAAAAAGTCAACCAAGTTTAAAAGGCATGATCTGCCTTTGACAAAGCCAAACTGGGTTGGATCCAAAGTCTGCAAGTTCCCTATGTCTTTATTTATGAGTTCCATTATGATCCTCTCCATGGCTTTGCAGATAAGGCTTGTCAAGCTAATGGGACGGTAATTTCCAGGGTCGGTGGAGGCACCGCCTTGTGAAGTGGGACCACAGTCGCCGGCGCCACTCCTTGGGTACGTATCCTGAGGTGAGGCTAAGATTAAACAGCTGTCCTAACTGCGGGTTTAATTCCTCATTGAGTTCGTGGAGCACACAGCCGGGGACACCATCCGGTCCCATGGATGCTGTGTTTTTGCCTTGGAGAGAGCAGTTCTCACCTGGGCGTTGGAGATGTTTGGGGGCTACAATCCTCTGGTATAGATATCTCTCCTTTTGGGGAGAAGTTTGCACTGAACCTGTCAGCCAGTATGTTGGCAATGTGTGTAGGTTCAGTAATCTTCACATCATTTTGAACTAATTCTGAGCATATCTGGGAGTTTCCTCCTAGGTTTCTAACATAGCTAAAGAAGGCCTTATGATTGTCTTTTGAGTCCTTGGCGATTTTTCTCTCAAAATTTGCCTTGGATGATTTTATGAGAGCTCTTAGTTTTTTTACTTATAATGATCAAAGGTGTCTTACTTTTCAAGGATTTTGCTCTATCTTGTAATAGCTTCCTCCTTTTGTTGTAGAGCTTGTTTATGGCTGGGGTCCACCAGACTGGACGCTTGCCTTTGGTACAAAGAGTCTTAGTTTTGTTTGGGATTGCCTGATCCATGCAGTCCTGTAGGTGCTGGTAGAAGGCATTTGTAAGTGATTCAGTGGTTTGAGTAATGTTTACCACTGGCTCAGGGGCCTTAAAGGAGACCACACTAGTTTTTAGAAGTGTGAAGTCGACTTTTGAGAAGTTTTTCACTGTGGTCTTTTTTATTTCAGGTGGGGGCGGGATGAGGACCTCCAGCGAGATTAGTTTATGATCTGATCTCACCAGTGAGGGGTATACTTCCGGTGTTGAACATTGTGATCCCATGTTCGTGATGATGAGATCAAGTATGTTTTCTCCTCTTGTGGGGATGGTGACTAGTTGTTCCATGGCATTTGAGTTTATGATCTCCAGGAACCTTTGGGCTAGAGTGTTTGGGCTTGAGTAGTGTTCCCAGTCTATATTAGGGTAGTTGAAGTCACCTAGTATGATGGTGTTTGGAAATACATTTATCCCCTCCAATGTTTTCAGGAAGGCCATGTGAGGTTCCTGAGTTTGAGAGGGTGGCCTGTAACATGCTACAAATTGCAGAGCAGTCTTGCCTATGGTTAATTGCACCTGGATGGTCTCAGATGCATCGTGCGTTGCCACCAACCTTTAGGTGTGGGTGTCCTTTATGAATATGGACACCCCCCCTCCTTTCTTGGTGTTGTCCGGATTTTGGGGCCGGAACGCATGACATGAGGTGAAACCTGATAGTGCTGGGGTGCTCTCAGGAGCCTTGATCCAGGTTTCTGTCACAGCACAGACAACGATGTTCTCCATACTGAGAAGGGCCTCGAGTGCGTGCATCTTGAGATTGAGACTTCTGGCATTGAGCAGCATTACCCTTAGTTTTTTTCCTTTTTTGTGTTCTAGGGTGGTAGGTTTAGAATTTGAGCCTTGCCTAAAAAAGGCACTATGGGGGTGGCAAGAGCCTTTGCCAATATCCGGAAGCCTAGGGGTGACAGGTGCAAGCTGTCCCTTGCGAAGCAGCGTGGCTTGTCCAGCATGTCATCCCAGGCAGACAGACATTGGATCCCCTTTGAATGACACCAGAATTTAAGCCAATTATTAAAGCTGATCATCTTATCACTGTATTGTGGCATCATTCTAGGTGAAGGTAGGATACTGCTCAAGGTCAGGGTCATACCTGTCTGGGCTACATAATCAGAGAGCTCCTCAATGTCTCTTTTCATGTAGTCCAAGGAGGTACGTCTCAGGTCGTTGACACCAGCGTGGACAATGACCGAGTCGTACTTGTACCTGCTGTTGAGAGACCCGAGTGCTTGCGTTTTGTGGCGGATTCTAGCGCCCGACAGGCAGCTTACTGTAACCTTCTCCTTACTCAGTCTGGTGAGCGGGACGTCAGTGTGTCTGACTATGGAGTCACCTATGACAAGTATGTTTGGTGTTGTATTTGGCCTTAAGGGCAGTGACTGCTTTGCACACTGATTTTGTTGTTTATGTGTTGTTTGTGTGGTGTATTGAGTTTGCAGTTGCTTGGGTGTCTGCTTTGGAGGCCTCTGCTGTTTAGGTAAATTTTTACTCAGAGCCTTCGAGTATGTCTTGGTGTGTTTATGTGTTTGATTCAGTGGTGTGGTTGAGTTATGCGAGACTGGTATTGTGGTGTGTGTAGTTGCCTTCTCCTCCTGCCTGGTCTTGCCAGTCCCGAGTTGAGAGAGCTCAGCCTCCAGTCTGGCTAAATAGCTGCATCTCTCACAAGTGTTAGTGTTACGTGGGAGGAGGAGAGGGTTGTCCGTGTACATGAGGCAATTGAAACATTGTCTCAGAATTCCCAGATTCACCAACTGGGCAGGAGAGGACGCCAGCATCTGACCCTTCGACATGCTAGAAAGAATTATGAGTTGGTATGAGACAGAAAAGTAGTAGGCTTAGCAGGGAAGTGGGCACTCCTGGGGGGTTTTGCTAGTGAGAGATTTGTATAATATAGGAGCGCTTGACCAGCAAAGAGAATGCTTATAAGACAAGGGATATGCTTATAAGACAAGTGCTGAGCTTTTTGAGAAGAAAAAGCTATTTGGAACAAGTGCTGCACTTTTTAGTGAAGGTGTAAACTGTTTAGGTTCCTAACAGAGCAGTTCTAAGGGAAAAATTGAACAGACTTTCTGGAGCCAGAAAGAGTTTAACCGGCACTGCCCGATGCTGCTCTAGTGGCAACTCCGCACTAAATCGCGCTAGAGCACGTTAAAGCGTGCGTGATAGCAGGGGCTGGAAAGAAGCAGGAATAGACCCAAAACGGACAATAAAACTACAGTTTCAAGTCAGTGTTTGTTGGGAGGAGGAGAGGGTTGTCTGTGTACATGAGGCAGTTGTAACATTGCCTCAAGATTCCCAGATTCACCAGCTGGACCGGAGAGGAGATTGACAACTGACCTTTGGACTTGCTAGAATAGTATTGGGAATTCCTTTATAATTGAAAAAAAGGGCCAGTGGGGAACAAGGTACTCAAGGGGAGTTTGTGAGGGTAAAGTGCTTTTAATTTTTTAGTGCTGACTTAGTGAGCAAGTGCCAGGTAACTTAAATGCAATGTGTTACATGTAACTTAAATGCAAAAATGACAAACAGTAACTTTCTTTCAAGTGAAACAAGGAAAGAAGTACAGTAAGCAATGCAGATATCACTAGGGATCCACAGAAGCGCTGAAAAGCCGCGCTTTAGGTGGAATTAGCGTTTCAGGGAAATAAGCAAACAAACAACAAGCATACAAACAAAGTTAGATTCAGCAGGCCTGGATCTAGTCTATGCTACAGCAAACAAGGTGTACCAATTTCAGTAAGAAGCAGTTCAAATACGCAGGTACTATAAGCCTTTAACCAGAAATTCCCAGCTCAGAAGGGCAGACTCCAGCCTCTCCTCCCTCAAAAGTGCAGACCACGAACCCTTTTAATGTAAAATAACTGGCCTGAAGCCCAAGTGATTAAACCAGAATTAATACACTTTTAGAATAACAGACACTGAGCCCTCAATCAGCAGAACCCAACTTAGAAGGATGTAAGCTACCTGTTCTGCCACTACAGTGCAGACCACAAACCTTCTTAATGTAAAACAACTGGTCTGAATCCCAAGTGCTTAAACTAAAAGGCTTAGAATGAGTTACACCAAGCAGTAATAAATACAATTGAGTACTTCTAAGATGACGCAAAAGCAAAATAAAGTAGGAAGAAACACAAATACAGTAAAAGCAGATAAAATTTTAAGTGGAAAGAGAGAAAGGAAAGAGAGAAAGGAGTAGCAGAAACTAAGCTGATTGGCCTTCTCAAATGTTCTCCATGTACTGGGTAGAATGAGGTAATGACACTAGACTGGGAGGAGGGTCCCAGATCAAATTTACACTAGGGGCCAGCAACTGCAAAACCACCGACTATATAAAACACTATACCAACAGGGAGGGAGAGTGGGAAACAAACTGCAGAAATGTTTCTCACAGCTAAAAAGCAGCAGTGAGCCTTTAAATGAAAGTTTTAAACAGCTAAAGAAGCCTCTAGAAAAAAGAGTTTAACTGCAACAAGTTATCAGAAACAAACAACCCAACAGATGCTTAACGAAAGTTGACAATTTTCAGTTAATACCTCACACCAGTGAAACTAGCTAGAAAAATACACAGTACACTAAGTGCTATAAATAACAAAGAAATAAAGAACAAAATAAACACAAAACAGAAAAATAAAAAAATAAAATAAAATAAAAATAAAAAAATATATATTATAGCTCCGAGTTTCCTCTGTGTCCTTCCCTCGATCAGCTCAGTGTGAAATGGCAGAACACTCACAACTGAACTTCTTAGGTAACAAAGTTGAAACCTGAGAGTTTTTAAGAAAGAAATCTCAAAAGAACCAATGAGGTGCTTAGTCTAAGCTGTAGTCCAGGTGACCTCAGTCAGCCAATGACCTCAAACAATTCTCTCTCACTGAAATGCCTGATGGCCTTGGCTAAACCAAGATGTCCCTGAAAATGTGCTCAGACACACAGTCTCCACAAACACTAGGCCCAAATACAAGCCTGAATATGGAAATGCTACAAATATCCCCACTACTTAGAACAAACTGCAAAAATGTTTCTCACAGCTGAAAAGCAGCAGTGAGCCTTTAAATGAAAGTTTTAAACAGCTAAAGGAGCCTCTAGAAAAAAGAGTTTAACTGCAACAAGTTATCAGAAACAAACAACCCAACAGATGCTTAATAAAAGTGGACAATTTCCAGTTAATACCTCACACACAGTGAAACTAGCTAGAAAAATACACAGTACACAAAGTGCTATAAAGAAATAAATAAACAAAATAAACAAAAAACAGGATACTTAATGTTATATATTATAGCTCCGAGTTTCCTCAGTGTCCTTCCTTCGATCACCTCAGTGTGAAATGGCTGGTGAGGGTGACCTATGGCTTGTGACGCGCGTGTGTGTGCGCGCATACATCATATATATATATATATACACACACATATACATATATATATATATATACATATATATATATATATATATATACATATATATATATATATATATATATATATATATATATATATATATATATATATATATATACATACACACATATATATTTTTTATTATTTAACATTTGTTAACTGGGAAAGTCCAACTTTTCATACAGCCTAATAATACTGACCATATCCGTATTTAGAACTGTAAGCATGCTAATCAATGCTTGGCTAATTTGTGGGCACTAGCACAAAAGTATTTGGTTTTATATTTAAATCCCAGTGTCAAGAATTCGGGTCAAACAGCTAACAAAATCTACTCCCACTTCAGCTACGTCATTCCCATTCCCACCCACAGTCTTTTTTTTTCTCTTGTATTTTTTTTTTTTTTTTTTAAATTCCGGTCGTCTTTGTGCTCCTAGTGTAAACTGATAGTTATACTATTTGACTGAATTACTCAGGTCTTCTCCTTACTGACACTGAGTGTGTTACAGAACAGCTGCACAATGTAATGTAATGAATGCCTACTCAACAAGTTATGTGCAGTAATTATCACCTGTATCTCAGCATGCATACCTTTGCAGTAATGAAAGGAAGGGCATTATCAGATTAGCAATACGTGTAGTTACAATATAGCACTTGCTCATTATCACTTTACTGGGAAAAGTCACAGCTGCTGTCACTGTTATGCACTTAAGTAGAAGTCATTATCACTTAGATCAATGCACAAGCCAGGTTGTGTTTTTTCTCTGCTTGGAGTCATTGCAAGCCAACCCCCCCCCCCCCATTCTTCAACTGCCTACCCTGCTACACTGGCATACATTGTCTGTAGTTCTTTTAGAGGGGATTTACATGTGCCCTTTCTGTGCTTACATTGGCTGTCGTGCATTTAGAGTGGGTTTACATGTGCCCTTTCTGTGCCCCCTTGTCCGTTACCAGCCAAGCCCTTTTGCACCAAGGCCAGGAAGGTTTCTCTTCAGAGATTTGTGCCAACTGCTCTTGTTGGTGGGTGTGTCACGGGGGGTATACAGAGCCATGTACGGTTTGTTAATAAGAGTAGGGTCTGATGTGATCCCTGGATATTGTTTGCTCTGTTACTACAGGCAGCATATTGCCTGTGTCAGTTATTGTCAGGTGTAGAGTTTTAGCAAGCTATTATGGGGGGTGCCAACGAATATTACACTTTATTTTCTCTGACTAATAATCAGGATATTATCATGTGTGCATTGGCACATCCTTGCAAAACTTATTCTGAGTTTTTGCATAGGGTGTTGGTGTTTGCACTTAATTTTAACAGCAGAGCCAATGAAGTAATCCCAGAGGTGGATTTTCTGTTAGCCATCCACTCAAGGTTGCTACTGAAGAGTGTTAGTGAGGGGGGCTCAGCCTAATGTAGCTAGTTTTGTTCCAAAGCATGGGGAGTCTAAGACAGTAATCTATCCCTCCAACATGTTCTATTTATTGTTGTGGCAAGGTTTAGCTCACTAGAGCACGTGGCTCACAGTGACTTGGAGCGTGTCCATCAATTCTGAGTTGGACATGGCTTTAAGTCGGGCAGATATCACCTCTGAGTAAGCGATATGGCATCACCTCTGAGTAAGCGATATGGCACAGAGTACAGCCAGAGTTTTTTCCGTTGGGCAGCAAAGGACATATGTTTCAAGGTAGGCTGTGTGAACCTCCTTTCCCTCATCTATGGCCTTGGTGACTGTCTCGAAGAAGTCAAAAAGGTTTAGTAGACATCAGCTGGGTCAGGTCAACTAGTCCAGAGGTTCACAATGTCTTTGTTAATGAGTTCCATGATGATGCACTCCATAGCCTTGCAGACCAGTCTAGTCAGGCTTATGGGGCGCTAGTTACCAGGGTCAGTTGTGGTCACTCCTTTGTGGAGCGGAACAGCTGCTGTGCGCCATTGAATGGGCACATAGCCTATGGATAGGCTGAGGTTTAACAGCGTGTGTAGCTTGGGGGGTTAGTTCTTGGCATCCATTCCCTATTGCAATACTAATAGATTATCATGTTACTGTAACTTGGGCAATTTATTGTTCTCTGGCAGCAGGCATTTAATTTGTAGAGGAATTACTTGAATATAAACTTTTTTGCTAGCAGCAACCTTTTAATTAGTCAGATGTCTTCGATGTGGAATTCAGATGACTTGTACTTAAGCAGAGAATGCATTTTAACTGATATTGGTGGGTTGTGCTGCCTGAAGTTTTCAGTGGCCTTTTCTTGTTTAAATGTTGGGAAATGGGTGGTTTTGGCACTGGTTCATCTTTTGTATTTGTTTACTGGCTATACATTTAAACAAATGCTCTAACAGGTGTATTAAAATAGGGGTTTGAATGTCCTTATATATTCAAATTTAATACATTCAATAAGGTGAATCAAACAGAATATGCATGGTCCGCATGTGTTCAGGAAGGAAAACATTGTGGCACTGGCCAGGATGCATCTTCTGTAAATATCTTTTAATGCTGTTTCAATATATGTGATTTTGTACCTCATGCAAGTTTGAATGCTGTGTCTCTTTTCATTGTGTTAATGTATTGCTATGTGTAGCAAACGTCATACTGGTTGTGATTGGAAAATTTGATATAAACAATTTAAATTAAATCCAAAATTCTGTAATCAGTGTACAAATAAAGCAGTATGTACACTGAGTTATGATCAGTGTTTATGGCAGCTTAGAAATAGGCAAATCGGACAGTAATGGCTCTGTGTTGATTGGGCTGAGTGGGGGGGGGGGAGGTTGACCCACATGCAACATATGCATACCAACAGCATTTTGTTTACTAACAAAGCACTGGTGATATTCATAAATACAAAAACGTCCCTTTTTTTCTATGTAAAATCAGCATGTTTTAACCTTCCCTTGACCTTGCTAGTTGGAATTCAGCTGTTACTATGGGTTCCACATGTTGGCCATTATTTCTGACCTTATGTTTTGTAGTGATGCTCCATTTTGAGAAACGAAAGGTTGTCAAGATGGAAGCATGCATTTTAAAAATTGTGTGATAGCTTGGTGATCATATAAAGAGGTGGCTGTGTGCTTTGCAAACCATTAAGGGTTAGGTGCTGATTGGGCGTTAACGTTATGTTTGTTGCCAAACTATCTTAGTTTGCTCGTCTTTTTTTTTTTTTTGTGCAACGGTCATAGTTTTGCTGTTTAGCCAATCATCATGTTTTATATTCAAATAATTGTCAATTGCTCAGTGTATTGCCCGGAGGGGCTTAAAGCATACCCAAGTGTTTAACCCAAGGGGAGACTGGTCAGCGCATGACCCTGTCTATCATGGACACAAGTGGCATGCCACGGTTCTATTCGTTGCTTGTAATCTATTTTTCCCACTGTCCAGCAAACACTTTCAGAGACAGAATACGGGGGTGACTGAGATGTAGTGATTGTGCTGTCAACATTCTGTGCCAGTAATACTGGCGGGTGAGGCGATGACTGAGACTATAGGTTCTTAAGGTTAACTCGTGTTTCAAGTTGTTCTAGGTGGTAGAGAGTTGTCACGATACAAGAGGTAAATGCTCTACAGTCTCAATGACCAGACATGCAGGAGAGACTGTTGGAACATTTCCATCCATATTGACACAATCTGAGAGAGTGGCCAGAAAGACCTAAATGGATACAGGGACGAAAGTCTGCAAAGTACTAGTCTGCTCACGCACAACAGCTGCTAATGCTGGAATCTGAGTGTAGTAAAATAAAAGTATGCTAATCCTGCCATCTATGGCTCTCATTGTTTATGTGCTAGCACCTACTGTGAATCAAGTGCTTGAACCGAAACTATGAAGCTTTGAATGGCAGTTGCACGGTAAACAGGAGACTAGCCAGCATAACTAAAGGCCGAACAATATATGGATATTTTACTGCTGTGGTACTTGAAATGTTACTACCATGTTCGCCAAACCTGTATCTGCATTTCATGATATGGGCTTGTGCCAGCAGTAGTAATGCATACATTTTTTTTACTCATGACTCGCCTGCATCCATTTGTCTCTGGATTGATCAATTCTTCATTGCCTTAGTTTCAGGGACCTTCATACTACAATTGTGGTGGAAGACATGTTGCAGACAGCCTGGCTTCAATGTACCTCATGACCATGCTAAACCAGTACTGGAATCGTGCTTGGTGGCAGTGTTTCCTCGGGTTTTCCAGTACTTCTGCACGGTCTTTCAGACTGCGTGGCAGATGAAGAACCTAACATGAAGCATACACAGTCGGGCGCATTGCTGTGCAAAGTTTTACTTGCAATCTGTAGCTGGATTGTTTGTCAGCTATGTTGGCGCATTCAGGACAGTGCCTCAGTGCATCACCGTAGAACCATACTCGAATCCTTAATGTATTGAGGAGTAGAATACCTGCAGTGGTGTGCTAGTACTCAATCTTGGATGTGCTAACTTGGAGTAGATGCAAAGTTTTTTTGAGCGTCATTGCAGGCATGAAGGTTGTCTGAAAAGTACATTCCGTCAACATAAGTGATTAACTGCTATGTGGTGTAATGAACACATGTCAACTTGGCGCTTGATGCTTACAATGGTTGCCGTGCAGCTGATGTGACATGTATGACATAATGCGGGAGGGTAAACTTTTATTTTTTGGAGGGCCAATTATGACTTTTTCTGCTTGTTGTGTATTCTTTCCCGTAGTATCACTGCCGGCATGAGTTCTCAAGGACAACATAGTTCCCGTCAAGGATATCAGTTTGAGCTGACATATCGTCCGGGAGAGCCAAGGAGGAAGCGTTGCAGGACCAACACCAGTGATGTAGAGCAGGAGTCAGCGGCACCTGATGTCTCTAATCTGTCCAACATGACATGGTGCTTGTGTAGCCATTGTGCATTCATGAGCACTTTACTTGAATGCCAATGTTTTGTGTCCTCACAGCGAGCTATCCAGAAATGGAGAGAAATAAACTCAGAGCCAACTAATACATGCATTACCATGCATCTGCAGTTTGCATTGACATGTTTAGTACCACAAGTACTGCAAATGTCATTCAGGCATGAATGTATGCTTAGAGGAAGATTCAGACGAGCAAGTTGGAGTAACAGGTATGACTGACAACAACACTGAATGGGTGGCCAACCTAATGGCCTACCTTTGTTAGTATAAGATTGCTGTTAAAATATAGGCAGCAGCAGATGTGTGTAATACTACCATACTGGCATTCAGCTCTCTACTGACATTATTTTATTCTTTCAGGTTGTACCGTCTGTTGGCATACAGAGCATATGTTCTGTGGGTGTACAACAATCACAAGCTTGGTTTCGGCAACAGAGTGGTCCTCCCCACTTGCGTGGTGAAACGTGTACGAACAACCTTTCCTGCAGAAGAAAGAGATGAGGGTTATACTGGATTTCATCCTTTTGAGGGACTGTGGATATTTCAGGACTGAACTGTCATTTGTCAAATTACACGGTGCACAGCAACACTGTGTGGCATCAAAGCAAATACAAAAACACATCTTATTTCATTGACTCTGACATCCCTTATGATTTTGTATGACTTGTAATAAATTGGTTTAATCACTGACTGACTCTGAACTTCTTATGCTCGTACGTGCCTAATCGTGATACTGTCTGCATGGACATCTTGTCTCCAAAGGTGGAGCGTGTGTATAGGTTAGTTTATTTTTTCTTGAAGCCGCTGACAACTATGGGCAATGTTGAGCTAACAGTGGTGAGCAGTGGAATCAGTACTGGGCTAATGGCGGACTAATGCAAATAATGCAGTGGTTGATGACAGGCCCTGCAATGTGGCATCGTGGACATGTGGCTTTCCTTAGCTGTTTTGATACATTATTTCCACAAGTGGAATGCCAGGTGTCTGTTTATTCCTTGCAATCCATTTTCCCACTGTCCAGCAAATTCTTTCAGAGAGAATGGGGGGGGGGGGTGATTGAGGTGTAGTGTTTCTGTTGCCAACAATCTCAGTGCCAGTAAAACTGTCGGGAGAGGAGAGAATTAAGAGTATATGTTAAGTTTAACATGTCTCAAGTTGTGTTCCTAGGTGGTAGAGGGTTGCCTGGCTACAAAGTGGTAAATAATCCACAGTGTCAATGTCCTTCTGTGAATCCCAAGTGCTTGAACCAAAACTCTGAAGCTTTGAATGGCAGTTGCACTGTAAACAGGCTACTAGCAAGCATTAATAAAGGACGAAGAATATATGGATATTTTACTGGTGTGCCAATTGAACTGTGACTACCATGGTTGCCAATACTGTCTCTGCATGTCATAATATGGGCTTTTGGCAGCAGTATTAATGCATAAAGGTTTTTTAATCCTTACTCGACAGCATCCATTTGTCTCTCTGGATTGATCAATTCTTTCTTCATTAGATCAATTCTTCATTGCCTTAGTGTGTAAAGCTGTGCGTAATGACTGCATTTAGGTGGCACTTAACAACCAGGCCTCTGAGTGGCGGCTGACAAAGGTCAGGTAAGGTGAGACTGACAACACAGAGCAAGTGAGTGTGGTCTGTCCCAAGAAGGAATGAGTAATCATCGCAAGATTTGTGTCGGTGTAGGTCTTTTACAGCTAATGTTGAACTGCAGCCAAGGTTGTATAGGAATTGACAAAGTTGTACAGTGAATTGCCCAAGAGTTTGGTGCAGTACCATATTAATCGGTGCAACTGAGCTGTGCTTTGTTAAAAACTTGGTCAGCAGGAGTTGAGCCTCTACTCTATTTTTATTTAGGCAAGTGTAGCCATGCCGACTTGTTTTGCCTACGGTTGTCATGTTCGCCGAGACAATCTGCCACCCGGTGTATCCTTCCATCGTTTTCCACGTGACATTAAACTGTGCACACGATGGGTGGTGAACTGTGGGATAGATGTCAGTAACATAGGCAGGTTTGTGAAAGAATCGGTCAGCAGTTCAAAACCACGTCACTTCCTGTGCTCCAAACATTTCACAGAGAACCAATTTCAGCTGGACTACAAAAGTGAACTACTGCCAGAAAACATGAAGCCAAGGCGGCCCGCTCGTCAACTACTTAAGGACGCTGTACCTACACTTTTCACTTTTGCAACCACACATCCAAGGACATCATCTGAACAGGGCTGCAGCACAAACGAGAAAACGTAAGACGCTTTAACACATCAATTATGGGATACTTGCATTTGATTAGCATGACAGGTACAGTGTATGGTCTATCGCTTGTGTAGTACGAGTCATTAATGCCTTTACTATCGCCCGCAGCTTACTGAGGAACTTCTCAATACAACCTAGCCAACCTTGCCAGATGTTGTGAATAACCAACTGTACCGCCAAATGCAAGGTAAAAAACTTCCTTTTCTCCTTCACATACATCCAGCATTTATAACATCCAGGGTGATGGTTTTTATGTGACAGTTGCCGTTTTTTTTCCCTTACCACAGCCTAATGGCCATGTGCACAATGAAACTGAGACAGTGCATGAGGAAGCGGAGCCTGCAGTGGTTCCAGATGACATGGAAGACCGTCCTGTGCCAGAACCTGCAGACGTACGCATGTATGAAAACCTGTGCAATATGAACTGGTGGCAGAAGTGTTTTGTTTAGGGAGAGAGACACGAGTAATGCTGCACTACACAATGAGTGTGTACTGATAGACCAGTGAGGAATGTGCATGTTCTGTACTGTTCAACAAGGCAGAGATTAAACTTTCTGTAGTGCTAAGTATTGACTTGGTGTAGTGTTAAGTGTATGAACTGTTTTGTCGATAGTCATTGAAGGCATTCTAGAGTACAGCACAAGTGTTCAGTGCTGGTACAGTGATGTGGCCCTCCATATTCCCTTCCATTGGGGAAAAAAAAGCTGGAATTGGCACACTACCTTTTAGCTGCTATAGAGTAACGTGTAGAAATGGTAAAAAAAAATGCAATGCTAAGGGACATAATGCTTCAGACAATGACAGTGACACTGTTAAACATGGAAATGTGAATTGAGCATCATCCATTGAACCAAATAGTGTGCAATCTGCTGTCCTAAACAGGATAATTTATTATGACAGCCTGCTATGCAGTATACATTTCATAGGTAGTTTTCTTTGATTTGCAGGTACAAATATATGAAGTAGTGGAAGCCATAAAAATGACTGCAGTGGAAAAGTACGGTAGCATGCCAAACAAACTTCCGGCAAAAGAAAGGCATCAGTGTAGGAGTTCAAGCAAAGTTAGTGGAACAGAATTCTACACCATGGAAGATGAAGGATACAGCTGTACAGTTTCCAGAGGATGCAGTGTCATTATTGATGGACCACACATACTGCAGGAAATCCACACTTGTTCAGACTGAAATGACTCAGTCAGGAACACCAGATCATCAAGTTTCAATTGATGACAGTGGGCGTAGAGTCAGTGTCAACCCATGTCTTCAACAGGAGGATGATACTTGCAGTGAAGTAGCCACATATAGCTCAAGTGCCTACATGTCTCTTCAGGTGCAGGCTTGCAGCACTCCATTCAAGCTCGTTCCGGATTCAAGGACAAATGAGACTGAAAAGGATCCCAATTGGAGCTACCTTTCTGACAGCATGATGACCACTGACATGGAAGAGACAGTGGTGGAAGAGGATGAAGATGAGAAGATAAGCGAACCAAAGTTCATTGTTTTTGAGTCTTGCCTTGATTCACTGCTCTTAAAACGGACCTGCCCAGAATGCCCAAGTCCTGCTGCAGAAGTGGAAAAGAAAAAGTTAGGGTCCTATGCATCTGTGACGGTATGCTGCATTAGTGGATATGCATTTCTTCAGTGGAAAAGTCAACCAGTTATAGGCCGAATGCCTGCTGGGAACTTACTACTCGCATCTTCTCTTCTATTCAGTGGTAGTACAGATGCTCATATTGCACGTTTCTGTGCATATTTGGGGCAGGAGTTTATCAGTGAGACAACCTTATACGCCATTCAAAGGGAGCATTTGTTCCCAAGTAATGCAGCATACCTGGATACAACATCAGAATCATATGCTGGCAGATAGTCAGGGGAAGGAAATAAGGTTAGGTGGTGATGGGCAGTGTGACAGTCCAGGATATTCAGCCAAATACTGCTGCTATAGCATGACAGACCTGGATTCTGGATGTATCATTGATTTTTGCCTTGAGCAGGTTTGCACAGGGGTATCTTCAGTGGCACTTGAGAAGAAAGCATTCAAGAAGTGCCTGTCAAAGTTGCTGTCAAGAAATGTTAAGATAAGTCTTGTGGCAACAGACCGACATCCAGGCATCCAATTTGTGATGCGCAAGGAATTCCCAGCAGTGGATCACCAGTTTGATGTGTGGCATATGGCCAAAAGCTTGACAAAGAAAATTACAGAAGCTAGCAAAAGGAGAGTAAACAGAGTTGCTACAGTGGTGCCACAGTGTTTCCAATCACCTGTGGTGGTGTGCTGAAACGTGCGAAGGTGATGAAGTTGTACTACAGGAGAAGTGGTTGTCATTGCTCTACCATGTAACAGACCGACACAGCTGGAGTGGTACAACGAAGGTTTCATGTTGCGGTCATGAGATGTCAGTGGACGAAGGAGATGAGAAGAACTGGATGGATGAAGATGATGCATGCTACAGTGCACTGAAGAGGATAGTTGCAAATCGAGTTTTTATTAAAGATTTAAAGCAGGTTACCAAGTTCTGCCACACTGGCAACCTAGAGGTGTTCCATGCATTACTGTGCAAATACTGCTCAAAGTTTGAGCATTTGTTTTACAGAAATGAAAGCACAAATAATTTTGGCCATCCTTGATCACAACACAAACCTGAATCGTGAACAAGCAGTGGTCTGATTCCCTACTCGAAATTCAGCAGCAAAGGGAGAGCTTCAATACAACGTGGTGTATCTGAGTGGGTAGCGAAGCCAATACTTCAGAAACGAAAGTTTGACTACATCTATGACCTGATGATGGACGTCACAAAAGCCAAAAGAGGCTTATTGGAAATTCAGCCCATGTCAGTACCCGCAATTCCAAAGAATATAGCTCAGTGCAAACGTCCTGAGAAGGCACTGGTAATGGATAGACATATTTCTAGGTTTGGAAAAAATAAAAAGAGAACCCAGGTTAATATAGTAAAGATAACCAACGTGCTGGGCAAGCACCTTTGGAATCAGAATTCTTTATACCGTACATCGATTTTACTCGTTTCCTCTTAATGATCTGGTTTATGAATGCATATTATTATTCAAGTGCATTATATTGCAAGTGTGTGTGACTCATCAGTTGATATTAAACAGTGATAGTAGGGTTCATTAGCAGTGTAGTGTACTGACTTACTATGTTTCGATGTAATGTCCATCATGGCCTTACAAGCATGGTTGTGTGTTAGTCTCATCATCGCAATCAACCTGAGGTCTCTGTCCAGGAGACATGGGTGGATCACCCCAAGTTTAAATTAACATTATACCTCCAATGTTACATGTCGCATGAAAACCAGTCCTTTGTGGTGCTGAGACCACAGTCAGATATGTGGTGTAGAAGTTGGCTACTAGTAAAGTCCATTGGGCAGGTTATAGTACCTTCACCTAGCAAGGTAAGCTCAGCACAACATGAAGACCATGAGCCTTCTCACTTAGAGGAATGGCAGAGCTTGCGTAGAATGGGTCAGTATGAAACAGTGGCAATGATTGCTTCCGATTCATATATGACAGACGAAGAGCTTGATTCACACTGGTTCTCTTCTGCAAAGTCTGTCAGCCACAGACACTACTTCTTGCCTATTCCTTAACAAGCAAGCAGAACTGGTCCCAGACCCGATCCCTGTGGAACAACACTGCTCAGTGGCCTGCCAGAGAAAGTGGGTTTCCATGCTTGCACTTAACGGTGTTATATGCATTTGCCAGAGAGTGACCTGCCACACTACTGCAGCCTTACATGCTTGGGTAAGTTTGAGATGCCATAGTGTATGCTAATGCTATACAATAGTCTGTACGCTGTACCCAGTGAGGTCCATGCGTTGCTACATAGGCTTGCAAATAAGGCAAATCATCCAGAAATGGCTGCAGTCCTTGGGGTCAGTCGAATCTGCAACTGTGGCCAAGTCGCTTTTTTGCAGCGAAAACAGATTGTCCCTGTCCAACAGGCACTGATGGATCAAAGTTGAAATTACCATTTGCCATTCAATTATACAGATTACAAGCAAAGCAGCCCAATGAGGTGTTCAGACATGAATCTGAATTCTAGTGCCCAACTTGTGTACTCTGTGGGACAACAAAGTCCATGTGCCAGGTTATAGTACTGAGACATACCTAGGGGAAGGTCATTACAGCGCCAAGACCATGTGCCTTCCGACTTCCAGGCAAGGCTGTCATATGACTGGCGAGTGTGAAACAGAAGTGACATTGATGCCATCCAATCCATATAGGACAGATGACAAACTTGATTCACAGAGATTGTCCTCTACAAACATTGTCATCAAAAGAACCTACTTTAGGCTTATTACTTAACGAGAAATAGCAGCAAGCAGATTAGGTACCAGTCAAGGTCCATGTGGCACACCACCCCATATTGGTCTGCAGGAGAAGGTGTATTCTCCTAGTTGGACTCTAGGTGTTGGAGTGAGACACACTGACCTCACACAGTATTGCCAGCTTACCTGTTGATGCCACGATTGGTGGTGGCTAATGACAGTAGACCTCTAAAAGGTAAATAGGCTGCACAGAGTGAGGTGTAAGACACCCTGAATGGGCATTGAAACCCCAGGTTTCCCAGTCATTACACTATGATTACACAAAGTTTTTACTAATTCTGGTTACAGCCAATACACATCGGTCTGCGTGTGTGTCTGTGTGTGTGCCTGTGTCTGCCTGCGTCAACTGGCTTTGCCCATGTACCAACCCTGAATAAGTTTAAACTGAAAGCATAATCTTTAAAAATATATAAAATGCAATTACTTAATCAAGCTCTGCTTCCAATCAGATGTGTCTCAATTGTAATTGTGTAGGACCATGAGAACTGCGACTCCCTATTTTGGGAACCTTACTAAAACTTTGCGCTAAACACATTGTCTTATATTTTCTAATGTTCTATAATTTGTGCAATCAATGTAGTGTAATATAACTTGAGTAATCTATGTAATTTCTTCTGTTGGAGATTTTCTCCTTGGCCCTCTGCTGACAAAGGACATGAATCCAGTGCGACTATCCCAGTAAACAAGTGTGACATAATTAAAAGTTTTTGGCCTCATGCAATTTTGCCATCCTTTGTCTGGATGATTGGTACCGGACATATCTATGGAGTCATTTACTGTCACGTTGATTCTAAACTGCTTATATATTATGATGCATTGTAAAATTTCAGTTACTATTGTTGATTATTTGTACATTACTATAGTACCATGCAAAGTGTTATTTGTAATTGCAAAAAATGTGAACAGTGAAATGCCTCATTGTATTAATCCTGTCTTATGAACTTGGTGGACATTGTTAAAAGCAGCGACATGGAAATGCTTGTTTTGGGCAGGGCCCAGAGTAGGGAATTTCATGTTTGCCCTTTCCTTACACTGGGGCCTTATTAAGTGACTATCACAACTGATGAACATTAGCTTTGACATAAGTGGTACAATGGGTTGCAGTTAACATGTACTATAAGTGCTGAAAGAGCAGGCGAGCAGTTAGTGAAACATATGTCACTAAGTCCCTATATGCACTACTTTTTCATGACTTGTGAACAGTTGTATTGGTATAGACCTGGTGGTTGTGTTGTACTGAGGACATAATTTGGAGAAACTACGCTAAACTGTTGGTGAGAAGTAAAATCACATTAACTGTGGTGGACCATGTGTGCATTGATAAATGGTGTGTGGAAACTGGGTGCTGGCCAGTTCACAATCATGGTATTGAACAACTGGTCAAACTGCCATGACTGACAAAACATGTCATACAATTTAACAACTCTGTAAACAACTCTCTGGGAATGTGTTTAGGACCACAGTGTGCAACACTGACAACAGCACATGCTTTCAAATTGGAATGCATATCAGGGCACTTAGAATATAGAGCTGGTCATTCATATACAATGGGGTAAGTATACAGACATTAGGAAAGTCAGGTGGTTGATCTTAAACTTTGCATGCGTCCATCACTAGAGAATGTAAGTGTGATTGCTGTGTGGCAGCATTACAGACTGTGTTCAAGTGAATGATGCAGCAGTGTAGTGGCACTTGTTTGGCAGCTGCAGTTTTACGGACCGGTCTTTGAGGACAGAAGTGAGATATAGATAATGCATAAATGGCAAGAGGAGGCATGTTTGGGGTAGCTGCAGGATTGTTATGATAGTAGTGAGATGAGTGGATCTGTCTGCAGCTACAAGTACTTTTGTGGTGTGAGTGGACCTCTGTGAGGCTGGCTATCGTGAAGTGGTACAGAGGCTTGTCACAATAGTGCAGTATGCAGTAGTTTCTGCATATGCACATTGTAACCAAAAGCCAGCTTGTGAATACATTTAAGTACTGCCTTTTGACTGCTGCTATATAGTTAGGTGTATGCATTCATCTTCTCCTGTACTGACAGGTATTGGACAATAACAGGCAGGTTGGGATGTCACGTGGCGCTATGTGATGTGGATAATAATAGCTGAAGAATGGATGAACATGAGAAATGAGTGGTGGCTGCTGTATTTTAAAGGGTGTGAAGAGATTGGATTGCTGTCCCAAAAATACTAAGGTAAGAAACTTAAGTCAAACTCGTGCAAACACATGGTTCATCTAGTCAAACAGTTTGACACTGCCTGATAGAGGAATTGAACATTGCAATGGATAATTCAGATCTGCCTTATGCAAGGGAGCAGTTAAGGGACTACAGTACAAGGTCAGACCATTGAGATGGCACCATTTTGAGCTTTTACCCTGGGATGCCGCAGGAAATGTTCATAGTGTGCCCAGTCAAACTAACCAGGTAAACAACCGGATAACAAAACATTTACTGCAACTTGCTAAGAAAGAGCAAACCTCTACAGGTAGCCAGTAAAGTGAATCAAACCAAAAAGCCAGACAATCATGGAAATTTGTTTATACAGGAAAAAATCGTAATTACATCTGATAACAGGTCATGTTACATTTCAATATGTTCATTTTATTCAGTAGTAGTGTAGTAACACCGATGTTTGGAAACACAGAAATTTGGTATGTATACTTGTACATTCTGCACAGCAAATGATGCTTAGGTGGTGTATCGCTTGCATACTTCTCTGTTGTATTTGCACCAGATACCACTAGTGTGCAGTGCGGGAATAGAAAGATTAAAACATTACCCTGGTATTAGAGGTGGCAGTACAACATATTCATAGTGGCTTAACGTGAGAGTAGCTCTATGCAAGCACCATGTGAAACCTGAACAAGCACCTGGAATTAATCAGTGCAGCTTCCACACCTTAAGTCTGAAAATGAATTCACACACTCACATGAACAGGAGTAGCTGCATATTGATGGTTAAAGGTGTATGGGCATGTTGGGTGGTTACTACACTGCAAAACTGGTATGTAATGGTGGGGATATTTGGAAGGCATGAGCAAACACACCAGTATATTAAAGCCATAGCACCAATTGAACTGGAGTCTGGCAAATAGATTTAGTAAGGGATTTTGTCCATGCACAAATATTTCAACAGTGATTCTTTGCAGTGACATCCATTATCTGATTCAAGGTATATTAACCTTGATGTCCTTTATTTAAAAAAAAAAATAAAATAAAAAATGTACTTTGTTATAAGTGACTACTGGACACAAGAAAAAGGAAGGGGAAAATATAGCACTGTGGTTTGTATGGACAAAGACAAATCCAGGGACACTGCAAAAGGTGTTTTTTGCAAACCAAACAGTGGAGTAAAAACATATGTAAGCAAACACTGCATACCAACACACTTTGCACATGTAAATATCAATTTTTAACAAGGTGGAAGCATGAAGTGATACCTTAACACTTACATTAATAAAGATCTAAACTGGTTAATAGTATAAATGTTTTATTTAGCTCCTTGGTGCAAGACCTTACAGGAGTTGCTACATAAACTGGATGCAAATGCAGTCAAGTAAGGCCATGGCTATAGTGCAGCAAAAAAAAAAAAAATGTCCCCTCTAACAAAGGAAATGCTAGAGCAAAGATTAAATTACATGAGTCAAGCACCCTGCTGATATCTGACAATCAATGGAATTACCAGGTCAAATTACCCTCGGGACTTTTGACAGCTAGGGAAGCTAAGTGCTACGGGGGAGGGGAGAAGTAAATGGACTGGAATTCGTCTCACAAATTAGTGGCATTTAAACTAAATTAGAAAAAAAGGCAGCAGTAAACAGCACTGAGTGTGTTCTGTGACATTTGCACTGTTTCTGTTTTAAGTAGTCATTCAGCAGCAGGGACTGTTACTGTTAGAAAAATATGTATTAATGTATATGTTTAGTTCTTATTAAGAAATAAGAAAGATAATGTATTTTATTCTATTAATGTTATGACAAGAAAAATGAATTCATATGAAACTGCAAAAAGCTTTTGGAAACTGCAGTGTGCCTTTTGCAAGTTAGCCTCTGACCCCAGCAGCTGCTAGCTCAGCAAGAATTAATGTTTATGCTTCTCACAAGTTATTATCTGCTGGGTCAGGAAATTAAGTGTGTGAAATAATGAGAATCTTCTGCTCTTTTCCGCTTGAGCAATCGACCTTGTATATGTTACTAGATAACGCACCGGTTGCAAGGAGGAAGTGATAACATGTAACAAGGAAAATGTATTGAGAACTGTATCTACTATTATGTTCGAATTAATTTAGAACCTTGAGTGGAAACTTTTGTAAAAGGGTATTGTAACTAACCAGGTGGCTAGCAAGGCCACGTTGTTTACCAGAAAAACTTACTTTTTAAGCAAAATGTAGTATCAGCATTTTAGATGAATAGAATATTGTAAGCTAAAGTGATGTAAAACCCCTTGTGACTGACTACATCAGCCTGGTGGGTTAATACTAGTAAGAAATACTATAAAGGTTGCGTTCTTCCTGTTTCATTGAGACAAAATTCTGTACTTGTACGTTTTTTGCCTCCTGGTGTACACTAGTAAAGAACCTGAACCTCCTGTGTATTTATCTTTTTATTACAGTATTTTTTCATTTAACAGATTGGTCCTTTGCATACCAGAATCCCTCAGAAGCTGCAGATCAGAGCATAGCGGTGGTCGAAGACTGCATGCAGGAGAAGATACCGAAATGGTTATTCTTGAGTGAAAAGATCTCAGACTGAATTGTCGTTTAAAGAGGCTGGCCACTTTCTGATCTGTGGCTGAAGAGCAGATCTCCACTTCGAACCGTGACTGCTCAATACCGGAGGCTCAGGTAGGGAGACTTTTTGCCTTTTTTCTGTTTGAGATCAGGGACTAGGTTACAGTAATTAGAAGTTATGTACTCACCATAACGTTCCATCTGAGTAGGTGTATTCATTTGTCTGCAACCTGTGGGTTATGGATCCGATATCAGATCCGAACCGGCATGGTTTTCCAGCTATGGATCCAAGCTCTCAGCTCCTCCCCTCACCCATAATGCCCTGCTCTACCCTCATGACCTCAGATCGAGTTTGCCAACAGCAACAACACCCTGAAAAGGGTAACAGATAATATGCAGGAAACTGAAAGGCCAGGGGGATAGGAGGGCGGGATGGTTGCAGACAAATGAATACACCTACTCAGATGGAACGTTATGGTGAGTACATAACTTCTAAATCTGAAGTAGGAGATTCATTTGTCTGCAACCTGTGGGACAGAGTCCCCAGCTACCTGAATCTTGGGCGGCCATCATGGAAGGATATTCCGGAGCACCGCGGAGCCAAATGATGCTCTACCCCTAGATGCAAGATCCAACTTATAGTGGGAGATAAAAGTATGAGATGAAGCCCACGTGGCTGCTGCACAAATATCATCTAGAGGAATCCTAGCCTTGAAGGCTGCCGAGGTAGATACTGACCGGGTTGAATGGGCATGAACACCCTCCGGTGCGGGCCTTCCTGAAGCTCGATAAGCCAATAAGATGCACTGTGATATCCAGCGAGACAGAGAAACTTTAGAAATTGGCTTGCCCAAATTAAATTTTGCAAAGGAAATAAACAACTGGTCGGATTGCCTATGACCAGCCATCCTGTTTAGATAAAATCTAAGTTGCCTGTGGACATCTAATGAGTGAAGCTTATATTCACCTTTGTTTTCATATTTAGGGAAGAAAACAGGAGATTAATGGACTGATTAATGTTTGCTTCAGAAGCAACTTTAGGAAGAAAGGACGGGTTGGTCCTGAGGTAGACACGGTCCGGATGAAATACCAAGTAAGGAGGTTTAGCTGATAATGCTTGAAGCTCTGAAACTCTCTTGGCAGATGTAATGGCTACCATAAAGGCTGTCTTGTTAGACAAGAATTTGAGACCCACCGTAGCCGGTGGTGCGAAAGGGGGGGGCGGCCAAGGCCTGGAGAACCAAAGAGAGGTCCCAAGGAGGAACCGCTTGTTTTACATGGGGCCTGAGAAGAAAAGTACCTTTAAGGAAAATTTTACACAATTTGGCTGACATAAGAGGATTAGAGTCATGGCCAATGTGATAATGAGAAATTGCCGCCAGTTGTACTTTGACTGTAGAACTGCTGGCACCATCATTAAAAAGAGTGGTTAGAAAGTCAAGCACTAAGGGGAGAGGAACCGTGAAGGGATTCAGGCCTTGCCGCTCCGCCCACAAAGAAAACAGTTTCCACTTGCTGTGGTAGACCTTCCTAGTGGACGGTTTATGAGCTGCCACCAGAATTGATTTAACAGGTGACGAAATACCGGGAGTCCTGATCAAGAGTGGAACTGGAGCAGCCAAGCGGTCAGCTTCAGGTTGTCCAGATTCGGAGAAGGTATGCAGGATGGATGGGATATCAGATCCAGAATGGGATCTAGAATCCAAGGAGGATTCACCGAGTGAGACCTTAGAAAGGGGAACCAGATCTGTTGAGGCCAAAACGGAGCAATGAGAATCATTCTGCAACCCACCCGAGAGGCTTTCTGAAGAACTTGGAGCATCAGAGGCAAAGGTGGATAAGCATACAGAAGACCGGGTGGCCAAGCATGCACCAGAGCATCTCTTGGGGAACCTCCTGGAGGAGGTATCAGAGCGAAAAAACTGTCGCACTTGGTGTTTGAGGGAGAGGCAAAAAGACTGCATGAAGTAGTTCCCCACCGTGCGAATATGCGTTCCGCTACTTGAAAATTGAGACACCACTCATAAGGGGTCAGAATGGTGCGACTGAGCTTGTCCGCCAGGATGTTGGACCGACCCGGAATGTGCATTGCTGTTAGAAAGCGGTTGGTGGAGATTGCCCATTCCCAAACTCTCATGGCTTCTCGACAAAGGGGGAAAGACCTTGTTCCCCCTTGCTTGTTGATGTACCAGACCACAGACATGTTGTCCGATTGAATCGCAATTGTTCCCAAGGGAAGAAAGTCCTGAAGTGCTAGCAACGCTAAGAGCACTGCTCTCATCACTAGAACGTTGATATCTAGTAAGGTCTCTGAATCGTTCCACGTGCCTTGGACGGTCCGGCCTGCAAAATGCCCCCCCCACCCGAGGCGGGAGGCATCCGTGGTCACCGTGGCGAGAGGGGGAGAAGCACAAAATGGGCGGCCCCCGTGGAGATCTGGAGAGTGAAGCCACCACAGGAGGGACCGCTTGCAAGCCTTGCTGATCGCAATGGGATGATGCATAGGGAGAGCAAGGTATGACCACTGTACTAAGAGAGTCCACTGAAGGATGCGCATATTGAGCCTGGCAAGAGGGAGAAGTGCTATAGCAGACGCCATGGACCCTAGAGCCCTCAGGACCAACTCCGCCGGAACAGAACTTGAGTGGAGAATGGCCCGCACCTGGAGCTGCAGATTTTGAACTCTGTCCGCAGTGAGGAAGGCTCGTAAACTCCTTGTGTCTAGCCTGGCCCCTATAAAATCTAAGAGCTGTGTGGGCGCCAGGTTGGATTTCTTTGTATTTATTGTAATGCCCAGAAAGGGAGCAAGATGGAGAAAGGAGTCTCGTGCCAATAATAGTAGATGCCTTGTTGGGGTGGTAAGAAGCCAGTCGTCCAGGTAGGGAAAGACCTGCACCCCCTGAAGCCTCAGGTGGGCCGCTACCACTGCTAATACTTTGGTGAACACCCTGGGGGCTGTGGTGAGACCAAAGGGAAGGACCCGGAACTGGTAGTGACTGGCTCAAAGCCGTAAGTGGAGGAACCTCCTGGAGCGCCTGTCCATCAGGATGTGGTAGTACGCGTCTTTGAGGTCTATCGAGCACATCCAGTGATTTTCTCCCAGAAGGGGGAGAATAGATTGCAGAGTGACCATTCGGAATTTTTCTTTGGGGACTGCCAGATTCAAGAGAGAAAGGTCTAGAATTGGTCTTAGTTCCCCGTCTTCTTTGGCACTAAAAGAACCTGGAGTAGAACCCTGATCCGATCTGGTCTGGGGACGGGCTGGATGGCTCTTTTCTTTAGCAGATGGCCAATTTCTGCCAAAGCGGCCTCCCGTTGACCGGGTGGAACGTCTGGGAGGGACTTCAACTTTGGAAAGTGAAGAAAGGGGATGCGATATCCTCTGGATATGATTTGGAGAACCCAGCGGTCTGATGTTATGGACTCCCATGCCGCTAGGTGCCCAGAACGTCCCCGACTGCCTCCAGAGTGGAGCAGCCGGGCAACCCTCAGGGTTGCTGCGCGGCCGTTCAGAGAAAGGTTCCCTGGACCCGAAGTTTCTGGGAGCCCCTCTGCCTCTAGGGCGGCGTCCTCCCTGTCCTCCTCTGCCACGGAAGGACTGGTTGTCCGGAGCAGGCTGGGACTGCTGCGACTTCCGGAACCACATCTTCTTCTGACCCTTTTGGTTCCTAGAGTAGGGCCTCTGGGGTGCAGAGAAGCGGATTCCGACGGCAGACAGCGTCTTCCCGTCCTTCTCGCTCTGGGTCAACGTGTCGCGAACGGTTTTGCCAAAGAGAGCAGAACCATCAAAGGGGGCGTTCGCAAATGACGCTTTGAAGGGCTCAGAAAAATCGCAGTGACGGAGCCAGGCCTGACGTCTAGTGGTTAGGCCTGCCCCTGCGGCTCTAGCGGCGCCTTCCGTAGCGTGGGAGAGTAGCCGCATAGAGGTATTAGTAACTGACCTAAGAGTGGCCATGCGGGTGGAGTGCAGCACCCTGTCCTCCTCCAACATGGACTCTGGGGGAGATGCAGCGTATTCTTTAATGAGATCTCGCTGCATCCTAATGACGTGTGCCAGGTAGTTCAGCGCCCTTACCGAGAAGGTCACTGAACTAAACATCCGCTTCCCCAAGCGGTCCATCATCCGAGACTCCTTGCTCGGGGGATGGACTGAGGGACTCTCCTGAGCAAGTTCCCTCTTGGTGGCCGCCGCCGTCAACATGGCATCTACCGGAGGCCCCTTACTCCAATGGGCACGGTCGGACGGTGGGCTGAGGATCCTATCGGGCCTCTTAGGAATTGGCTCCACGGTGTCCGGTTCCTTCCACGCCCTGGTGGTAATGAGGTCCACCAGGGGGTCGGCAGGAGGGGACACCCAAGAGGTAGACGGGCCCGCTTCAAATGCCTCCAAGAACACGGACTCGTCCGAGGAAGACTTGGGGCAGACCACCCCTTATACGGAGCATTTCCATGATGTCTCCAAATGAGACATCCTCGTGGGGTGACCGTGGGGAGCCTTCCCCTTCCTCCAAGTCCGTGTCTTCCGTGAGAGACTCGGGGGAGTCAATGTGCCTCCTTTTGCACGTATGCTTGCGAGGGACATCCTCTGGGGGGCTGTCAGAGGACTCATCGCAAGCAGCAACTTGTTCCATTGGAGCAACTTGGGGCACAGAAGCGGGCTGTCCCAAGGGCCGGATGGTGGAAGCCTGGCCCAGTGCAGAGGGAGCGCGGGACGGAGCCGAAACAAGTGCCGGGGGTCCGGAGACCCTCAACAGGGCCCTCTCCACTACATCAAGCGCCGAAGGGAGCCGACCTCGACCAAAGGATCCGACAATCGGCTCCTCGGATCCGAAGAGTGGATCGAGCCGGCGCCGGCGCCGGATCCGGGGACAGTGCGCTCCGACACGGACGGCGCCGGCGAGCACTGATCCCCCCGGATCCGAGGCTCGGATCCAGGCTCCGAGAGGTCGGATCCGATGCACTCGAGGGCAGGGTCAGATCCGAAGTACAAAGTACTATCGGCACCGACCCACCCCCAGCTCCGAAGCTGCTCGGCTCCAGCTGCTCCGAACCCGGATAGCGGGTCGGAGAAGGAGCAATCGGTTTGAAAAAGGGGGTTAAGCTCCCCCCCCAGAGGGGGGGAGGCAAGAGCACTCCCATCTGCATCTGGGCCTGGATGAACCTTCTCATCATCCGGTCCAGATCAGCATCCGAAAGGCTATACGTGGATCTCGACGAGGCTACGAGTAGGCCTGGAGTGCCTCCTCGATAGCCTCGACGGAGATCGGGTCTCCTCCTCCTCAGGTCCCGGTGAAAAACACACTGGAGACCGGAGCCGAGAAGGAGGAGACCGAGCCGACAATGGAGCCGACAACGGAGCCGGGGGAGAAGCCCACTTGGCTGGCGGGGCCGAAACAGAGGTCTCGGCCCGCCGCTTATGGTGCTTCTCCCTCCGGTCCCTTTTCTTAGCATCCCTCTCCTCCGAACCAGAAACGGGAGGTTGAGTCCCAGGAGGAGGAGGGGGTGCCGCAGAGGGAATAACCGTAGGCACGGTTACTCCCGAAGGAGCGGAGGTCGGAGTCGAGTCCGGCGGTAAAAGGCCTGCCAAAACAAGCTTGGACCTCCGCTCCTTCAAAGCCCTGGGGTTGAACCCTGCACAAATGGAACATCCAGATGTGAGGTGTTCAACCCCCAGTCATCTAGCACACAGAGTGCGGCCATCAGCTGGGGAAAGCTTATGGCCACACTCGGAGCATTTAGAAAATATAGATTTGGGTTGGTCTGCCATCCCAATCTAACAAAGTAGTTACCAAACTAAAAGTAACTAAACAACCAATATACACACACAGGCCCAACACACACACACTACGCCAACAGCGAGGGGAGGGATATAACTTTAGATTAACTCTAAAAGTAAAAATATCAAAGGGGAAACCTACACTTTCACACAAAAAATCAATAAAAACTTCAAAATTCTGAAATTTAACAGTAAAACTAGCACTTAGCTTGAGAGCTTGAGAAACAAATCCAGTCACCATGCGCGGCAAACGAGATCTGAGGTCATGAGGGTAGAGCAGGGCATTATGGGTGAGGGGAGGAGCTGAGAGCTTGGATCCATAGCTGGAAAACCATGCCGGTTCGGATCCGATATCGGATCCATAACCCACAGGTTGCAGACAAATGAATCTCCTACTTCAGATATATTGTTTTTTTGTCAGATTTGTCATATAGATCAGGGACAAGAAAAATTGTTTATTTGGTCATAGATCAGGGTAATAGAATAAGGTAGGCAGTTATTCTAGATAAACTGTGAAAGGAACTGAAGTTGTGGTACCATGTGGTAAAAGGGTTACGTAACATTTATTAACACGAGAAATCAGTGCACTAAAACGTCATGAGACCGCCTAACCGAAGGCATAAAATATATGCAACTGCAGCGTGCAGATAATGTTAGATATTATGCAAAATGGGTTAACAAATATGAATTTGATGGGAAATTAGACAAATTTTCACTTGTTAAACTTCTTAAACAGCTTAAAAGTGATACAAAAGGTCAGGCAAAGAAACAACGGCAATTAGGCATTCCTCAGGCACACAGGTGGATTGAGGAAGCAAACCATAGGGAACAAAAGAGTAATAACTCAAAGGCATTGTTTTTAGACAAAGATGATAATAATATAGTAGTAGCAACGGGCTCCCCACCCCCCACTCCCTTTTTCAGGATATGAAGCGGGTGGACAAGCTGGTCCACCTCCACGGTATCCTGATGTCTCAGTGAAACCGAAATTGTTTGTTAGAGATCCCATTGAAACTAGGTCCCGCACACGTAAAACACAGGGGGACATAGAATCGTACCAAATGGAGAGAAATTTACAAGCTGAGAGTGAGGAAGAAATATGTCCACTTATAGAGGTACCAAATCCTCAGGCAGGACAGGACCCAACCCTCTTGGTATATAGGCTGTGGACACCGGAGGATATCCGGAAGGCTATTGAGGGAATTCCCCATCCAAAAGTTAATTTTACAAAATTCCTAGAAGATTTACAAGGCATGAGGTTAAGTTACCACTTAAATGGGGAAGAAGTAGAAAAAGTAGTTAGACAAATTGTAGGTCCAGATTGGCACATGATTAGTGGCACCTGAAATCCTCATAATGCAGAATTTAAGCCACTCCCACATAGTGACGCAGAACTTGACAATAGAGTAAAAGGCCTTACAGACCGAATCTCTGAGAAATGGAAACCTAGAGCAGACTGGACTTATATTAATCAATGCATACAGCAAGAAAATGAAAGAGTAGATGGGTACTATGCCAGATTATTAGAATGTTTTAACAATCGTAGTGGCATGACAGTTCCCGAAAATCAAACAAATGATTCCCCGTATGAACAACAATTGAAAAATGCATTTTTAAAAGGTTGCATTGCACCTATTAGTAGCTTCATTACGAAGCATATGATAGATCATCGAACAAGTAGGTTACAAGCCTTACTTGAATATGCTAGACATGCTGAAAGACATTTTAATAGCAAAAAGAAAAAGAAAGCGCATGTCTTCACTGCTGAAAAAAGAGAGGTGAATGCTTTAAGTGCGGGAAGAAAGGACATCTAGCTAGGGATTGCAAACAAAATAAGAAGGTAACCACAGAGGATAAGGGAGATGAGGACAGACTATATGATGGTGAAGATACACCATACGAGAGTCAGAAATCATCGGGAAAAAGACAATAGAGAGAGGACAAATGTAAATGTGATAGAAGGAGTAGAGGAAGTGCAAGTAGACATGGAAGATGAAGAAAATGAGGTTTTAGATTTAGCATTATTGAGCCTAGAGCTCTACCTAGCAGACACAAAACCGGAAGTTACACTTCTGGTGGAGGGGAAGGAAGTTAAATTCCTGTGTGATTCAGGAGCGTCACGGACTCTGATACACCCCTCCAAGATACCGGAACATTCAGAATCACCTGATTATATTAGTGAAAGCTGCAAATGGACAGCTATACTGGGAACCACTTTCCCATGATATAGCAATAACTGACCCTGTTTCAGGGATGACTCAAAGGAGTAAAACTGTTGTTTCTGCAAAATGTCCAGTGAACCTATTAGGTAGTGACCTTATGTAGATATTTGGCATAGCAGTAGTTCTGACTATAAAGGATATGGAGGCACAGCGACAAATGGATACTTTTGTGGTGCGACTGGAGGGTGAAACTTTTTACTGGTACAGCCAGGACTTAGTTATGACTGGTCCAGGGGCAGTGACCGAGGAACTGATGAACGTAGCCATCAGTAAATCCCCCTCCCTTGACACTGACAGACAGCATTTGTTACATTGTACTTTGTATTACTGTAGCACACCAGGACCCGATAAGGAATATGAGCAAGAATTGTTCAGAAATCGTGCAAACAGATTAGTGTTACGTAATCTGTACTGTGATACTGAGGGGAAACAGTGTTGTTAGCTGTTCATTACCTCAAGAATTCCTTGCACTATACAAATCTAATAGATTACCACGTCAGTTTAACTAAGAACAAAAATGTAAAATGGGCAGACCTAGGAGAAAAGGTAACGAGATGGGAGAAACAAATTGATTTAGAATTATCAGAGCAGGGAATACAGAAACAAAAACTGAACTGGTTAACACAGGCACACCCAGCTGTACACTTGCAGTCTAGCGAGGACAGCTGATTAGCATTCTTATTAGAAGAGGAGAAAGCCTTATGTAACATACCAAAGATTCTTTGGTCAACAGGTAGTCAGATGTAGGACTTATTCGAACAGCAGGACCAGTTACTATTACACCAAAGTCAGCATTCAGACCACAGAAGAGACAATATCCTTTGAGAAAGGATGCAGAGATAGGAATCAAACCTATAATAGCAGCATTACTTAGAGAAGGAGTACTGGTAGAATCTCCTGATTCACCATGTAATACACCCCTATTTCCTGTTAAAAAGGCAAACGGGGAATGGCGTATGGTTCAGGACTTACAGGCTGTAAATAATGCAGTAATACCTAGAGCACCTACAGTGCCAGATCCACACACTTTGTTAAATGATTTGAAACCTCATCAAAAATATTTCTCTGTGGTAGATATCAGCAATGCCTTCTTTTCAATGCCTATACATCTTGATAGCCAATACTGGTTTGCATTTACATTTCAGGGGAAAAGGTATACCTATACTCAACTACCACAGGGATACTGTGAGAGTCCAACAATATTCGCACAAGAAATGGCTAGTAATTTGGCGGGATTCACCCCACCGGGGGGTAGTCAAATTCTACTTTATGTAGACAACATCTTGCTAGCAGCCTCCACCCAGCAGCAATGCAGGGAGGATACCATAGCACTGTTACAATTCTTAGCAACACAGGGACACAAAGTAAACAAAAGCAAACTACAGCTTTGGAGAAAACAAGTTAGATACCTAGAATATGTAATATCCAAAGAAGGTAGAATATTAGATGAGGATAGAAAAACAGCGATTTTACAAGCACCCAAACCAGCGACCAAGAAGGAAATGATGTCCTTCCTGGGAACAACTAACTTCTGCCGGAGTTGGATACCAAACTATGCTTTGGAATCTGCTCCACTGACCGACCTCATATACAAAAAGCCGATGGCAGCACAGGATCTATTACAATGGACACCTGAAGCAGAAATGGCTTTCTGCAGGTTGAAGCAATTAATAGCTTCATTAGTTCTAGGATTACCAAACTATCATAAACGTTTCTTTCAAACTGTAGACTGTAAGCAGGGATATATGACATCAGTGTTGACAACAACATGGGGATAAGCAATGCCCCATAGCTTACTATTCATCACCGTTAGACCCAGTGGCGCGATCCTTGCCCCACTGTGTGCAAGCAGTGGTTGCAGCTGCAATGGCAGTACAGGCTTCAGCCTCAGTGGTGTTATTCCACCCTCTCACATTGAGAGTGCCTCATGCGGTTGCGATAATTTTACTGCAAGAAAAGGTAGCTTATCTTTCTCCTGCTAGACACCTTTCCTGTATGACTATACTGTTGAGCCAACCTCATATGACAATTGAACGATGCACGACATTAAATCCATCAACTTTGCTCCCAACTCCTGTGGATGGCACACCACACAGTTGCCTGCAGGAAATTGAGCAGAAAACATTACCCAGACAAGATCTCACGGATATTCCCTTGGATAAGGCCGAGGTGACATATTACTTGGACGGCTCATGCAGAAGGGGCCCTACAGGGAAAAACCTAGTGGGGTATGCAATAGTCACAGACACTGAAACCTTAGAAGCCCAATCCTTACCACATAACTTGTCTGCACAAGCAGCAGAATTGATTGCCTTAACACGAGCTTGTACCTTAGCAAGAGACAAATGTGTAAACATATATACTGACAGTATGCTTTTTCTACTGTACATGTTTTTGCACAGCAGTGGAAAAATAAGGGATGATAACATCTAGTGGTAAACCAATTAATCATGCGCAATTTATTTTAGAATTGTTAGAATCTATTCAGTTACCTACTAAAGTAGCTATTTGCAAATGCGTAGCTCATACGAAACAGCAGGACAGAATTTCAAAAGGTAATGCGAGAGCTGATGCAGCTGCGAAGCAAGCAGCTTCAGACTCAGAAAATAGAAGTTATGTTCTTACCATAACGTTCCATGTTAGTTGTCTTCTTCTCGCCTTCTTCTTGCTGGATGGGTTCGGAGCCGACCTCGGCTCTGACTCGGCCACTCTAAAAGCTCGAGAGTTGGTTCCACCGGCTCGAGACTCCCCTTATATCCCACAATGCTAGGCGAGAGTTACCTCAGATCTCGTTTGTAAGCTAACCCCAGCTTATAATAGTAACAGAATAACTGTAAAAAAGAATCCACCTCTAATAACAGGAAGAAAGAAGGGTGACCTACATCCTGAACCAGGAAATATGCATAATAGCATATGTCTAAGAAAAAGAGGTGGTAGAAAGAGAGGTCACAATCACAACTCCTCTAGGTCTGTCCAGGCCAGGGGGAAGGAGGGTGGGACGCAAGAAGAAGGCGAGAAGAAGACAACTAACATGGAACGTTATGGTAAGAACATAACTTCTATATGTTAAGTTGTCTATCTCGCCTTCATTCTTGCTGGATGGGACCGCGTCCCTAGCACCTTGTCCCGGGTGGCCTAACGGAACAGACTCCTGAGAACAGTGGAACCAAAGCTAGCTCTATGCCTAGAAGCTAAATCCAACTTATAATGAGAAATGAAAGTGTGAGGAGTAGCCCAAGTAGCCGCTGCACAAATGGTATCAATAGGCAGTCTGTCTTGGAAGGCTAAAGAAGTAGCCAAAGCTCTGGTGGAATGAGCCTTAGGTTTATCAGGTAGCTTTTGATGTCTAATCTCATATACAAGAGAAATCAATGATGTTAGCCATCTGGATAATGATATCTTTGAAACTGAAAGTCCCTTTCTGCTCTCCGCATAGGAGACAAACAGCTGATCAGATTTTCTGAACTGTTTAGTTCTATCCAAGTAGTACCTCAATTGACGGTGAACATCCAGGCAGTGTAATTTTTGTTCAGACCTACTGGAGTATTCTGGAAAAAAGACTGGTAGATCAATGCTTTGATTCAGATTTGATGTCGAGACCACTTTAGGCAAAAAGGACGGGTTAGTTCGTAAGGATACTCTGTCCTTATGAAACAAAAGATAAGGAGGACGACAGCTGAGTGCTTGAAGCTCTGAAACTCTTCTAGCTGATGTAATAGCTACCAGAAAAGAGTTTTCCATGATAATAATTTTAAGGAACAGGAGACTGCAGGTTCGAAAGGGGGAAGAATCAAAGAAGCAAGAACTAAATTTAGGTCCCAAGGAGAAGGAGGATTTCTTATAGGAGGTCTGAGAAGAAAAACTCCTTTCAAAAAGGCTTTGCAGAGTTTGTGGGACATTAGGGCAGATTCAGAAATACCCACATGAAAGTTAGAAATAGCTGCCAATTGAACTTTAAGTGTAGATGGAGATGAACCTGCATGGAAGAGTTCAGCTAGAAAATCAAGGACTAGTTGGATGGAAGCAGTGAAAGGATCTATGTCCTTTCCCTGAGCCCAATATGTGAAGCGTTTCCACTTACTCAAATAAATCTTTCGAGTGGAAGATTTATGGGAAGCTATCAGTATATCTCTAACAAAGTGGGATAATTGAGGAAGCCTGGCTAAGGTTGGAACTGGAGGAACCAAGCAGTGAGGTTCAGAGAGGGGAGGGAGCGATGAAACTGACCCGACTGATGGATCAAAAGATCTGGAACTAGGTCCAGATTCCACGGTCGCTCCAAGAGAAAACGATGTAGAAAGGGGAACCACACTTGTCGAGGCCAGTAAGGAGCAATGAGGATCAATGAGGCCTTCTGAGCGATAGCTTTCTGTATTACTTGAGAGATCAGTGGGAAAGGAGGAAATGCATACAGAAGTCCCCGGGGCCAAACTTGGACTAGAGCGTCTCTGCTGGGTTGGCCTGGTAAAGGGAATAGGGTGAAGAATTCTCTGCACTTGCTGTTTTGGGGAGTAGCAAAAAGATCGCAGCAAGGCTGACCCAACTTGAGAAAAATTTCTCTCACTACAGAGTCTTTCAGAGACCACTCGTGAGGCATGAGTATAGCTCTGCTCAACTTGTCCGCAATATGATTGGACTTCCCGGGGATGTGCGTTGCTATCAGAAACCGCTGAGAAGAAATCGCCCATTGCCACAGTCTGAGTGCTTCTCGACACAGGGGGTATGATCTGGTTCCGCCTTGTTTGTTGATGTACCACACTACAGACATATTGTCTGTCTGGATTGCAATTGTTCCCAAGGGAAGAGAGTTTTGAAGGGCTTGCAACGCTAAAAGCACTGCTCTCATCTCCAGAACATTTATGTGCAAGTGGCATTCGTTTGGTTGCCATGTGCCCTGGACTGTCCTGCCCTGATAATGCCCCCCCCCACCCGATCAGGGAGGCATCCGTTGTCAGAGTAGCAACCGGAGGAGGTGGAACAAAGGGTCTTCCCGACAGGAGCTGGGGGGAAGACATCCACCACATGAGATGCTTTTTGCACGCTTGCGTGATCATAATGGTGTGAGACATTGGAAGTTCCTGGTATGACCATTGAGTAAAAAGCATCCACTGAAGGATCTGCATGTGGTATCTGGCTAATGGAAGCAGGGGTATGGCCGCTGCCATAATTCCCAACACCTTTAGAACTAACCTGGCTTTGATTCTGTTGTTGTTGAGGAGTGATACCAATTTGTGAATGTCTGATATTCTCTGATGTGTTAGCCTTGCAGACATGTTTATTGTATCTAGATTTGCGCCTATGTAGGTAATAGTACGACAAGGCGACAAAACAGACTTTTCGCAATTTATTGAAATACCCAGTTTTTGACAAACGCGAAAAGTGTAATCTCTGGCCATCAGAAGGAGATGCTTGGTGGGAGCTGTGAGGAGCCAGTCGTCCAAATATGGAAACACCTGGAATCCTTGTCGTCTCAGGTGAGAAGCTACCACTGCCATGCATTTGGTAAACACCCGGGGGGCAGTGGTGAGACCAAAGGGCAGGGCCCTGAACTGAAAATGACTGGTTCCCAGCCTGAAGCGGAGGAATCTTCTGGGGCGTCTGTTCATCTTTATGTGATAGTACGCATCCCGAAGGTCTATAGAGCACATCCAGTTTCCTTTACCCAAAGGGAAGGATGGATTGCAGCGTGACCATCGAAATCTTGTTTTCTTGACTGATTTGTTCAAGACACTGAGATCCAAAATTGGTCTCCAGTCCCCTGTTTTCTTTGGAACTAAAAAGAACCTTGAGTAGATTCCGGATCCTTGCTGGTCTGCTGGAACTGGCTGAATTGCTCTTTGTGCAAGCAGTTTTGAAATTTCCAAAACTGCTAGATCCCTTTGAGCGGGTGGAACATCTGGAAGGGATTTTTTGACTGATTTGGAAGCGAAGAAAGGGGATAGAATAGCCTTCGGAAATGATGGACTGTACCCATTTGTCTTGAGACAGGGATAGCCAGGCTTCTGGGTACAGTGACAATCTTCCCCGACTGCCTCCGAAGATGGGCAGTTGGGCAACACCTCAGGGATGCTGAAAGGGCTTGTCAGGAAAGACTTCCCGATTGCCCTGGTTCTGCGGACCCCCTGCCCCTAGGCGGCGTCTACCATTGTTATTCCCACCTCTGCCTCTGGTGGGAAAGCGACTCTGTCGTCAGGCGAAGTCCCTTGAGATTGTTTACGGAACCACATCTTTCCACCTTTCTGGCCTTTGGGGTAAGGCCTGGAAGGAGTAGAAAACGGACTCCGACGGCAGAAAGGGTCTTGCCATCAGTCTCGCACCTAGTCAAGGTTTCTTTCACTTGAGGACCAAAGAGAGATGATCCATCAAGCGGGAGTTCATGAAAGACGTCTTGAAGGGGTCCGCAAAATTGCATAGCCGCATCCAGGCATGCCTACGTAAGGCTACACCTGTCCCTGCGGCTCTGCTCGCTCCATCAGCCGTAAGAAAGAAGGCATGGAGGAGTTGGTTATGGAATTAAGGGTAGCCAGCTGCGTGTTCATCTTATCTTGGAAACCCGCAGCTGTAGGGTCCTTTAACATTTCACTCGCTTCCTTGATCAAGTCCCTTTGAAGACGAGTAAAATGGCACAGGTAGTTCAGCGACGCATGGTAAATGTCGCTGACGAGAACATCCGCTTCCGTACCTATCCATGGACCTAGATTCCTTGTTAGGTGGATGGACAGGTACTGAAGGATCAGCTAGCTCCTTCTTAGTGGCAGCAGCTACCACCATAGCATCCACAGAAACTCCTTTTGTTAAAAATTGTTTGTCTGCTGGAGCTGTTATGAACTTGGAGGGTCTCCTGGGAGTGGGGTCCACTGAATCAGGAGCCGTCCATGCCTTCTTAGCAACCACCTGCATGAGGGGGTGAAGGGGGACACCCAGGAGGTGGAAGGGCGAGAGCCAAGCGCCTCAAGATACACAGATTAGTCCTCCGAAGGGTTGAGGGCTGGCCAATTTCCCCTCTGTTTCAGGATCTCCAGAATGTCTGCAAATGAGACATCTTCAGAAGGGGAACAGGGGGAACCCTCAGAATCATCCAAATCTGTGTCTGCCGTGATGGACTCAGGTGAGTCAATGTGTTTCCTCTTACACTTCCTCTTCCAGGGGGCTCTTCTGCCAAATCAGGAGAGGCCTCGGAAGAGGATGAAATCCCACAGGGGCTCCTGAGGAGCTGGCTCTCTGCGGTCCGGGATGAGGGAGTGAGTCGACTTAGCCTGAGGCACCATAGAGGGAGGGGCGGACGGAGCCGACTGTGGAGTAGAGCCAGGCTCTAACACACTCCGCATGACCTCGAATGCACCCCTGTCGGGCAGAGCCAGAGGTCCCCGCTCCGAGAAGCTAAGAACCTCCCTCGGCACCGACAGTGATGGCTCCGAGGCCGATGTCGGAGCCGAACTCACCAGCGCTCAGGCAGCGAGCGGGAGAGCCGGGTCGGACCAGGGTCCGGTGCCACTCACCCCTCGAGCCGACGAGGGAAGTCGGCGCCGAGATTCTTCCAAGGAAGAAAACGGAGCCGACGACGGAGCCGAAGACAATTGTATCGGCTCCGACGCAATCACAGTCTCGGTTCCAACACGACCCGGCTCCGAGCTCAAAAGAGTCAAAGGAGGAATATGTTGATGGACCGGGGCAGGCATCGACTGATGAGTTGGGCTGTGAAGCATCTGGGCCAGTGCCTCGGACTTAAGTAGTCGACTCACTACCCTCTGAAGGTCATGATCTGACAGCCTCGATGACCTAGAGGAGTGAGATCTTTGGCTCCGTTCAGACAGCAGGGGAGATCCTGGAGCCGAATGAACGGAGCCAAGAGATGGTGACCTGGACCTCTTCCTGGTTGTCGGCTCCGAAGGTCTGGTCGGAGCCGACACGGGAACTTCTACTACCTCGGCTCCGGCCGGAGCCGAGGGGGCCACAGAAACTGTGGACTGAGACTTATCGGCTCCAGCCGGAGCCGATGAAGGCAGAGGTTGAGAAACCTTAGGTCTCGGCTCAGATACCGGAGCCGAAGACCTAGATGCCTTAGAGGGCTTCCCTGTTGAAACAGACAGGGAATCCTCTGGCTTGAGTAAGCCTCTAAGAATCAATTTATTCTTTCTTTCCTGCAGGACCCTGGGGCTGAAGCCATGGCACACAGCACAGGAGTCCTGCAGGTGCAAAGGCCCCAGACAATAGACACAAGAAGTGTGGCGTCTGTCAGAGACATTTTCTGACAGCACGCATCACACTTCTTGAATCCGGAGACCTTTGCTTCTTTGGACATTTTTTTATTTGAACAGGTGTACACAAACACGCACACAAACACACTAGTTACACCCTGTTAAATTAAATTATAATAAAAGCAGTACTAGGATTTTAACAATAATGCAGACACACTCCACTAGGGAAGGAAAGGCCTATAGGCCCAAGGGAAGAACCTAAGGTTCTTGAGGAAAAAAAACGGAAATTTTTTGGAAGGGAATACAAAGTTTCCTAAACTACACTAAACTAAGTAAATATGTTAAATTAAAAGGGGATTTTAAAGACTAATTTCAACAAGAAATAGTACTCACCAGGAACCGGTAGAAAACCAACCTCGAAGCTGTAGCGGCAAACGAGATCTGGGGTAACTCTCGCCTAGCATTGTGGGATATAAGGGGAGTCTCGAGCCGGTGGAACCAACTCTCGAGCTTTTAGAGTGGCCGAGTCGGAGCCGAGGTCGGCTCCGAACCCATCCAGCAAGAATGAAGGCGAGATAGACAACTTAACATCTTTACTTTTAAACGAGGAATTACAACCCTCTGAAATTTTAGACCTAGAAATGTTAAAAACAATGCAGATGCTTACTACAAAAGCAGAGAAACAAAAATGGGAAAAACGAGGAGCAATCCTTGAAAACGGGCTGTACATCTCCAAAGACAAAAACCAATTTTGCCGTCTAATTTGTTTAGATATGCAGCTTTGTTGAGCCATGGGCAGTGCCATGTCTCAACAGGGGGGATGGTACAGTTAGTAAACCGAATATTCCAAACATATGGATTCACAAATTACACAAAAAAAATTTTTTGCGGCATGTCATATTTGTAACAAACATCATGCACAAGGGGCATTTAAACCTAAACGAGGAAGTTTTCCTACACCGCCATATCCGGTTCCATACTATTTGTATGGATTTTATAGAACTGAACAAATGTGACAACAAAAAGTACTGCCTTGTCATTGTAGATATTATTTCTAGATGGGTGGAAGCGTTTCCGATCAAGAATCCGGATGCAACAACAGTGGCAAAGGCCCTCATAAAGGAGATTATTCCTAGATTTGGCATACCGGAAAGAATTTATAGTGACAATGGTACACATTTTGTGAATCAAACCATACAACAGTTGGGACGATTCTTTGGGATTTCCCTGAAGAACCACTGTGCTTATCACCCTCAGTCTGCAGGACTGGTGGAAAGGCACAATGGAGTCCTTAAGAACAAACTTAGAAAGTTAGTCAGCAAAACACAGAAGAACTGGGTGCACTGTCTGCCTCTGGCGCTGCTGAGTATGCGAACAGTTCCAAATGCAAAGGGTTTAACTCATTTTGAAATGGTGTTTGGGAGGGCATATTATGTACCTCAGTGGACAGCTCTCATGCCTGCAGACCAGGAGGCTGATAGTTCACTAACTAGTTATATGAGGAAACTGTTAACAAATAAATCTCTTTTGCAGTTTAACTCTTTTCCAGATAAAGAGCAGACCAGACCATTGGAAGCGATTCTAGCCCCGGGGTCCTGGATCTGGGTGAAGGTAACAGAGGAAGTATTGGGCAAGCCCGAAGTGGGAAGGACCGTACCAGGTACTGCTGGCCACACCTACTGCAGTCAAAATAGCCGAAAGGTCATCTTGGATCCATTTCACGCACTGTAAACCGGTAAAGAACTTTCAACTTGATAAAAACATTGCAACTGTTACGCAACAAAAACAAAATGGCCAAAGATAGAAATTCAGACCAATGTCAAAAATGTTGCATAATCATATTATTGAGCGTGCACTTGTTGACTGTACTTTTGACAATTTCCTTTTTGTTGTGTTTTTTTCATTTCTCAACCACACAAGTAAAACTGGAAAAACGTGATGAGACATCCATAGACTGGCATCCAAACTTTAACACATACCTAGCAATTAAACGTGTATATGCTGAGACTATGAACATTTCAAACTGCTGGATTTGTACAGCTATACCAACAGCATATGGAGGACTACTACTGTCCGCTGTTCCTTTAGGGATCAATGAAACTTGGGAGAATTTGCTTTTTGAGACAGGAACTGAGAGATCACAGGATAAAATAGCATTGTATTTACCTGTTACACAAAAAGGGATTGTGTGTTTTTTTCAAGAATGATACTCTCCAGGTGGGCTGGACTAACTGTAACATAACAATATTTTATAAATGTTATATTAAGACTAAAAGTGAGGGTACTGTTTGCAATACTAACTATGATTCATATTTGAACTCAATGAAAACGACATTGAATGAAGTACAAAGAAATCCTGTTTTGATTAAACAATTGTCAATCATAGATAAGAAAATGTTTCATGCAGGGCTACTGCGTATTAGCACTAAAGTTGAAAACTGTTATTTTGTGTCTGGGAAAAAGGCATACAAATGGCTACCTGAGAATCCTGCAGTTGTTTTTTGGGCTACCTGGTTCCGGCCATACGACACTACAGAATTACCTCTGGGTAAAATACGGAACGTGAGAGATGTTTCCAAGAAAACCAAAGATCCAATCGAGAAACCTGTGAATCCAGTAGGGCGAGCTGAAGCAGGTTGGAAAGACCATAATTCTGTGAAGGACAAAGACAAATCGACTCATATGGACTTGTGTGAGTGTTATATCTTGGGCAGGTATACTCCTAGCGTATGGTGCAGTCAAATCGATTTGGGAGCTGAGAAAACTGTCGAAACTTCTCGAAGTAATGAGTAATGCAACTTTTTCTGCTCCTGAATTAGTGACTGATGAACTGAATGCCATGAGAACTGTTGTGTTGCAAAATCGGATGGCTCTTGACTTCACCCTAGCGGCGAGAGGTGGTACATGCGCGTTTATCAAAGAAGAATGCTGTGCATATATTCCAGATAATAGACATGAAATTGATGACCATCTGGAGGTGATTCAGCAAGTGTCGGCCATGACCAAACCAGGCCCAAAACCTAGGACGGATTTTTTCCAGAATCTGTTTGGGGGGTGGGGTTCCATCCTAATGAATATTCTGATTGCCATTTGTGTGGGTTTACTCCTATTAGGAGCATGTGTTTGTTGTGGAATCCCCTGCAGGAAAAGATTAATTAAAGGTTTTATAGATATGTCTGTCTCTGAAACCTTGTATCAAGACATTGAACATGAGGAATTGGTTCCAAATGAAATTCTCCTTGAAGTCTAAACTGAATGACTCTCTTAACTGCAAGTCCCAAGTGGAAGAGGTTAGGAGAAGAAATAAAGATTGTTTAAACTTCTGAGAATAGAATAAAAAGTATTAACAGGGGGGGAAAAGTTAGAAAAATATGTATTAATGTATATGTTTAGTGCTTATTAAGAAATAAGAAAGATATAATGCATTTTATTCTATTAATGTTATGACAAGAAAAATGAATTCATATGAAACTGCAAAAAGCTTTTGGAAACTGCAGTGTGCCTTTTGCAAGTTGGCCTCTGACCCCAGCAGCTGCTAGCTCAGCAAGAATTAATGTTTATGCTTCTCACAAGTGATTATCTGCTGGGTCAGGAAATTAAGTGTGTGAAATAATGAGAATCTTCTGCTCTTTTCCGCTTGAGCAATCAACCTTGTATATGTTGCTAGATAACGCACCGGCTGCAAGGAGGAAGTGATAACATGTAACAAGAGAAATGTATTGAGAACTGTATCTACTATTATGTTCGAATTAATTTAGAACCTTGAGTGGAAACTTTTGTAAAAGGGTATTGTGTAAATAACCAGGTGGCTAGCAAGGCCACACTGTTGACCAGAAAAAGTTTTTAAGCAAAATGTAGTATCAGCATTTTAGATGAATAGAATATTGTAAGCTAAAGTGATGTAAAACCCATTGTGACTGACTACGTCAGCCTGGTGGGTTAATACTAGTAAGAAATACTATAAAAGTTGTGTTCTTCCTGTTTCATCGAGACAAAATTCTGTACTTGTACGTTTTTTGCCTCCTGGTGTACACTAGTAAAGAACCTGAACCTCCTGTGTATTGATCTTTTTATTACAGTATTTTTTTCATTTAACACTTAAACTGTTCTACTTTACTCAGTACTTTGTACGCATGCAACATCTATGAAATGACAGGAGCTTTAGGCAAACTGAGGCCTGCATGATGTAACATTTGTGAGCCAAACAATGATTTCTGGGACACTGAATGGCAAACTGATTTATCCAAACCACGTCAATATGCTGGCCTCCAGGTGGTTAGAGCCTGGAATTACATATAAAAATATTTAAAATCCTGTAAATAATCCCAGAGCGCTGTTAAAGTGTAGGAAACATGCCATGATGTTTCAAACATGTTTTTTGAGTCTGTGGGTGTGGTACTCCTTTAAGGAAGTAGAAAAAGAAGGGCAGAAAGGTGGGGGGAGGTAATGGGTCAGTGCACAGAATTTCTTCAGAAAGGCTGAAATATTTCATACGAGGTCAAAGCTTTGATTTGTTGGTAATATTTAGTTGGGTTTTTAGTTATCACTGCAAAGTGGCTTGGTGGAACAGAAAACATATTTAAATCATTTTCCTGTTTGAAAAAGGATTATTTGCAAATGGGCAAACGTTTCATTTTAGCTGCTAATTCAAGCTAAGATCTTAACCCATGGCTGTAAAGTTTGCAAGAGAAGAAAAACTAGCTTGTATTTGTTGCAAGCAGAAGGTTTTCTCATCCCCCACTTCCTGCAGTGTAATTAGGTTTTAAACACATAAGATAACACTAAGCACTTACAAAGGGAAAGAGGGGGAAGTTTTATGGCATTCCACTTACACTTCTTGGGAGGAATGCTTTAAATCCTTGGTAATTTTGGGGCACTGTAAAGGCCCTTGAGCTACTTCCTTACAGTCACTTTTGTTAGCTCACATATTTTTGTAAGTTGATAGATGTGCAAATGCACAGTCTTACCTTTACATATCCACATCAGTTGGGTGGCAAGAATTCAGCAATACAAACAAAAAAGCTTAGTCTGGTAGAAAGAGGGTAAATGATAATTTTGAGTACCCCAGAATTACTTAGAAATCTGGAGGCATGTGAAGATGTTAATAATAATAATAAAAATAAAATAAAGTAAATAAAACATTAATAACACTTCAAACTGTTTAATAATAAAATACTGCCAAATAATATTTATTTATGGTTATGATGATAATAATTCATTTATGGTGATAGCCAGAAGGTCCTCTATCAGGTAGAGGTTGCAGCACTCCTTTCTACTTCTTGGTTTAAGAATTTTGGGCAAAACCAAATAAATTAGAAAGTATTAATGAAATTCACTTAGAAAGTTGTTAGAGGACCATAAAGGTAAAAGGCTGTAGTATCTTATCAGAACAGAGATTTGCTTATATTCCCCCACTCAAAATGTTTCAACATACTCAATGGTCTCTCTAAAAAGATGCCTCCTCCACAGGGGAATGAGGGGAGAGGGAGTCCACATTACCTGGGAAGCATCTGACTAGATCAGCGAATTTGAGGGGAGTATACTAAGAAATTATCATCTGAATCTGAGGCCAGTTCCCCATCCTCAGAGAAACAGTAATCTTCTGTGGAGTGCAAAGAGGAGCCAAAAAGGAAGGAGGCTTGAGAGCTATAATAGCCTTGAACTCACCCTGAAAAAAGTCCATCCACCGTTCTCCCAAGATGATTTTGGGGGAGGGAACATGCTTAGTCTTCTGCTGTTTCTTCTTATGGGTGATGTCTGCTTGGATTAAGCATGGGGGGGGGGGGCCTCTGGTCCCTAATGTACCTTATCCTAGAATCTCTTCCTGTATTAAAATCTGAGCCTTCCAAGCCCTCTAGGATGAGACTCTGTTCCCCTTCTCTACTGCAGTTAGCAGTCACTTTGGATGTCAGTCCTCGGGCACCATATTGGCTGCCAGCAGGATCACAGCAGAGTTTATCGGAGGAAATCTGAGGAAGTGTTGGATGGACAGCTAGTTCTACAACCACAACAGGTACATCCAAATATGACTAGGCAAACTGAACATCGGGCCTTGAAGGTTTTTTTTTGGCGCGGATGATACGTTAGGTGTGGAGGAAACCATCATCTTGGACTGGAACAAACACTAAGTATAGAGGAAAGCATTCGACAATGACAAACTGGATAGCAATGTCTTTTGTACAAAGGACTGGTAGATGGAACTTGATATGTAGTCATCCTCTGCGCTCAAGCAGAAAAGGCACGGGTAATAGAGGTCTTTGTAGGGTATCTGCATACCACACACACACACCGTTCCTAGCAGACAAACGAGTCAGATAAACAAAAATGTGCCCCAATGAGGCACTTATCTGAATCCATGAAGGCTTACTGTACAAAAGACCACTCAAAGATCAGTCTGATGGGTGTGAAACCTGCAGTCTGGCTGGTGGCAAGTCTAAGGATTTGTGTTCCTAACGCCACTTATGTACCCCTACGCTCATGGGCTAAATATGGCTAAATAAAAGTATGGGCTTGGGTACCCTGGCCAGTTGTCAGTTAACACTGCAACAATGAGTTCAGTCAGGATTAATGATGACAGGCTCCTACTCAGCTCAAAAATATTCGACTCATTCACACACTTGATGTGACGGCAGGGACTGTGGAGAGCTACTGAGTACATCTAAGGCCCAAGCTCCCTTCTAGCACATAAGGTCTAGGATATTGCAAAATGAGGTATCTTCTGGAGGGGATAGTTAGGAACCCTCTCAATCCTCAGAGTAAGAATCTAAGGTGAGGGGCTCAGATGAGAAATTATGATGCTTCTTTTGGCACTTTTTTGGTACATCGGGATGGATTCATCTGACACCTCACAGACCTGATGCTACTGTTGAGCAAAGGGTTTGAGATTTACTGTTGGACTCCAACCGCTGTGTACCTGGAGGCAAGATGAGAAGAGTCTTCCTGGGTGAATCAGAACCTTTTTTGGGAAGGGGGTTGAGTGTATGTTGTAGTTGGGGAAGCAACCCCCTCCTCCCCAACATCTTTAAAGCTGATCCAATTTTGTAATGATCCAAAAACCTCTCAAGTCAATTAATCTGAACCTCCCTTCAGAGTTCCAGAACTGAAGCCAGAAGGAAGCTCTCAGACTAAAATCTTGGAACGCTTCAATGTGGGGACCGGAACAGAGGAGTCCAAGGTACATAGCCCCGATAAGGGCAGTGGAAATGAACTCAACTTGACTACTTGGTTCCAGGACTACGTCAGCTCCAATCAGATCCAAGCCATGACTGATCCAGAAATATTGATGTCAAGGTATCTGAAAAATCTGCACGGAGGACAGACCCATGGACAAACTGAATAGAGGACACAGGAGTGGAAGAAACCAGTGAAGAAGCAATAGTTACGTACTTACCATAACATGAGATCCATGTTCTCTTATTTTCATCCGGTTCAATGTATGGGTTGTTGGATCAGATCAGACCTCTGCGCCTTCTACCACAGCTTTGGATCTGAGAACTCAGATTCCTTCCTTACCCAAATTCCCTAGAGTCCGATTTACCTCAGATCAAGTTTGCTGACTGCTCTAATTATCTGGACCAAATTTTACAGAACAGAGTAACTTAAACATTCCACACACAGTGAGGGTGACTGTAGAGGTTTGTCAGAGCCCTAGAAGATGCAAATGGCAGTTTGGAAGGGGAAGGAGGGAGGGATGTTGAACCGGATGAAAATTAGACAACACCGATCTAACGTTATTGTAAGTATGTAACTAATGTATCGGACGTGGTCTATTTTCATCTAATCGAAGTATGGGCAGATTCCCAAGCGGTCTCAAGGAAGAACATGCCTGAGAATGGGCAGAGCCAAAGGATGCACACGTTCTAAATTGCACAGCCAATTTATGAGATAGAAAAGTATGAGCGGATGACCAGGTCACTGCAGCACACTTGACTAACAGGAACTATTTTTGTAAATGCTGTAGTCTTAGTCAGTGCTCTACTGACGTGACCCTTAGGTTTTGAATACAAAGGCAATCCTCCTGTTTTATAAGTGAAGGAAATGCAGTCCGATAGCCACTCAGCAAGTGCAAGTTTTGATACATGTCCTATTTTTGTTTTGGAAAAGGACAAATAGCTGGTCTGACTTTCAAATTTCTTTAGAATGATGTAGATAAAAATCAGAGCTGTGTGTGAATATTTAAATTACGATGTGTGTCTTTACATTTGGTTGAGTAGTTTGAAAAAAGACAGGCAAGTCAATGTATTGATTCAAATCTGTTTCAGATGACACCTTTGGGAGAAAAAAAGGGTTTGTTCTCCATGACGATATCTTTATGGAAGACAAGAAAAAGGTAGCTTGCCCGAGTGCGCTTGTAACTCTGAAAATCATCTAGTAGAGGTAATGGCAAGCAGACAAATGGTATTCCAATAAAGAATTTTAAGTTGGCTGAAGTCACAGTTTCAAAAGGTTTTTGATTTATCAACTGAAGAAACAATGTAATATCCCCATGGAGAGGGGACTGGATCTCTGAATGGGAAGTCTCAATAAAAGGTTCCTTTAAGGGAGGCTTTAAATATCTTAAGAGAAGCAATAGATCATTATGAGCTTTGTGACAATTAGAAACTGCAGACATCTGGATCTTTACAGTACAGTAACTGGAACCCTGTTGAAAACGTTCTGAAAGAAATTCCAGTATTAATGGAAGGGAGGGGGCTGAAAAAAAAAAGATCTAATCCTATTGAAGATACTCAAAGGGAAAATCTTTTCCACTTGCTTTAAGTCTTTTTTTGTTGACTCTTTAGAAGATATTATAAGGACTGCCTGAGAAGACAGCCTAGCATCTGTGGCCATTACTAAAATTGGAGAAATCACGTGGTTAATTTCAGGGTCTGAAGATCCAGTAGAGGCATTCTGGATATGCTTAGTAAATCTGGAATGGGATTAAGCACTCATGGTGCAGTAAGTGAGGCAAAAAAAAAAAAAAAAAAAAAAAAAAAAGAGAACCACACCAGGGCCAAAACAGGGCAGTGAGGATCACCTTGATCTTGCATCTCATAGCTTTTTGTATGAAGTTTGTCAGAAGAGGAATCGGTGGAAAGGCATACAGGAGAACTGGGAGCCAAAAATGGACTAGACTGTCTCTGTGGATGGATGTGGAAAAAGTAGCAAAGAGGTTGCAGCAAGGTTGACCTCAGTAGCTAAATATCTGATGCCACTGTCACAGACCACTCATGAGGTCATAGGATACAGCTGCTCAGTCTGTCTACTAGTATACTTGAGGTCTCAGGAATTTGCATTGCTACTCAAAAGCAAATGGAAGGCAGATGGATAACTTATTTACCATGGAGTCCTGGCAGAGAGGATATGAATGTGTTCTACCTGAATGGAAATCACATTCTTGGGTACAGAGTCCTGAAATGTTTGAAATGCTAGAACTGCACTCATCTTCAAGACAGTGATGTGAAGTTTGACTTCTACAAGTGACCAAGTCCCTTAAACTGTCTTCTCTTCAAAATGTTCCCCCCACCATAGAAGGGAAGCATCCGTGGTTACTGTGGCTTGAGGAAAAGGTGGGCAGAAAAGTCTCCCTTCTACCACTGATGGAGAAGTTATCCAACATCTTATATGATTTATGCATACTTGAGTGAAATGGATCTTGGTGCATAGAGGTTGAACTCTCTGGGACAACTACATGGATAATGTTCACTGCAGCTCTCTCATGTGGTACCTTGCTAATGGTACTAACATGATGGCAGAAGCCATCAACCCTTAAAGATGGAGAACCAGTCTTCTCTGTGGGCGAGGATGCTGAATTACTTGAAAAGCTACCAGCCAGACCGGACTCTTGCGATTGGAAGTTTGGATGTCAGATACTATAAAACAAATTGCCAATCAATTCTGTGCATTGTGTGGGTGGCAATTTGCTCTTCATACGATAGTTATTCCTAACTGGTCTGCAAAACTGAACAAAAGCTTGGTGGTGTAAAAGTAGAGCCTTGCAGGCAGCAGTAAAGAGCCAACTGTCTAGATATGGGAAGACTGATCCCCTGCAGGCGTACAGGAGCTGCCAATGGTGAACACCTTGGGGGTTTTCTGTGGTGAGAACAAATGACAATGCTTCAGATTGGTAGTGACTGGCTCCTAGAGTGAAATGGAGGAATCACTGGGACTGCCGTCAAATCATGATGTGGTACCAGGCATCCTGGAGATCTAAACAGCGCTTCCAATAGTCTTTCCTCAATAGAGGCAGAATGAACACTACCGTGACTATCCTGAATTGCCTCTGACAAACTGACTAAGGTGGCTGAGATCCAAATATTGGTCTGTTGTCTCCTGTTGTCTTTGGAACTAAAAACAACTGAATAGACTAGATTCTAACGGGGGGGGGGATGACTTGTTTAGCAACTTTAACTTTGTTGCTGCAGATTCCAACTGATAGGGTGGAGTATCAGGAATCTTCAATCTTTTTCTTTAGGGAAAAAAGGTGGTATGGGGTTTAGCCTCTGGTGATTCTCCTCAACACCCATGAATCACAAGTTATGGTTTCCCAGGCCAAACAGTGTAAAGTTAAGCATCCCTCGACTGCGTTCACACTGCATTGGTACAGCAACTATTCAGGGATGCTGGTATGGTTTCTCATTGAAAGGGCCATGAAAACCATGGTTCTGCAGTTCATTTCCGTCTCTTGGACAGCATCTGTTCAACTGCTCAAACTGCCTCCATCCATGCCTTGAGGAGGTCCATCTCCAGAAGTGTCATGTTGAAAATCCTCTGAATTTTTGAACCGCATTTTCCTACCTCCCTTTTGATTCCTGTAATAGGACCTCTGTGGACTGGAGAAATGGATTCCTATGGCAGACGGGGTTTTGTCGTCTTGTTCCTTCCATGCGAGTTTCTTTTACCTTGGGTCCAAAAAAAGAAGTATAGTTGTGTACATTTACCATAAATGTAGATGTTAGAGTGTATTTGCTGTTACAGTCATCACATTTGGGTTATCGGCCTGCAGGCAGCCCTCCGCCAGCCTGAATATCACTTGGATTCCTGCATCGGATGCTGTCTCTTCTTCCATGACGTCAGGTCGTCAGGGGTATAAAACATGCAGCCGACGCCATTACATCACTTTTTCTTGCCCCAGATGTCAGGTGCCCCCACAATGGGAAGCAATTATAAGTTATGGTGCACCTCCAATAAAAAGCAAATACACCAGAAAGCTTAAATACACCAAACAAGAAGGAAAGGTAGAGTCATGGGAAGTCAGGGGGCTGGAGTGAATAAACTCGAACATCTACATTTATGGTAAGTGTACACAACTGTACTATGTTCTTCGTGTTTCACTGTTGCGGTCATCACATTTGGGTTGATTCCCAAAGCTAAAGAAGGGAGGAGGACGTTAAGAGCGCATTAGGACCAGCTATTAAGCCCTGCAAGACTGCAGTGGCAAAACTAGCTCTAGATTTAGAAATAAATGGGCATGTGGTAACGCTTGGTGAAGGTATGTACCGAGCTCCAGGTAGCTTCTAGGATGTCCCTGGTAAGGACTCCTCTGAGAAAGGCTGTAGAGGTAGATGCAGCCCTGGTGGAATGTGATCTTATCCCCTGTGGGGTAGGTTTTTCATGGTGCTTACAGCAGAAATAAATGCAATGGGCTATCCATTTAGAAATGGTTTGCTTTGAAATGGCCTTGCCCTCTGCCCCTGCAGCAAAGCCAACTAGCAGCTGTTCAGATTTTCTGAGAGGCTTAGACCTGTCCAAATACAATCAAAGTTGTCTGTGCACGTCCAAAGAATGCAGTATTCGTTCTCCCTTGTTTTGTGGATTCAGGAAAAAGTTAGGCAAATGAATGGACTTATTTAGGGCCACACTAGACACCACCTTGGGCATAAAGGAAGGACTGGTCCTGAGGGAAACCCCGTCTGCATGGAAGATAATGAAGGGCTCCACTGCTATGAGGGCCTGTAATTCAGACACTCTTCTTGCTGAAGTGAGGGCTAGGAAGAAGGCTGTTTTGCAAGAAAGGAATTTCCGCTCTGCAGTTGCAGCTGGTTCAAATGGAGAGAGAGTGAGCTTTTCCAATACAAAGTTAAGGTCCCAGGCTGGAGTAGGGGCTCGCCTGGGAGGGGGGGGGGGTCTAAAATTTTTGGCCCCTCTGAGGAATTGCTTTAGCAGGGGGTGAGAGAAGAGGGGTGGTTCAGTATTATAATCATCTGAAATGGCAGAGGCATACATTTTAATTGACAAGAAGGATAGGCCCTTGTGGAGCATTTCTGTTAAATACTGAAGAATATGAGGTAAATTGGGTACCGTTGCACCCATCCCCTAAGTCTGGCTCCAGGAACAGTATCTTTTCCACTTTTCAGCATAGGATTTTTTAGTACTAGGCCTCCTTGCCTCCAGAATGACATCTAGCACCTGCTTACTGAGGGATGCTATTTGAGAGCTCAAGGAAATAGCCAGGCTGCAAGGTTCAGAGTTTGAAGCTGAGGGTGCAGAATCTGGCCCGCTTGCTGGGACAGCAGGGAAGGTGTCTGAGGTAGGTGCCATGGTCCCATCAGTGTCGTACTGCACAAGAAGGGGTACCAGTGCTGGCGTGGCCAGTCTGGTGCAATCAGTATTGTCCTTGGCTTGTCCTTTTTGATCTTTACCAGAACCTTCGAGAGGAGAGGCAATGGGTGGGGGAGGGGGATACATAAACAGAGAGGCTTTCCCAGGTAAAGGCACACGACAGAGCATCCACTTTCCAAGCTTGACTGTGGGAAGTCCTTGTGCAGAATTTGTCCAATTGGTAGTTCTGAGGGGAGGCAAACAGGTCCATCTCTGGAGTCCCCCATTTGTTCCTCAATAGGTTGAATATTTTTGGTTCCAGTTTCCATTCGTGTGGGTCCATGAGATTTCTGCTTAGGTCATCTGCCAGTGAATTTAGCTTGCCTGGCAGGAATTGAGCCTGTAGGTGCACTTGGTAGCTCAAGGCTGTGTTCCACAGAGGCATGGCTAGTCTGCAAAGAGGGTACGAGTGGGTTACCCCCAGCTAGTTTATGTACCACATAACTGTGGTGTTGTCTGTCTTTACCAATAATTGTCCTGGAAGAATGTGGTCTTTAAAGGCTGTCAGGGAATTCTGTACAGCTAACATTTCTTTTTGGTTGATATGCAGGTGCATCTGTCCCGGGTTCCATTTGCCCTGAACGCACTGCCTTGCCCAAGTGAGCCCCCCATGCATAGTCTGTTAGGGTTTGGGCGGCAGAGGGTAGAGTGAAGGGGAGCCCCTTGTTGTGGTAGCAGGCCTCTGCCCATCAAAGGAACTCTGTCTTTATACAAGGAATAGGAATCATTGATTCCATGTCCTGAGAATGTTGACACCATAGGCTTTTTAGATACCATTGTAATTTCCTCATATGCAGTCTTACATATGGAATTAATAGAATGCAAGAGGCCATGAACCCCAGGGCATGCAGAATTTTCCTTGCAGATAGCTGGGTCTTTGTGGCCAGTAATTTGAAGTAGGCTGTCAAATAAACTTGTTTCTCTGGAGTGAGGAAAGCCATCTGGGAAGTTGTGTTCAAGCGTGCTCCCAGGAATACAGTCTGCTGGCAGGGTACTAGGTGAGATTTATTTTCGTTTACGATGTACCCCAGTGAGGTTAGAATTTTCTTTACGAATGCCAGATGTTTTAATAGCAAGTCCTGGCTTTCTGCCTGAATCAGACAATCGTCCAAGTATGGGTATATTTGAATATTTCTCTGCCTGCAAAATGCAACGGCTAGAGCTAGACACTTTGTGAATACCCTGGGCGCAGTAGATAAGCCAAATGGATGTGCAGAGAACTGATAGTGCATGGAGCCTGCTCTGAAGCATAGGTATTTCCTGCAAGATTCCCTTATTGGAATGTGCAGGTAAGCTTCCTTCAAGTCTAAGGTTGCCAACCGGGCATCCTTGCCTAGCATAGAAAGCAGCTGTTGAAGTGTTTGCATTTTGAATTTTGGGATTACCAAAAAGGCGTTTAGAATAGAGCGGTCCAGGATAGGATGCCAAGATCTGTCTTTTCTGGGTACCAGGAAAAGTCTTGAGTAAAAACCTTGACCCCTTTCTTCTGCTGGGACAGGCTGAATAGCCATGATACTTAGAAGAGAACCTGCTGTTGAGCCTCTGCCCACTGATTTGGGGGTAGGTCTGGCCAACCGTTTGGGGTTCGGTAGGGTGTAGAAGTGGAATCTGTATCCTTGGAAAACTATTTAAAACCCATTTGTCCTGGGTAATGAGTTCCCATTTTTTTGCATGCAGGGCGAGCTTTCCTCCTAAGGGATCAGGCAGTCGAGCAGGGCTTGGAAGGGTTAAGGTTAAGTCACTGTGCCATTTTTCTGTAGGGGGAGTCTTACTACTACCTGCTTTGGAAGTGGAAACCCCCCACTGCTTCGGCCTGTATGTAGCTTGAGACTGTAACCTAGGTGGTCTGCTGTTCCTGTGTTTAGACTGAGAAGGCCCAGAAGAGGCTGGAAAGTACCAATTCTTTGAAAGCTAATGCCTACTAAATCTGGGAGGCTGTACTTGCAGGAAATCTTTAACAGTTTGCATAGATTTAGCTTATTCTCCATCTTTTTGAGGACGACTTCTGCTTTGTTGCCAAACAGGCAGTCTTGGTTTAAGGGAGCATCCAGCAATTTAGCTTTAACATGATCTGGCAAGTTTTACTCCTTAAGCCAAGCATGCCTTATAAGTACAGACCCAGTGACAGCAGCCCTGCAAGATGCTTCTAGAGTCAAAACCACATTGCAAAGTATGTTTACCAACTTTTTCAACAGAATGCATTAAATCCTGTAATGCTTTGTGTTCAGCACAGTCAGGAATCAACATCAATTTCTGTTTAAGTAGTCCCATAATATGCTGCTGGTACTTTTAACATATCAAACTGGCAATTTAAAGCCCTAATGGCCAAAGGAGCAGAAGTGTATACCTTCTTACCCCATCTGTCCAAGGCTCTAGAATCTCTATCAGAAGGGGTAGGATTTTTGGCAGCAGTAGCCTTAATGCCCTTTGGTCCTTGGGAAATAGTCTCTGGATCCACAGTAGAATTCTTGAAGAGGAACTTGTGAGAGTCAAGTACTCTAATACCGGTCAGGTTTTCTGGGAGGTGGAGGTAAAGTGTCTGGGGACAGGCTAGATTCCAAGAAAGCATCATCTACAATGCCCAAAACAGGAGGGATAGCTAAAGGACTGTGTTGAGGAAGGAGTAAGAATTCCCTAAGCCTCTTTGGAGTCAGAGAAATCCTGGCCTTCCCAGTGGAAATGCTCCCTAAGAGTGTGCAAGGTTTCACCAAAAGAAAAATCTTCCGGAGGGGAAGCAGAGGGAATGGAATCCTCTGCATCAGAATCCTCATAGATAGATAAGGGCACATCCTGGTTATCAGAAGAAACAGAAATATCAGAATCCTGATGTGAAGAAAAATCAGTTCTAGGTCTCAGAGGGGGCTTCCCCTAATTAAAGTAATAAGGTCTTCAGCCATTCTAAGCATTTATTTTTTAGGCATATGGGCCTGACCATGCAGTTTGGACGTCGGTTTTCTAGGTGTGGGTCAAGTTCTAGGCCTGGAGGAAGAAGATGGAGTTGGTTTAAAATGCAAGTCTTTAGGCCTAAATACAGTCTCAGAAGCCAGTGCCTGCACAGTGGCTCCAGACCCATCCAAGGTAGAGACATCCGCAGGTTCCATAGTCAAAGCATCATCTCGCGGCATACTAGACTCCGAATGGGTCTCAGTAGAGGCCTGTGAATCTGAAACAGCAGGTATCAGGGGCTGGGAAAGCACCTCACTGAGTACCGGCGGACTGGGGACTAGCTTAACAGAAGCATTGGCAGTTTGGACCTATGCGGTCTGTCTTTATCCTTGTGTTCTTTCAGAATATTGGTAGTCGGCTGGCTTACTGAAGCCATTTCTGGATAGTTATACAGTGTACCAAAATAACTAGCTGCAAATATAGACAGATGACGAACAGTTCAGGGGTTGAACAAGGCACAAAACCGACAGCGAGGGATGATGTGGTCTGGGACTAAGCGAGGAATGCAGTATGAATGAAAATCTTTATGAGGTATTTGCTTTCCACAGGTAAGACAATTGTTGACTTTTACTGACATTGGTTAACAAGAAAAAGGATCCCCAATGGGGTACTTAGCTTTTTTGAAGACTTCGGTTCTGAAACTCAAATGAAAATTTCCGGAGTCTGCCGACCAGCACTTGCGAACTGCTTCTGCTTTGGGCACCACGCAGCAAGAGACTGATGTAATGACGTCGGCTGCAATGTTTTATACCCCTGACGACCTGATGTCATGGAAGGAGAGACACCATCTGATGCAGGAATCCAAGACTCTGGTATTCAGGCCGGCTGAGGGCTACCTGCAGGCAGATAAACCCAAATGTGATGACTCCAACAGTGAAACACGAAGAACATCCGTAAAAAGGGGCATTAACAAAGGCTGTCTTGAAGCTTCCATGAAATTGTATAGCCTGTCCAACACCCAGGAAACTGTTAAAAAGATGGAAAGAACAACTTTCCTCAAATATTCTCTTTGTGGCTGCTGTTACCACCATGGCATCTACTGAAGGGCTATTAGACCAGCTTATAACATATGAGTCCTTCCACGCCCTCTGTGCAATGAGGTCTATAGGCATGGGGTGGGGGGTCATCCCCCAACACTTCGGCTATAGGACTCTTCTCAACCTTATATCAGAATTGAGAGCAAGGGAAATCGAAGTCTCTACGGCTAACAGATATGACATAAGTGTACCGATGGCTCAGACCTATAGACACTGGCTCTAAGACGGGAACCATGACTGGAGCAAAGTGTGACAGTTCTACGCCCTCAAGAATTCTCTCATCATCCAGTTGAGATCAATCTCTATGAGACTTCTGATGGACTATCCAGATCTTGTTGATGAAGCTAAAGATGTAGTTCTCGAGGATAGCTTGTGCTGTAGTACTAGTGAATGTAATCTAGCATTCACTAGTCCCGGGAAAAAATAGCTCTAAAAGAGGGAGTTCGGATCCCTGCTGTAAATGGATCCAACTACCTCGAAACCTTGTGTGCCAGATCAGAGAGACTGGTCAGATCAGGAGACCTATTCCTAGACTTCGCTGCCCATTTCTCTTCTAGCTGCTTTTCACCAGTCCTTTTCTCTACTGGCATCTTTTGATGTTTTTGTTTAGATCTGTCCTCTTTCCCTTGTCTAGGTTCAGGCCACATAGTGGAAGACCCCGTCTGAGGAAGAAAAGTACAGTTGTGTACACTTGTCAAAATATGTAGATGTTTGAGTGTATTCACTGTTGCAGTCATCGCATTTGGGTTATCTGCTTGCAGTTGCCCACAGTCGGCCTGAATAAGAAAGTCTTGGGTCCTGCATCGGTTGCCGTCTCTTCTTCCGTGACGTCAGGGGTATAAAACATGCACCCGACGCCATTACATACAGTTTTTCTTGCCCCAGATGTCAAGTGCCCCCCTAATGGGAAGCAATTAATACAAGGATATACCTCCAACAAAAAATCAAATACATCAAAAAGATTTTAAGCATAGTAAAGGAAAGTAAAGGTATAGCCAAAAGAAGTCAGGGGGCTGGAGGGAGGGTAACCAGGACTGCAACAGTGAATACACTAACATCTACATAATGAAACACAAAGAACATAGTACAGTTGTCTGTGTACATCTAAAGAGTGCAGTATCTGTTCCCCTTTGTGCTGTGGATTCGGAAAGAAATTTGGCAAATGAATGGATTAAGAGCCACACTGGGTAGCACCTTGAGCATGAAGGACGGACTGGTTCTGAGGGACACCCTGTCTGCATGAAAGATGATTAAAGGCTCCACTGCCATAAGGACCTGTAATTCAGATGTCCTTCTTGCTGAAGTGATTGCTAAAAGCTGTTTTCCAAGAAAGAAATTTTAAATCTGCAGTAGCAGCTGGCTCAAAAGGAGGAAGAGTGAGTTTCTCCAAGACAAAGTTAAGGTCCCAGGGCTGGGGTTGGAGTTCTCCAGGGGGGGGGGGGGGTCTTAAATTTTTGGCCCCTCTGAGGAACTGCTTGAGCAGTGGATGAGAGAAGAGGGGAGGTTCTGTGTTATGAGCTAAGGCGTGAATTTTGATGGAGGAAAAAGACGACAGGCCCTTGTGAAGCATTTCAGTTAAGTATTGTAAAATCTGAAGTAAATTGGGTGCTACTGTGCTCATCCCTTGAGATTGGTTCCAGGAACATAATCTTTACCATTTTTCAGCATAAGATTTTCTAGTACTAGGTCTCCTTGTCACTAAAATGATATCCATCACTGGTTTACTGAGGGATAGTAAAGGAGAAATTAGGTAATTAGCCAGGCTGCTAGATTCAGTGTAGGAAGCTGAGGGTGCAGAATCTGATTCGCCTGCTGAGACAAAGTACAGTTGTGTACACTTACCATAAATGTAGATGTTGAGTGTATTCACTGTTGCAGTCATTACATTTGGGTAATCTGCTGGCAGGTTGCCCTCAGTCGGACTGAATTCCAAAGTCTTGGGTCCTGCGTCGGTTGCTGTCACTTCTTCCATGATGTCAGGGGTATAAAACAAGCAGCAGATGCCATTTTCTTTAGTTTTTCTTGCCCCAGATGTCAGGTGCCCCCAACAAGGTAGCAAACATATATATATAAAAACTATATATACACGCATCAATATAAACTTTACCTTCATCTACAAGCAAAACACCACATAGGTTGTAGAAGATAGGGAAGGAAAGATAAACTCCAGAATGAAAGGGGGATGGCGGGCGGGTAACCTGGACTGCAACAGTGAATACACTTGAACATCTACATTTATGGTAAGTGTACACAACTGTACTATGTTCTTAGTGTTTCACTGTTGCAGTCATTACATTTGGGTAGAACCCCAAAGCTATGGATGGGAGTCTGGAGCTAAACAGCATTAGGTGCGGCTATAAGGCCCTGCAGAACTGCAGTGGCAAAGCCTGCCCTGGACTTAGAGTAGAGAGGCAAATGATAATGCTTTGTAAAGGTGTGAACAGAACTCCAAGTAGCAGCCTCTAGAATGTCTTTGGTTGGTACTCCTCTGAGAAAGGCTGCTGAAGTAGCTGCAGCTCTGGTGGAATGAGACCTAATGCACTTGGGCACAGGCTTGCCATGGTGTAAGTAGCAGAAAAGTACAGTTTTGTACCTACCATAAATGTAGATGTCCGATAGACATGCAACTGCAGTCATAACATGTGGGTTGTCCTGCCTCAGGCAGCCCTCGGTCGGCCGGATTCCAAAGTCTGGGTCCGACGTCGGCTGATGTCGCATTTCTCTCCGACGTCAGAGTGGCTGGTGTACATAAGCATCAGCCGACGCCATTTTCTTCAGTGTTTCTTGCCCCAGATGCCAGGTGCCCTCCAAGGAAGGCTGTAATCAAATTGGAAGACAAAAACAGGATTCCAAACAAATACATGAGCAATAAAACAAATACACCATAACAGATATCCCCAGCTAAGAGTAAGGGGGATAGGAGTGGACCCTAAGCATAGAGGGGTATGGAGGGAGGAAAACCGACTGCAGTTGCATGTCTATCGGACATCTACATTTATGGTAGGTACAAAACTGTACTATGTCCTTCAAGAATGCAACTGCAGTCATAACATGTGGGTAGAATACCATAGCTTAGCTGGGGAGGAGGTATGCTCTAGGAAAGAGATGGTGTGGCAATCAAACCCTGCAGGACTGCCAAGCAAAGCCTGCTCTGGATCTGGAATATAGAGGGAGATTGTAGTGTTTGGAGAATGTATGCATGGAGCTCCATGTAGCAGCTTCTAGAATGTCCTTTGTAGGCACCCCTCTTAAAAATGCTGTAGAGGTGGCTGTAGCTCTGGTGGAATGTGGTCTGACATAGGCTGGAACAGTCTTCCCATGAAAGGAATAACAGAATCTGATGCAATGTCCAATCCATTTAGAAATAGTCTGTTTTGAAATTGCTTTTCCTTGGACTGCAGGGGCGTAAGCTACAAAAAGCTGTTCAGACTTCCTACTGGCCTTGGTTCTGTCCAGGTAGTATCAAAGTTGTCTATGAATGTCCAAGGTATGCAAAGTCTTTCCCCTTATTCTCAGGATTGGGGAAGAAAGCAGGCAGATGAATGGCTTGATTTAGAGAAACCCTAGATACCACCTTTGGCATAAAAGTAGGGTTGGTCCTTAATGAAACCCTGGTCTCTGTGGAAAATAATAAAGGGTGGTATTGCCATTAGGGCCTGTAGCTCCGAAACCCTTCTTGCTGAGGTAATTGCCAACAGGAAAGCTGTTTTCCATGAGAGAAATTGCAAGTCAACTGAAGCTGCTGGCTCAAAAGGAGGTAGAGTTAGTTTCTCTAAGACAAAATTGAGGTCCCAGGCTGGCACTGGGGCCTTTCTTGGTGGCTTAATGTTCTTGATTCCCCTGAGGAATTGTCTTAGTAAGGGGTGAGAGAAAACAGGAGGATCAGTGTTGTATCTAGCTGAAATAGCAGATGCATGTATCTTTATTGAAGAATATGAGAGGCCGCTCTGTAACATATCTGCCAAATATTCCAAGATGAGTGGGATGTTCGGTAATGATGCATCATGTCCCTTGCTGGTATTCCAATTGCTGAATCTTTTCCACTTTGCTAAGTAAACCTTTCTGGTGGATGGTCTTCGAGCCTCTGTTAGTATCCGCTGAACTTCCTTGGAGAGAGACAAGCTGAAGTTATTTATGGGATCTCCCAGGCTGTTAGCTGCAGTGTCTGAAGGTTGGGATGCAGTGTTTCGAAATTGTGTTGAGTCAAAAGTAGAGGCCACTGAGGGAGGGCCCACCTCCTGGTGTGACATATGCTCCGTAGTAGTGGGTACCAGTGTTGTCTTGGCCAATCCGAGCTATTATGATTCCCTTGGGCTTCTCTGCTTTGATCTTTAGTAATACTGAGGTCATCAGTGGCAGAGGTGGGAATGCATAGATTGCTAGGGAGTTCCAGTTGAATGAAAGGGCATCTATTTTCCAAGCCTTTGGATGGTAAGTCCTTGTGCAAAATTTTGGTAGAAGATGATTGAGGTGAGAGGCAAATAGGTCCACTTCTGGCTTGCCCCATGTCAAAGTGAGTTGTCTGAAAGCCTTCGGATGTAATCTCCACTCGTGTGGATCTGTGAAATTCCTGCTTAGGCTATCCGCCAACACATTGTCTTTTCCTGGAACAAACTGGGATTGTAACTGGATGTTTACACTCAGTGATTTCTCCCAAAGCTGCATTGTCAGTCTGCAAAGGGGGTAAGAGTGGGTGCCCCCCTGCTTGTTTATGTACCACATCACAGTGGTGTTGTCTGTCCGTATCATTAAATGGCCTTGCTGGAGTTGGTGTTGAAAAGCCTCGATAGCATGCATTACTGCCAGCATTTCCTTTTGGTTTATATGCAGATGTGTTTCCTTTGGAGACCATTGTCCTTGTATACACCTGCCTTCCATGTGCACCCCCCATCCAAGGTCTGAGGCGTCTGTAGTCATGGTCTGTGTTATCTGTGGTTTTTTGAATGACATACCTGTGTTTTCCTGGCTCACCGAGGCCCACCATAGGAATTCCTTTTGTAGGCATGGAATGAGTGGTATGATTGTCTCCAAGTTGTTGCTGTGTTGAGACCAAATGCTTTTTAGGTACCATTGAAGCTTTCTCATGTGTAGTTTTGCTAATGGAACCAGTAGAATGCAGGATGCCATGTAACCCAGGGTCTGTAGGAATCTCCTTGCAGTCATCTGGGTGAGTTTTGCTAAACCTTTGAAGTACTGAGTTAATTTCTCCTGCTTGTCTTCTGTCAGGTAAGCCATCTGAGAGGCTGTGTCTAGTTTGGCTCCTAAGAAGATTATTTGCTGGGATGGCTGCAGTCTTGACTTTTGGAAGCTGACTGTGTATCCCAGAGCTTGAAGTAATCGTATGACATAACCCAGGTTTTTTGTCAACATCAATTTGTCGTCCGCTTGTATGAGGCAGTCGTCCAGGTACGGGTAAATTTGTATACCCTGGAGCCTGCAATGAGAAATTACTGAAGCCAGGCATTTTGTAAATACTCTGGGCGCAGTAGATAAGCCAAATGGCAATGCTGAGAATTGATAATGCTCTGGCCCTGCAAGAAATCTGAGGTATCTTCTGCAGCTGTGTCTGATAGGGACATGCAGGTATGCCTCCTTGAGGTCCAGAGTAATCAGCCACGACTCCTTGCCCAGCATGGGAAGGAGTTGCTGTAGAGTCAGCATTTTGAACTTTGGTACTATGAGAAAGGTGTTTAATGCGGACAAGTCCAGTATTGGTCTCCATTGAGATTCTTTTCTTGGAACAAGGAACAGTCTTGAGTAAAACCCTGTTCTTGTTCTTGTTGTGGAACTCTTTCTATTGCTTTCATTCGAGTCAGCAGAGTGATTTGCTTGATAGCCTCTGCCCTTTGATGTTGTGGTAGATTTGGCATGCCTTGTTTTCTTGGTAAGGTATGAAAATGAAACCTGTACCCTCGGTCTATGATGTCCAAAATCCATTTGTCCTTTGTCAGTCTGTGCCAGTTTTCTGCAAACAGAGATAATTTCCCGCCCAAGGGAGCTTCTAGTTGTTCCCTGGTAGGGGTAGTAGAGGAAAGTCATTGAGTTTGTGGTTGTTGGGCAGGTGAAACCCCTGCGTCACTTCTTTGGTTTCCTGGCTGCCATTGTCGTCCCCTGTAAGGGCCCCTGTATTGACCTCTTCCTCGGCCACGTCTGTTCTTACCCCTTTGAAACTTTTCTGGATTAGGAAAGGACCAGATTTTTGAAGGCCAATTCCTACTGAATCTGGGGGGTTGAACCTGGAGGAAATCTTTCACAGTCTGAACTGATTTTGCTTTTTCTTCGATGGTCTTTAACACATCCTTAGCATTTGCACCAAAAAGCTTGTTCTTTTCCAACGGTGCATCCAGAAGTTTTGCTTTTACATGATCTGGTAGAGGTTGATCTTTTAACCAAGCATGTCTACGCATCACTGCCCCTGTCATAGCTGCCCTACATGAAGCTTCCAGTGCATCATATCCACACTGCAGGAAGTGATTGCTTACTTGCTGAGTGTTATGTACAGCTTCCTGCAAAGTCTTCCTGTCTAAAGGATCAGGAGAAGCTAATGTTTTTTGTAAATCTAAGAGATAATCCTGATATTGGAACATATGAAAAAGGCAATTTAAGGCTCTCATAGATAAGGTAGTGGATGTGTAAACCTTTTTACCCCATCTCTCTAATGACCTTGCTTCCCTGTTGGAGGGCAAAGGATTTTTTGAGGTGGAGGCTGAAACTCCTTTAGGCCCCTGTGAAATAGTTTCCAAATCAGCAGTATGGGCCCTGAATAAATGGGAATGAGTTTCTGGGACCCTGTAATACCTGTCTGGCTTGGCTGGAGCAGGAGGAAGAGAATCAGGGGTAGCACTAGAATCAGAATACAAATCATCCAGAACATCAAGTACAGGAGGAATAGCTAAGGGCCTGTGCTGAGGCTTCTTAAGGAAAGTCCTAAGGCATTTCCTAGAATCAGAATATTCCTGACCCTGCCACTTGAAATGTTCCCTCATGGTGTGCAGAACTTCCCCAAAGGAAATCTCCTCAGGAGGGGAGGCCGAAGGTATGGAATCTTCTGCATCCGAGTCCTCATAGGTCTGGAAGAGCTCTTCCTGGCTATCAGAGTGGACAGAGCCCTCAGAGTCTTCATCTGAAGGAGAAGGGTTAGAGGGTTCAACTTTTATCAGGAGGAGGCTGGGATGCTCTCTCAGGATGGGCCTGTGAACCTCTGATCATGGAAATTAAACCAGCAGCCATGGACATAATTTGTGTCTCCGGAGTCGGCTGAGGTAAGGATTTGGAAGCAATATGTTTTGCTGGCTGCCTTAGCCCTAGTGTAGGCCTTAATAGACATGGCCATAGGAGGCCTGGCAGCTCCACGTGCAGGAGTGACCTTGTCTACAGCAATGGTCTCGGGCATTTCCTCGGTTTCGGTATCCGGAGGAAAGTCTATAACTGGTGTTGATGTAATATCTGGTATCGTAGTCATCGGTAATGCGGTGTCTTCGGTTCGGAGCGGTGGAGAGACTGTCTCAGAGGGAACCGGAGCACTCGCGCTAGGTTTTGGCGTGGAGTCGGTGGTAGACGCGGGCCAAGGATGTCGGTCCCGTTCTTTTCGCTTTTTGGGAGTTTGCGATGTCGGAAGGTCCGACGGCATGGTGTAAGCAAATTTATCGCCGAAAAAATCTTCAGCGAACTCCGCCCGGCGCCCGAGAGTGCGCTTGTTGAAGCGAGCACAGGCTACACAGGCCGAGACGTCGTGGTCTGGGCCCAGACTGGAAAGCCTTATGAGGTATTTGTTTACCACAAAAAAGACAATTGTTAACTTTTTCAGTAATTTCTGACATCGGCTGAGGCAAGAAAAGGTCCCCAATGGGGTACTTAGCTTTTTTGATGACTTCGGTATCGTAGAATACAGGAGCTGACCGACCGGCACCTGCGAACTGCTTCTGCTTCGGGCACCGCGCGGCAAGAAAGACTGAAGAAAATGGCGTCGGCTGATGCTTATATACTCCAGCCGCTCTGACGGAGAGAAATGAGACATCAGCCGACGTCGGACCCAGACTTTGGAATCCAGCCGACCGAGGGCTGCCTGAGGCAGGACAACCCACATGTTGACTGCAGTTGCATTCTTGAAGGACATCAAATGCAGTGCCTTATCCACTTTGAAATAGTTTGCTTTGAAAAGGCCTTTCCTTCTGATCCTGCAGCATATGTCACTAGTAATTGCTCAGTTTTTCTTAGAGCTTTAGTCCTGCTCAAGTAGAATCTTAGCCATCTGTGTACATCCAAGGAATGCACAATTCTCTCCCCCTTGTTCTGCGGAATTGGATAAAAGGTTGGCAGATGAATAGTTTGGTTAAGAGCCACACTAGAAAACACCTTAGGCATAAATAAAGGATTTGTCCTCAGACACACCCTGTCTGGGTAAAATATGATAAAAGGCTCCACAGCCATGAGGGCCTGTAGCTCTGAGACTCTTCTTGCTGAAGTAATTGCTAGCAGCAGAACTGTTTTCCATAAGAACTTTACATCGGCAGTAGCAGTTGGTTCAAATGGAGGCAGGGTAAGCTTTTCCAACACATAATTGAGGTCCCATGCAGGTATTGGTGATCTTCTAGGAGGCCTTAGATTTTTGGCTCCTCTAAGATACTGCTTTAGTAAAGGATGAGAGAGGATTGGTGGCTCTGTATTGTAATGAGCCGAAATGGCAGAGGCATGGATTTTAATTGATGAGAAAGATAGGCCTTTGTCAAGCATCTTAGTCAAGTATAGTAATATCTGAGGAATATTTGGTTCTGCTGTATCAGTTCCTTGTGCTTGATTCCAAACACAGAATCTCTCATTTATCAGCATAAGATTTTCTAGTACTAGGCCTTCTGGTTTCCAAAATGACATCCATCACATCTATACTGAGAGGTGTTGTTTGTATAACTACATGATCAGTCATGCTGCCCAGTTCACTGTCTGGAGTTGGTTGTGCAGGATCTGATTGTTTTGCTGGGACAGTAGTTGAGGTCTTTGAGGTACGGTCCAAGCTGGGTATTGAGACAAGTTCCTTAGGATTGGGTACCAGTATTGGTGGGGCCAGTCCGGGGCAATTAGTATCTGAACCTGTCAGCCAAGATGTTGGCAATGTCAGAACGGTCAGTGTATTTTGTTCCATTTTGTATTAGCTCAGAACAGACCGGAGCGTTGCCACTTAGGTTTTTGACATAGCCATAGAAGGCCTCATGGCTATCCTTGGCATCCTTGGCAACTCTCTTTTCAAAATTAGCTTTAGTTGACTTGAGGGCCCTTAATTTTTTACTAATGCTGATCATGGATGATTTTCCTACTTGAGATTTGGCCTATTGTAAAGTTTGCTTATGGCCAGGGTCCACCAGACTGGTTTCTTCTTGCTTGAGGAAGGAGTCTTGGTTTTATTTGGGATAGCAGGGTCCATGCAATCCTGAAGATGCATATAGAGAGTGCCTTGGTGTAGGATTCTGCATCCTGGATATCATTATCCTTCTGCAAGGGAATAGTGAAGCTTTCCACTTCGGATGCAAGTAGTTTGAAGTTTGCTTTTCAAATGATAATTTTGAGGAGAGGCAAACAGATCAATGTCCGGGCGCCCCCATTTCTTTGTTATGTTGAAGACTTGTGGATCTAGTTTCCACTCGTGGAGGGTCCATACGGTTTCTGCTTAAATAGTCTGCCAGAGTATTTTGTTTTCCTGGCAGGAATTGAGCTTGAAGATGTATTTGGCAAGTCAAAGCTGTGTCCCACAGTGCCATGGCTAATCTGCAAAGGGGTAGGACTGCATGCCCCCCTGCTTCTTTATATACCACATAACCATGGTGTTGTCAAGTCTTTATCAGTAGTTGTCCTGGATGAAGCAAGTCCTTGAAGGGTGTCAAGGCATTTTGAACAGCTAGCATCTCTTTTTAGTTGATATGTAGATGCATTTGTTTTGGGGTCCATAAGCCCTGATTGCATCTTCCCGCCATGTGGCCCCCCCCCAGGCATAATCTGATGGGTCTGTTGTTAAGGTTTGGCTGGCAGGGGGGAAGAGTGTGAAGGCCCGTCCCATGTTTTGGTGACATGCCTTTGCCCACCAGAGAAACTCCTGTTGTAGGCAGGGAATGAGAGGAATCATTGTTTCCAGACTGTGACAATGTTGACTCCATAAACCTTTTAGGTACCACTGAAGTTTCCTCATATGCAGTCTTGCATATGGAATCAGTAGGATGCAGGATGCCATGAAGCCCAAAGCCTGCAGAGTTTGTCTTGTAGATAACTGGGTTTTTTTGTTGCCATCAGTTTGAAGTAAGTAGTCAGTTGCCTTTGTCTGTCTGGCGTGAGATAAGCCATCTGGGCAGTTGTATTCAAGCTTGCACCCAGGAATGTTATCTTTTGAGAGGGTACCAGTTGTGACTTCATTTACTGTGTGCCCTAGGCAGGTTAGAAGCCTTTTCACAAACGCCAGGTGTTGAAGAAGAATGTCCTTGTTCTCTGCTTGAATGAGACAGTCGTCCAAGTAAGGATACATTTGTATACTTCTTCGTCTGCAAAAAGCAATTACTGGTGCCAGGCACAAAGACCCTGGGTGCAGTAGATAAGCCAAAGGGCAGTGCAGAGAATTAGTAATGCATTAAGCCAGTCTTGAATCTGAGGCATCTTCTGCACGACTGCCTTATTGGGACATGCAGGTATGCCTCTTTTAGGTCTAATGTCACCAGCCAAGCATTCTTGCCCAGCATGGGCAGAAGCTGCTGCAAAGTCAGCATTTTGAATTTTGGAATGTCCAGGTATGTGATGTTCATCGTGTTACCCTGCTGCAGTCATCACACTTGGGTTATCCTGTCGTCAGGCGGTCCCGCAGTCGGCCTGAATTCCAAAGTCTTGGTCCAGCGTCGGTTGCTGTAGCTTCTTCCCTGACGTCAGTGTGCCAGGGGTATACAAGAGGCATCCGACGCCATTTTCTTCAGTCTTTCTTGCTGAGCGGTGCCCGAAGCAGAAGCAGTTCGCAAGTGCCGGTCGGCAGACTCCTGAGATTTTCGAAGTCGAATTTCAGATCTGAAGTCTTCAATAAAGCTAAGTACCCCGTTGGGGAAACTTTTCTTGCCTCAGACCGATGTCAGAAAAAGTTAACAATTGTATTTCTTGTGGGAAGCAAATACCTCATAAGGACTTTCACTCTTATTGTAAACCTTGCCTAGGGCCCAGACCACGACGTCACTGGTCGTCAGTTTTGTGCTAGGTTCAATAAGCGAACTATAAAGCGACACTTTGATTTCGCACTACACTACTTCGGTAGGAAATTTAATTACACTATGCCGGAGCAACCGACTACCGGCGTGCATAAAAAATGCAAAGATAAAGACAGGCAGCCTAGATCCAAGCCAGACTCCGAGGACTCGGGCTGGGCCGGTCGCCGGTTTTCAGTGTGGCACCTACGCAGCCCCTGGCTACCGCAGAATTGGAACCCCAGACTGCTTTGGATTCTCTGGCAGAGAGTTCTAGGCCGACACAGCCATTTTCTTTAGGCCCTCCCGACGACATTGCAGTAGGAGAAGCCGGTGCTGTAGAAACACCTTCGGTTTCAGAAGGTGTCTTCAGACCAACTACTCTCACCATAAAATCTTATGCTAAGCTTAAGACTCCTCTAAAACCAAAATAGACTGCACTTCAAGGCCCCATGTCTAAGAAACAGATGCTTAAAATGGCTGAAGATTTGATTTCTTTAATCAGGGGCTCCCCCCCCCCACCCCGACAAAGGGCCTAGACAAGAGGAGGATTTATGCCTCCTCTGATCAAGTGTCTATTTCCTCAGACTCCTCTGAGGAACAGGATTACTCCTTTCCCCCTTATGAAGATTCTGATGCTGAGGATTCCATTCCCTCAACTTCTCCCCCTGAAGACTACTCCTTTGGGGAAACCTTACATACCATGAGGGAACATTTCCACTGGGAAGGTCAGGACTACTCCGACTCAAAGAAAAGGCTCCGAGAGTTTCTTTTACTCCCCCAGCACAGACCACTTGCTATCCCCCCAGTTTTAGACATTGTGGATGATGTTTACTTAGAATCTAGTTTAAATCCAGTTTCTCTGCCTCCTGCTCCAGCCAAACCAGACAGATACAACAGAGTGCCTGACTCACACAAATTTCTTTACAAAAGCCCTGTTGCTGATCCAGAGACAATCTCCCAGGGTCCCAAAGGGGCTAAGGCTTCTATGGCTAAAAATCCTGTACCCTCTGAAAGGGACTCCAGAGCACTAGATAGGTGGGGGAAGAAGGTTTAGACATCAGCTACTCTAGCTATGATAGCACTAAACTGTCAATTCCACATGCTTAAATACCAGCAATTCCTATTGTTTCAAATAAAACAAAAGATGAGCACGCACCCTCAACAGTCTGAATTCAAGGAAATGCAGGATCTGTTGCATGCAGTTGAACAGGTGGGAAAACATACTTTACAATGTGGATTTGATTCCTTGGAAGCTTCCTGTAGAGCAGCTGTTACTGAGTCTGTTATACGTAGGCATGCTTGGTTAAAGAAACAAACTCTGCCTGATCATGTTAAAGCAAAGTTACTAGATGCACCCTTACAGCAGGTTGTCCTATTTGGGGTTAAAGCAGAAGAGGTTTTAAAGAAAATGGAGGATAAGGCAAAATCCATGCAGACGGTCAAAGATTTCTTACAGGTTACAGCCCCCATGCTTCAGCAGAAATTGGCCAACAAAAACTTGGTCCTTTCCAGCTTCTGACAGACAACAGAGGGGTAAATACAGGCGCCCAAGGGGCAGAGGACAAGCTCAAATCCCTTACAAACCTCGACAATGGGGCACTGCAACACAGAAGGGAGGAGAAGACAGGTCCCAAACTACTAGAAGGCAAACACAATGACTTAAACCTCAAACTGCCAAGCAAAACTCTCTTAGCAGCTCCCTTGGGAGAAAAATTAGCACTTTTTACAGACAACTGGCGCATCGTCACAAAGGACAAATGGGTCCTAGACATTATCTTACAAGGATACAGATTCCATTTCCACACCTTGCCAAGGATAAAAGGAATGCCAAACCTGCCACAAAATCAATGGGCAGAGGCACAAAAACAAATTACAGCTCTCATGGACATGAGAGCCATTCAACTGGTACCTACACAAGAGCAAGGCCAAGGATTTTACTCAAGGCTCTTTCTAGTCCCCAGAAAGGACAATGCTTGGAGACCCATTCTGGACCTTTAGATTCTAAACACCTTCTTGCAAGTACCCAAATTCAAGATGCTAACACTAAAGCAGCTTCTTCCCATGCTGGGCATGAAAGCATGGCTAGTAACGTTGGACCTCAATGAGGCATACCTGCATGTCCCTATCAGACAAAATTGCAGAAAATACCTCTGTTTCATTGCAGGTTCAACCCATTACCAATTCTCTGCACTGCCCTTTGGCTTATCTACTGCGCCCAGGGTCTTCACAAAATGCCTGGCACCAGTAATTGCATACTGCAAAGAGGAATTCAAATATACCCATACCTGGACGACTGCCTCACCCAAGCAGAAAGCAAGGACATTCTCTTACAACATCTGGCTTTTGTAAAACACCTTCTAAGTTGCCTAGGGTACACAGTAAATGAAAAGAAATCAAAACTAGTGCCCTCACAAAATATGACATTCCTGGGTGCCAGCTTGAACGGACCAGATGGCTTACCTGACGCCAGACAAACTACAACTGACTCGATACTTCAAAACAATGGCAACAAAGACCCAACTCCCTGCAAGAAAAATTCTGCAGGCCTTGGGCTTCATGGCATCTTGCATTCTACTAATACCATTTGCAAAACTGCATACGAGGAAATTACAATGGTACCTAAAAAGCGTATGGACTCAACACAGCCACAGCTTGGACTCAATACCTCTCATTCCCTGCCTTCAACAGGAGTTTCTATGGTGGTCACAGGCATGTCACCTCAACAAGGGTCAGACTTTCACCTTACCCTCAGCCAGGCAAACTATGACAACAGATGCATCGGACTACGCCTGGGGGGCACACATGGCAGGACAGTGCGTTCAAGGCATATGGACTGCAGATCAAAGGAATCTGCACATCAATCAAAGAAATGCTAGCTGTACAGAATGCCCTGACAGCCTTCAAGGACCTCTTACATCCAGGACAGCTTACAATAAGGACGGACAACACCACAGTAATGTGGTACATAAACAAGGGGGTACACATTCCTACCCTCTATGCAGGCAAGCAATGACATTGTGGAACACAGCACTGGCTTACCAAGTTCAATTACAAGCTCAATTCCTGCCAGGAAAAAAGAACACATTGGCAGACGACCTAAGCAGAAACATCGTGGATCCCCACGAGTGGAAACTGGATCCACAAGTATTTGCAATGATAACTCAAAAATGGGGGCACCCAGACATAGACCTGTTTGCCAGCCCCCAAAACTACCAGCTAACAAAATTTTGTACAAGGACATTTCACCATCAAGCTTGGAAAGTGGGCGCACTCTCATTCAGTTGGAAAAAGCTGACAGTATATGCCGTCCCTCCATTGCCCCTTCTCACAAAGGTGCTGCTGAAAGTCAGGATGGACAGACCCCGAATGATACTCATTGCCCCAGACTGGCCACGCCAGCACTGGTACCCACTATTAAGGAATATGGCCCAGGGCCCACCATGGATTTTACCACAAAGTGCTCATCTGCTCACACAGCAAGACAGTCAGATTCTACACAGCCAGCTCAAAACCTTAAATTTGGCTGCATGGCAAATCACCTAAGCAACCAGGCAGCTCCTCTTTCACAAGCTGTTATGGATGTTATTCTGGAAGCCAGGAGGCCCAGCACCAGGAAAGCCTACTCAGACAAATGGAAAAGGTTTTGCGCCTGGAGCCAAGCTAAAGGCCAAAATACCCTTCAGCCAGACATACCTCAGATTCTACAATATTTAACTGAGATGTTACACAAAGGGCTTTCTTTTTCATCTATTAAAATCCACGCCTCAGCTATTTCAGCTCACAACAACACGGATCCTCCCTTATTTTCACATCCACTTCTAAGGCAGTTTCTCAGAGGGGCCAAAAACATTAGACCTCCCAGGAGAGCACCAACACCAACCTGGGACCTCAATTTTGTTCTGGAAAAACTTACGCTACCTCCTTTTGAACCAGCTTTCTCAGCTGAGTTTATATCATGGAAGACTGCCCTGCTGCTAGCAATTACTTCAGCCAGAAGAGTCTCAGAGCTTCAGACACTAATGGCAGTAGAGCCTTTCCTCATTTTTCATCAAGACAGAGTTTCTCTACGAACTAACCCCTCCTTTATGCCTAAGGTGGTATCCAGTGTGGCTCTAAATCAAACCATCCATTTACCCACTTTCTTTCCAAATCCACAGAAAGTACAGTTTTGTACCTACCATAAATGTAGATGTTCAAGTGCTAATACAGCTGCAGTCATAACAGATGGGTTCTCCTGCCGTCAGGCGGGTCCTCGGTCGGCCGAATTCCAAAGTCTAGGTCCGGCATCGGTTGTCGTCGCATCTTCCCTGACATCAGTGCGACAGGGGGTATAAAGGAACCAGCCGACGCGATTTTCTTCAGTTTTTCTTGCCCCAGATGTCAGGTGCCCCCAGAAGGAAGGCAATACATAAATTTGTGCAATAAAGCAATGCAATATAATCAAAATACAGTAGTTGCAAGCAAATACACCATAAATGAATACCCCAATCAGGTTGTATGAGGAGGTGTTAGCCAATAGGCCTGTCCCAAGAGGGGAAGGAGGGAGGGAAACCTGGACTGCAGCTGTATTAGCACTCTAACATCTACATTTATGGTAGGTACAAAACTGTACTATGTTCGTGCATACAGCTGCAGACATAACAGATGGGTAGAATCCCAAAGCTAAGAAAGGGGTGGTAGACACTAGGTGGAACTAGGAGGAGCCAGGACGCCCTGCAAGACTGCAGTGGCAAAGCCTGCTCTAGTTTTGGAGTATAATGGTAGGTGGTAGTGCTTGGAGAAGGTATGCACAGAACTCCAAGTGGCTGCTTCCAAAATATCTTTGGTAGGAACTCCTCTGAGGAAAGCTGCAGAGGTAGATGTGGCCCTTGTGGAGTGAGATCTGATGCCTGTAGGTACAGTTTTGCCATGAAAAGAATAGCAAAAACATATGCAGTGGGCTATCCATTTTGAGATTGTCTGTTTGGAAATAGGCTTTCCTTGAGCTCCTACAGCATAGGACACAAAGAGCTGTTCTGATTTTCTGAAAGGCTTTGTTCTGTCCAAATAATAACGCAGTTGTCTGTGGATGTCCAAGGAATGTAGTAATCTCTCCCCTTTGTTTTGAGGATTAGGATAAAAGGTAGGTAAGTGTATGGCCTGATTCAAAGCTACCCTGGATACCACTTTAGGGATAAAGGACGGGTTGGTTCGTAAGGACACTCTGTCCTGATGGAAGATGATAAAAGGCTGCACAGCCATGAGAGCTTGTAGTTCTGAAACTCTACGAGCTGAGGTAATAGCCAGAAGGAAAGCTGTTTTCCAGGACAAATATTGCAGATCTGATGAGGCAGCTGGCTCAAAGGGAGGCAAGGTCAGTTTTTCCAGAATGAAGTTGAGATCCCAAGCAGGTATTGGTTGCTTCCTTGGGGGTCTTAGATTCTTAGACCTGCTGAGGAACTGTCTTAAGAGAGGGTGAGAGAATAAGGGTGGATCAGTGTTGTATTCTGCAGAAATGGCTGAGGCATGGATTTTGATGGAGGAGAATGAAAGTCCACTGCTTAGCAGCTCAGCTAGATACTGTAGTATTTGAGGTAAATTCAGTTTCTAGGATCCTGGCCCTTTTTCTCATTCCAAACAAAACCGTTTCCATTTTGCGGAGTAAGCTTTTCTAGTTGACGGCCTTCTGGCCTCCAAAATGACATCCTGCATCTCCTTAGAAAGTAGGGTCTTTTGTGATGCTAAGGAATCTTCCATACGGCTAGATTGAGTGTTTTTAGCTGGCTGTGAAGAGTTTTGAAGCTGTGTTGAGTCAGAAGAGGCATTAGAGGCAGGGTCCATGGTGGGGAATGCGTCAGGCTCCTCAGGAGTGGGTACCAGTGTTGTCTTGGCTGGTCTGGAGCAATGAGAATCATCTTTGGTCTGTCTGCTCTGGTTTTCAGTAGTACTTTGGGCAGCAGAGGAAGAGGGGGGAAGGCATAAACTGCCATTGATGTCCAACTGAAAGAGAGCGTCCACTCTCCATACCTTTGGATGGAAAATCCTTGAGCAGAATTTTGTCAATTGGTGATTTTTGTGGGAGGCAAAGATCTATATGTCTGGCCTTCCCCATGCTTGGATTATTTCTGTAAAAACTTTTGGATGCAACTTCCATTCGTGTGGATCTGTCATATTTCTGCTTAGGTTGTCTGCCAGCGTGTTTTCCTTGCCTGACAGGTACTGTGCTTGTAGCTCGATTTGTAAGTCCATGGCCCTGTTCCAAAGTGACATGGCCAGTCTGCATAGGGGGTAGGAATGCATTCCTCCCTGCTTGTTTATGTACCACATAACTGTGGTGTTGTCCGTTCTTATCAATAGTTGACCTGGTTTCAGAAGGTCTTTGAAAGCTGTAATAGCATTTATGACTGCTAGCATTTCCTTTTGATTGATGTGAAGGTGCTTTTCTTTTTGGGACCATTTGCCCTGAATGCACCGATCTGTCATGTGCGCCCCCCAGGCGTAGTGAGAGGCGTCTGTTGTGATGACTTGATTTGCTTGAGGCTTGCTGAATGGAAGACCTGTGTTTGTTTGGCATGCTTGAGCCCACCACAGAAATTCCTTTAGTAGACATGGAATTAGTGGTATTATTGTTTCCAAACTGTGGCTGTGGTGAGACCATAGGTTTTTCAGGTACCATTGAAGTTTCCTCATATGCAGCTTTGCACATGGGATTAGTAAGATGCAAGATGCCATGAATCCCAGAGCCTGCAGGATTTTCCTTGCAGTCAGCCTGGTGCAATTTGCTAGTGCTCTGAAGTATTGAGTTAGTTGCCCCTGCTTCTCTGGCGTGAGGTAGGCCATCTGGGTGTTTGTGTCCAAGTTGGCACCCAGGAAAATTATCTTCCGAGAGGGTATTAGCCTTGATTTCTTTTTGTTGACTGTGTATCCCACAGAGTTCAACAACATTATTACATAAGCCAGATGTTTCAGAAGAATGTGCTTGCTGTCCGCTTGGATCAGGCAGTCGTCCAAATAAGGGTATATTTGTATCCCTTGAAGTCTGCAGTACGCAATTACTGATGCCAGGCATTTCGTGAATACTCTGGGCGCAGTAGATAAGCCAAAGGGCAATGCAGAGAATTGATAATGGGTTGAAACTGCAAGAAATCTGAGGTATCTTCTGCAACTTTGTCTGATTGGGACATGCAGGTATGCCTCCTTGAGGTCCAATGTTACCAGTCAAGACTCCTTGCCCAGCATGGGAAGAAGCTGCTGTAGAGTGAGCATCTTGAATTTTGGTACGAGTAGAAATGCGTTTAGGATGGATAGGTCCAAAATAGGTCTCCAATCTTTTCCCTTCCTAGGTAGCAGGAATAGTCTGGAATAAAAACCTTGACCTTGTTTGTGCGTAGGTACCTCTTGAATCGCTTTCATGTCTATGAGAGCTGTAATTTGCTTTTGTGCCTCTGCCCTTTGATTGTGTGGCAGATTTGGCATGCCCTCATTTTTGGAAGGGTGTGAAAATGGAATCTGTAGCCTCTGTTTATAATGTCCAGGATCCATTTGTCTTTTGTGACAATATGCCAATTTTTTGAAAATAATGCCAGTTTTCCACCTAAGGGGGCTGCCATTTGAGTCTTGCTTGGCATGCAAAGGGGAAGTCATTGGGTTTGCTTTCTGAATGATTGCGAGTTATCCTCACCACCTCTGTGTAGGAGCTTGCCATTGCCTGCCTCTAAATGATCCTTGAAATTGTCCTCTGCCCCTCGGGCGCCTGTATCTACCTCTTTGGGGTCTGTCCGTGGCTGGAAAGGACCAATTTTTGGAAGGCCAATTTCTACTGAAACGTGGGAGTTGTACCTGTAGAAAATCTTTCACAGTTTGCATTAATTTAGCCTTTTCCTCCATTTTCCTTAATACCTCCTCAGCATTAGCACCAAATAATACATCCTTTTGTAGAGGGGCATCTAGTAATTTAGCTTTGACATGATCAGACAAGGTTTGTTCCTTGAGCCAGGCATGTCTACGTATGACCGATCCTGTAACAGCAGCTCTACATGAGGCCTCTAGAGCATCAAAACCACATTGTAAGGTATGCTTACCCACTTGTTCTGCACTATGCATCAAATCCTGCAACTCCTTCAAGTCTGGTTGTTCAGGTTGTGACATTTTACTTTTCAATTGTGATAAAAAAAACTGTTGGTATTTTAGCATATGGAACTGACAGTTTAAGGCCATCATGGTTAAGGTAGCAGAGATATATACCTTCTTTCCCCACCTTTCTAAGGATCTGGAATCCCTCTCAGAAGGTAATGGATTTTTAGCAGTGGAGGCCTTAATTCCCTTGGGGCCCTGTGAGATGGTTTCTGGGTCAGCAGCATGGCTTTTGTATAGAAATTGGTGTGAGTCAGGAACCCTGTAGTACCTGTCAGGCTTGACTGGGGCTGGAGGCAGATAATCTGGGTTAAGGCAGGCCTCCGAGTAAACATCATGTAGGATGTCCAAGACAGGAGGTATAGCCAGAGGCCTGTGCTGAGGTAGCAAGAGAAATTCCCTAAGCATTTTCTTGAAATCTGAATAATCTTGGCCTTCCCAGTGGAAGTGTTCCCTTAAGGTATGCAAAGTTTCCCCAAATGAGTAATCCTCTGGGGGGGATACAGAAGGAATAGACTCCTCTGCATCAGAGTCTTCAAAAGGGGAGTAAGAATGCGCCTGATCATCAGAATGCTATGAAATAATGGAGCCCTGATCAGAGGAGGGGGATTCTTCCCCCACTCTGGGCCTTTTGTCCTGTGGGGGCTGAGAACCCCTGATAAGAGTAATTAAATCCTCAGCCATTTTAAGCATCTGTTTTTTAGGCATGGGGCCTGGGGATGGGCCCTGTGTAGCTTGTCTCAGAGTGCATGGCTGCTTTAGACTTAATGAAAGCCTTGATGGAAAAAGAAGAGGAAGGTCTGAAGACACCGTGAGTGGAGGTAGACCTGTCCACATTGTGAGGTTCAACGCCAAGAGTGGCTTCGGTATCTGTAGTCGGGGTGTGGGCCGAGGAGCCTGCGACCTTGGGTACAGGAGACACCGCCAATGAAGTGTCATCGGTAGTCAGGGACTGCATAGGCGCCTCGCTGAGAACCGGACCACATGTAGTCGGCTTTGGCATGGTATCGGTAGTGGCCGCGGACCTCGTGTGTCAGTCCTTATCTTTGCGTTTTTTAGACGAAACTGGAGTCGGAGTATCCAACGACATAATATAGTTAAATGTTTTTCCAAAATAATGCTGGGCGAACTCCGCCCGGCGCTTAATAGTGCGTTTGTTGAATGTAGCACAAAAGCGGCAGGCCGAGACGTCGTGGTCTGGGCCTAAACAAGGTATACAGAGGGAATGGAAATCCTTATGCGGTATTTGCTTCCCACATGAAATGCAATTGTTAACTTTGTCTGACATTGGTCTGAGACAAGAAAAGTTTCCCCAACGGGGTACTTGGCTTTCAAGAAGACTTCGGTTTCAAAATTTTCGTAATTTCAGGAGCTGGATGACCGGCACTTGTGAACTGCTTCTGCTTCGGGCACCGCGCGACAAGAAAGACTGAAGAAAATGGCGTCGGCTGGTTCCTTTATACCCCTGTCGCACTGACGTCAGGGAAGATGCGACAACAACCGACGCCAGACCTAGACTTTGGAATTCGGCCGAACGAGGACCCGCCTGACGGCAGGAGTACCCATCTATTATGACTGCAGCTGTATGCACGATGAACATCAAAGGGGAAAGACTCCTGCACTCCTTGGACATTCACAGGCAACTATGATACTACTTGGATAAAACTAAGGTTTTCAGAAAATCTGACCAGCTTTTTGTATCCTATGCTACAGCATCACAAGGAAAGGCTATCTCAAAACAGACCATTTCCAAATGGATAGGACATTGCATACGTTTTTGCTACACCCACCATGGAAAACCAGTTCCTGCTAGCATAAGGCCCCACTCTACCAGGGCAGCAGCTACAACTACAGCCTTCCTCAGGGGGGTGCCAACCAAGGATATTCTGGAAGCTGCAACTTGGAGTTCAGTACACACCTTCACCAAACACTATCACTTACCACTTTACTCTAAGACTAGAGCTGGCTTCGCCACTGCAGTTTTGCAGGGCCTTCTAGCCTCCTCTAACCCTGTTTGACTCCACCTCCCATCCTTAGCTTTGGGATTCTACCCAAGTGTGATGACTGCAGGAGGGTAACACGATGAACATAGTACAGTTTTGTACCTACCTTAAATGTAGATGTTCGAGTGCATACCCTGCTGCAGTCCAGGTTACCCTCCGTCCATCCCCTCTGACCTAACTAAAACCTTTCAACACCTTAAAATCAGATACAACCTTTGTGGTGTATTTGCTTATAGCTGGAGGGATGTTTTGTTTGTGCTAATCATTTATTATTGGTACTATCTACTGACCTCCTTTTGGGGGGGCACCTGACATCTGGGGCAAGAAAAACTGAAGAAAATGGCGTCGGATGCCTCTTATATACCCCTGGCGTACTGACGTCAGGGAAGAAGCGACAGCAACCGACGCCGGACCAAGACTTTGGAATTCAGACAGACTGCGGGACCGCCTGACGACAGGCTAACCCAAGTGTGATGACTGCAGCAGGTTATACACTCGAACATCTACATTTATGGTAGGTACAAAAAGTACAGTTTTGTACCTACCATAAATGTAGATGTTTGAGTGCTAATACAGCTGCAGTAATCACATATGGGTTCTCTGTCGTCAGGCGGTCCCTCGGTCGGCCGAATTCCAAAGTCTAGGTCCGGCATCGGTTGTTGCCGCTTTCTTACCTGACGTCAGTGAGGCAGGGGTATATAAGACACAGCCGATGCCATTTTCCTCCGTCTTTCTTGCCCCAGATGTCAGGTGCCCCCAGAAGGAAGGCAATAGATAAATTATATTTATATACATGAAATGCAATATAATCAAAAATCAGTAGTTGCAAGCAAATATACCATAGAAGGATAACCCCATCAGGTTGTATGAAGAGGGGTTAGGCCCTAGGCCTTTACCAAGAGGGGAAGGAGGGAGGGAAACCTGTACTGCAGCTGTATTAGCACTCTAACATCTACATTTATGGTAGGTACAAAACTGTACTAAGTTCATCGTGCATACAGCTGCAGTAATCACATATGGGTAGAATCCCAAAGCTACGCACAGGGTGGTAGGCACTAGGTGGAACTGGGATGAGCCAGAATGCCCTGCAACACAGCAGTGGCAAAGCCTGCTCTAGTTTTGGAATATAAAGGCAGGTGGTAGTGTTTTGTGAAGGTATGCACAGAACTCCAAGTGGCTGCCTCCAAAATATCTTTGGTAGGAACTCCTCTGAGGAAGGCTGTAGAGGTAGCTTGGAGTGGGATCGCATGCCTGTAGGGACAGATTTTCCATGATAGGAGTAACAAAACCATATGCAGTGGCCTATCCACTTTGAAATTGTCTGTTTGGTAACTGGCTTCCCTTGAGTTCCTACAGCATAGGACACAAAGAGTTGCTCTGATTTCCTGAAAGGCTTTGTTCTGTCCAAATAATAACGTAGCTGTCTATGGATGTCTAAGGAGTGTAGGAGCATTTCCCCTTTGTTTTGAGGATTGGGGTAAAAGGTAGGTAAGTGTATGGCCTGATTTAATGCTACCCTGGATACCACTTTAGGCATAAATGACGGGTTGGTTCGAAGGGAAACCCTATCCTGATGGAAGATGAGAAAGGGCTGCACAGCCATGAGGGCTTGTAGTTCCGATACTCAACGAGCTGAGGTAATGGCCAGAAGGAAAGCTGTTTTCCAGGACAAGTATTGCAAATCTGTTGAGGCAGCTGGTTCAAAGGGAGGCAATGTTAATTTTTCTAGAATGTAATTAAGATCCCAGGCTGGTATTGGTTGCTTCCTTGGTGGTCTTATATTCTTAGCCCCTCTGAGGAACTGTCTTAAGAGTGGGTGAGAGAATAATGGTGGATTCTTGTTGAATTCTGCAGAAATGGCTGAGGCATGGATTTTTATGGAGGAAAATGAAAGTCCAGTGTTCAGCAGCTCAGCTAGATACTGTAATACCTGAGGCAAATTCAGTTTTTTACGGTCCTGGCCTTTTTTCTCATTCCAAGAGCAAAACCGTTTCCATTTTGCAGAGTAAGCCTTTCTAGTAGATGGCCTTCTGGCCTCCAAAATGACATCCTGCACCTCTTTGGGGAGTAGAGTCTGTTGTGGTGTTAAGGAATTTTCCATGCAGCGAGATTGAGTGTTTTCAGCTGACTGTGAAGAGTTTTGTAGCTATGCTGAGTCAGCAGAAGAGGCATTAGAGGTAGGGGCCAGGGAGGAGTATGTGTTAGGCTCCTCAGTAGTGGGTACCAGTGTTGTCTTGGCCAGTCTGGAGCAATTAGTATCATCTTCGGTCTGTCTGCTCTTGCTTTCAAGAGCACCTTTGGCAGAACAGGCAGAGGTGGGAAAGCGTAAACTGTCCATGCTGTCCAACTGAATGAAAGGGCGTCCACTCTCCAGGCCTTTGGATGAAAGGCCCTTGAACAAAACTTTTCCAATTGACGATTCCTGTGGGAGGCGAAGAGATCTATATCTGGCCTCCCCCACTCTTGGATTACCTTTGTAAACACTTGAGGATGCAACTTCCATTCGTGTGGATCTGTCATATTTTTGCTTAGATGGTCTGCCAGCGTGTTTTCCAAGCCTGGCAAGTACTGTGCTTGAAGTATGATTTGCCATTCCAGAGCCAAGTTCCAAAGTGTCATGGCTAGTCTGCACAGGGGGTATGAATGTGTTCCTCCTTGTTTGTTTATCAGTTAAGTGGCTTCAAACCCTGCATCAGCAGTTCTTTTTCTCTGAGTTCACTGCACTTACACCTTGTGCTACAGAGAAGGTTATGTACCACATTACTGTGGTGTTGTCTGTTCTCATCAATAATTGTCCTGGATGCAGGAGGTCCTTGAATGCTGTAATTGCATTTATCACTGCTAGCATTTATTTTTGGTTGATGTGAAGGTGCTTTTCCTTTTGGGACCATTTGCCCTGAATGCACCTGTCATGTGCGCCCCCCCAGGCATAATCTGAGGCGTCTGTTGTGATGACTTGATTTGCTTGAGGTTTGCAGAATGGGAGACCTGTGTTTGTTTGACATGCTTGGGCCCACCATAGAAATTCCTTTTGCAAACATGGAATTATTGGTATTATTGTTTCCAAATTGTGGCTGTGCTGAGACCATAGGTTTTTTAGGTACCATTGAAGTTTCCTCATATGCAACTTTGCACATGGGATTAAAAGAATGCAAGATGCCATGAAGCCCAGAGCCTGCAGGATTTTCCTTGCAGTAAGCCTGGTACAATTTGCTAGTGTTTTGAAGTAACGAGTTAGTTGCCCCTGTTTTTCTGGCATACGATAGGCCATCTGGGTGTTTGTGTCCAAGTTGGCACCCAGGAAAGTTATTTTCTGAGATGGTGTTAGTCTGGATTTCTCTTTGTTGATTGTATATCCCAGAGAATTCAGTAACCGTGTTGCATAAGCCAGATGTTCCAGAAGTATGTGCTTGCTGTCCGCTTGGATCAGGCAGTCGTCCAAATAAGGGTAAATTTGTATCCCTTGAAGTCTGCAGTAGGCAATTACTGATGCCAGGCATTTCGTGAATACTCTGGGCACAGTAGATAAGCCAAAGGGCAATGCAGAGAATTGATAGTGTATTGAACCTGCAAGAAATCTGAGGTATCTTCTGCAGCTTTGTCTGATTGGGACATGCAGGTATGCCTCCTTGAGGTCCAATGTGACCAGCCAAAACTCCTTGCCCAGCATGGGAAGAAGCTGCTGTAATGTGAGCATCTTGAATTTTGGTACGAGTAAGAATGTGTTCAGGATGGATAAATCCAAAATGGGTCTCCAGTCGGTTCCTTTCCTTGGTACCAGAAATAGCCTGGAATAAAAACCTTGACCTTGTTCGTGAGTAGGTACCTCTTTAATAGCTTTCATGTCTATGAGCTTTGAAATTTGTAGTTGTGCCTCTGCCCTTTGATTGTGTGGCAGGTTTGGCATGCCTCTCATTTTTGGGAGTGTGTGAAAATGAAATCCGTAGCCCCTGTTTATGACGTCCAGGATCCATTTGTCTGTTGTGACAATATGCCAATTTCTTGTAAATAATGCCAGTTTTCCTCCCAAGAGTGCTGCCAGCTGGTATTTGCTTGGCATGGAAAGGAGGAAGTCATTGGGTTTGTTTCCTGTATTGTTGTGCACTGTCCTCACCACCTCTTGGTGCTGGATATTGCCATTGCCTGCCTCTATATGATCCTTGTGATTGCCCTCTGCCCCTTGTGCGTCTGTATCTACCTCTTTGGGGCTTGTCCGTGGCTGGAAAGGACCAGTTTTTAGAAGGCCAATTTCTGCTAAAACGTGGTGGTTGAACCTGTAGAAAAGCTTTGACTGTTTGCATAGATTTGGCTTTTTCTTCCATTTTCCGTAGTATCTCCTCAGCATTAGTACCAAATAGCACATCATTTTGTAAAGGAGCATCTAATAGTTTAGCTTTCACATGAACAGGCAAGATTTGTTCCCTAAGCCATGCATGTCTACGAATGACTGATCCTGTAACAGCAGCTCTACTTGAGGCCTCTAGGGCATCATAGCCACATTGTAAAGTGTGTTTACCCACTTGCTCTGCACTATGCATCATATCCTGCAACTCCTTCAAATCTGATTGTTCAGGTTGAGACATTTTATTTCTTAATTGTGATAACAGAAACTGCTGATATTTAAGCATATGAAACTGACAATTTAAGGCCCTCAGCTAGGGTGGCAGAGGTATATACCTTTTTTCCCCCACCTTTCTAAGGATCTTGACTCTCATTCTGAAGGTAGTGGATTCTTAGCAGTAGAGGCCTTCATTCCCTTGGGGCCTTGAGAAATGGTTTCAGGGTCAGCATTATGGCTTTTGTAAAGAAATTGGTGAGAGTTAGGAACCCTGTAGTACATATCAGGCTTGACTGGGGCAGGAGGCAGTGAATCCGGATTAAGGCAAGCCTCCGAGTAAACATCATCAAGTACGTCCAAGACAGGAGGTATCGCCAGAGGTCTGTGTTGAGGTAACAAAAGAAATTCCCTAAGTCTTTTCTTAGAATCAGAAAAGTCTTGGCCTTCCCAATGGAAGTGTTCCCTCAAGGTGTGCAAGGTTTCCCCAAAAGAAAAATCCTCAGGAGGAGATACTGAAGGAATGGACTGCTCTGTGTCCAAGTCTTCAAATGGGGAGTAAGAGTGTTCCTCTACATCAAAATGTTCTGAAAAAATGGAGCCCTGATCAGAAGAGGGAGAATCCTCCTCCACTCTGGGTCTCTTGTCTGGAGGGGGTTGGGAACCCCTGATAAGAGTAATTAAATCTTCAGCCATTTTAAGCATCTGCTTTTTAGGCATGGGGCCTGGGGATGGGCCCTGTGCAACAGGCCTCTTGGGATGCCTGGCTGATTTGGACTTAGTAAAGGCCTTAATGGAAAAGGAAGATCAAGGTCTAAAGACACCATGGGTGGAAGTGGACCTGTCCACATTAGGAGGCTCAATGGTCACAGTGGCTTCAGTGGTTGTAGTCTGGGTCTGGGCCGAGGAACCTGCGGTCTCTGTTACAGAAGACTCCTCCAAAGACGTGTCGTCGGTAGTCAGGGATTGCATAGGCGTCTCGCTGAGAACTGGACCACGTGTAGCCGGTTTTGGCGTGGTGTCGGTGGGGACCGTGGACCTCGCGTGTCGGTCCTTGTGTTTTTTGGTCAAAACGGTAGTCGGAGTCTCCGACGACATTTTATAATCAAAGGCTGTACCAAAAAAGTGTTGGGCGAACTCCGCCCGACGCTTAATAGTGCGTTTATTGAAAGTCGCGCAAAAACGACAGCCCGAGATGTCGTGGTCTGGGCCTAAACAAGGTATGCAAAGGGAATGGAAATCCTTATGCGGTATTTGCATTCTACAAGAAATACAATTGTTAACTTTTTCTGACATCGGTCTGAGGCAAGAAAAGTTTCCCCAACGGGGTACTTAGCTTTAATGAAGACTTTGGTTTCCAATTTTTCGTAAATTCAGGAGCTGGCCGACCGGCATTTGCGAACTGCTTCTGCTTCGGGCACCGCGCGGCAAAAAAGACTGAAGAAAATGTCGTCGGCTGTTTCTTATATACCCCTGCCTCACTGACGTCAGGAAAGAAATCGACAACAACCGACGCCAGACCTAGACTTTGGAATTCGGCCGACCGAGGGACCGCCTGATGGCAGAGAACCCATATGCGATTATTGCAGCTGTATGCATGATGAACATCTGTACTTTCAAAATTAATAAATCCAGTATTGGCCGCCAGGTCTTGTCCTTTCTGGGTACCAAGAACAGTCTTGAGTAAAAAACCTTGTCCTTTTTCCTGTTCTGGTACTAGCTGAATTGCCCCCATATCCATGAGGGATGTAACCTGTATCTGTGCCTCTGCCCATTGATTTTTTGGCATATCCGGCCAACCGTTTGCCATTGGCAGAGTATGGAAATGGAATCTGTATCCCTGAGATACTTTAGCATCCACCTGTCCCGGTTTATTAACTGCCAATTTTGAGCAAAAAGTGCTAATTTTCCCCCAAAGGGTGTTGCCAAAAGTTAAGTGCTTGGTGAAGGCAGTATGAAGTCATTGGGACTATTTTCTGTAGGTATGCGCTTTATCTCCTCCAGATTTGGAGGTAGAAGCGCCCCATTGCTTTGACCTGTATGAATCTTGTGCCTGGTATCTGGAATCCTTAGGGCGTCTGGATTTGCCCCTTTGAGCTCTGTCTGACACAGGAAAGGACCAATTTTTTGTAGGCCAGTGTCTACTGAATCTTGGTGGCTGCACTTGTAAGAACTCTTTTACAGTTTGCATAGATTAAGCTTTGTCTTCCATTTTCTTTAAAACCTCTTCTGCCTTAATACCAGACAGAGTATCATGCTGTAAAGGTGCATCCAGTAATTTAGCTTTAACATGATCAGGCAAATTTTGCTCTTTTAGCCAGGCATGCCTTCTAATCACAGATCCAGTAACTGTGGCCCTGCAGGAGGCCTCTAAGGAATCAAAACCACATTGCAAAGTATGCTTTCCAACCTGTTCAGCTGCATGCAATAATTCCTGCAATTCTTTATTTTCTGCACATTCAGAAATCAACATTTTCTGTTTCAGCAATCCCATAACATGTTGATACTTGAGCATATGAAACTGGCAGTTTAAGGCCCTGATTGCCAAGGTTGCAGATGTATAAACCTTTTTTCCCCCATCTATCCAGTGCCCTTTAATGTCTGTCAGAGGGAATAGGATTTTTTGCTGTTGAGGCCTTAACTCCCTTTGGACCCTGTGAAATAGTTTCAGGATCAGCAGCAGTTTCTAAATAAAAATGTGCGTGAGTCAGGGACCCTGTAATATCTGTCAGGCTTGCTGGGAGCCGGAGGTAAGGAGTCAGGGGTCAAGCTTGAGACCGAAAACACATCATCCACAATGTCTAAAACAGGGATTATTGCTAAAGGCCTGTGCTGAGGGAGAGAGTACAGTTGTGTACACTCACCATAAATGTAGATGTTAGAGTGTATTTACTGTTGCAGTCATTACACTTAGGGTTATCCTGCTGGCAGGCTACCCTCAGTTGGCCTGAATTCCAAAGTCTAGGTCCAGCGTCGGTTGCTGTCGCCTCTTCCCTGACATCAGTACACCAGGGGTATAAAAGACACAGCAGACGCCATTTTCTTCAATTTTTCTTGCTCCAGATGTCAGGTGCCCCCCCAAAGGGTAGGCTAAAAATATGCAAATAAAACATGCATGCACCAAAATATATATAATACCTTCATCTTAAAGCAAATACACCACATAGGTTGTATAGGTTAGAGAAGAGCAGATAAATTGCAGCAAAGATATGGGGGATGGTGGGTGGGTAACCTGGACTGCAACAGTGAATACACTCGAACATCTACAAGTGTGCACAACTGTACTATGTTCTTCACGTTTCACTGTTGCAGTCATTACACTTGGGTTGAATCCCAAAGCTAAGGTTGGGAGGCTGGAGCTAAATAGCATTAGGAGCGGCTATGAGGCCCTGCAGAAAGTACAGTTTTGTACCTACCATAAATGTAGATGTTAGAGTGCTCATACAGCTGCAGTTATTACAGATGGGTTATCCTGCCGTCAGGCGAGTCCTTGGTCGGCCGAATTCCAAAGTCTAGGTCCGGCAACGGTTGTCGTCGCTTCTTCCCCGACGTCAGTGCGGCAGGGGTATAAAAGAGGCAGCCGACGCCATCTTCTTCAGTTTTTCTTGCCCCAGATGTCAGGTGCCCCCAGAAGGAAGGCAAAACATAAATTTATGTAATCATGCAATATAGAATAATCAAAAAACATTAGTTGCAAGCAAATACACCCTAAATGAATACCCCAAATAGGTTGTAAGAGAAGGTGTTTGTCATAAGGCCTGTCCTAAGAGGGGACGGAGGGGGGGTAACCTGGACTGCAGCTGTATGAGCACTCGAACATCTACATTTATGGTAGGTACAAAATTGTACTATGTTCATCGTGCATACAGCTGCAGTCATTACAGATGGGAAGAATCCCAAAGCTAAGTAGGGGTGGCAGGCACTAAGTGGAACTAGGAGGAGCGAGGATGCCCTGCAAGACTGCTGTGGCAAAACCCGCTCGATTTAGAGTATAGTGGAAGGTGATCGTGCTTGGAGAAAGTGTGCACTGAACTCCAAGTGGCTGCTTCCAAAATGTCCTTGGTAGGAACCCCCCTGAGGAAAGCTGCAGAGGTAGCTGTGGCCCTGGTGGAGTGGGATCTGATGCATGTAGGCACAGTTTTTCCATGAAATGAGTAACAGAAGCGTATGCAGTGGGCTATCCATTTTGAGATTGTCTGTTGGAAATAGCCTTTCCTTGAGCACCTGTAGCATAGGACACAAAGAGTTGCTCGGATTTTCTGAATGGCTTTGTCATGTCCAAATAATAACGAAGTTGCCTGTGAATGTCCAAGGAATGTAGTAGTCTTTCCCCTTTGTTTTGTGGATTAGGATAAAAGGTAGGTAAGTGGATAGTCTGATTCAAAGCTACACTGGATACTACCTTTGGCATAAAGGTAGGGTTGGGTTCGTAAGGAAACTCTGTCCTGATGGAAAATGATGAAAGGTTGCACAGCCATGAGGGCCTGTAGCTCCGAAACCCTGCGTGCTGAGGTGATAGCCAGAAGGAAGGCTGTTTTCCATGACAAGTATTGTAGTTCTGTTGAAGAAGCTGGCTCGAAGTGAGGAAGGGTCAGCTTTTCCAATACGAAGTTGAGATCCCAAGCAGGGACTGGTGGTTTCCTTGGGGGATTTATATTCTTTGCCCCTCTGAGGAACTGCCTTAAGAGAGGATGAGAGAATAAAGGAGGATCTGTGTTGTATTGTGCAGAAATGGCTGAAGTGTGGATTTTGATGGAGGAGAAGGAAAGTCCACTGTTTAACATCTCAGCTAGGTACTGTAAAATTTGAGGTAAATTTATTACCCAAGGATTCTGGCTCTTTTCCTGATTCCAGGCACAAAATAGTTTCCATTTGGCGGAGAAGGCTTTTCTAGTAGAAGGTCGTCTGGCCTCCAAGATGACATCCTGCACCTCCTTGGAGAGGTGGGTCTGTTGGGAAATCAAGGAATTCTCCATGCAGCTAGATTTAGGGTTTTGAGCTGGCTGTGAAGGGTTTTGTAGTTGTGCTGGGACAACAGAAGAGGGACTAGAGGTAGGATCCATGGTGGGGAATGTGTCAGGCACTTCAGGAGTGGATACCAGTGTTGTCTTGGCCAGTCTGGAGCAATGAGAATCATTTTCGGCCTCTCTGCTCTGGCTTTTAATAGAACTTTGGGCAGCAGAGGAAGAGGCGGGAAGGCATAGACTGTCAACGTTGTCCAATTGAAAGAAAGCGCGTCCACTTTCCAGGCCTGTGGATGATAGGTCCTTGAACAAAATTTTTTTCAACTGGTAATTTCTGTGGGTAGCAAAGAGATCTATGTCTGGCGGTCCCCATGCCCGAGTTATCTTGTGAAAACTTGAGGATGCAACTTCCATTCGTGTGGATCTGTCATATTTCTGCTTAGGTTGTCTTCGAGTGTGTTTTCCTTCCCTGGCAGGAATTGTGCCTGTAGTTGAATTTGCAATTCCAGTGCTGTGTTCCATAGGGTCATGCCTTGCCTGCACAGGGGGTATGAATGAGTTCCCCCCTGTTTATGTACCACATCACTGTGGTGGTGTCTGTCCTTATCAATAGCTGGCCTGGATGCAGTAGGTCCTTGAAGGTCATAATAGCATTTTGCACGGCTAGCATTTCCTTTTGGTTGATGTGTAGGTGCTTCTCTTTTTGGGACCATTTTCCCTGAATGCACTGATTTGTCATGTGTGCTCCCCAGGCGTAGTCTGAGGCGTCTGTTGTGATGATTTGAGTTGCTTGAGGTACACAGAAAGGGAGACCTGTGTTTCTTTGGCATGCTTGAGCCCACCACAGAAATTCCTTTTGAAGGCATGGAATGAGTGGTATAATTGTTTCCAAGCTGTGGCTGTGTTGAGACCATAAGTTTTTTAGGTACCATTGAAGTTTCCTCATATGCAGCTTTGCACATGGGATTAGTAGGATGCAAGATGCCATGAAACCCAGAGCCTGCAGGACTTTCCTTGCAGTCAGCCTGGTGAAAGTTGCCATTTTGCTGAAGTATTGAGACAGTTGCCCTTTGTTTGTCTGGCGTGAGGTAGGCCATCTGGGTGGTTGTATTCAAGCTGGCACCCAGGAAAATTATTTGTTGAGAGGGTATTAGTTTTGATTTCTTTTTGTTGACTGTGTATCCCTGGAAGTTAAACAGTTTTATTACAAATGCCAGGTGTTGCAGCAGTATGTCCTTGCTGTCCGCTTGGATCAGGCAGTCGTCCAGATATGGGTAGATTTGTATTCCTTGTAGTCTGCAGAAGGCGATTACAGATGCCAGGCATTTCGTAAATACTCTGGGCGCAGTAGATAAGCCAAAGGGCAATGCAGACAATTGATAATGGGTTGAACCTGCAAGAAATCTGAGGTATCGTCTGCAATCTTGTCTGATAGGGACATGCAGGTATTCCTCCTTGAGGTCCAATGTTACCAGCCAAGACTCCTTGCCCAGCATGGGAAGAAGCTGCTGTAATGTGAGCATCTTGCATTTTGGCACCTGTAGATATGTGTTTAGGATGGATAGGTCTAAGATAGGTCTCCAATCTTTGTCTTTCCTTGGTACCAAGAATAGTCTGGAATAAAACCCTTGACCACCTTCTTTTGCAGGTACCTCTTGAATCGCTTTCATGTCCAGGAGAGCTGAAATTTGTTTTTGTGCCTCTGCCCTTTGATTTTGTGGCAGGTTTGGCATGCCTCTCATTTTTGGAAGGGTGTGAAAGTGGAACCTGTAGCCTCTGTCTATAATATCCAGAATCCATTTGTCTTTTGTAATAATATGCCAATTTTTTGAGAATAATGCCAGTTTTCCGCCCAAAGGTGCTGCCATTAAAGCTTTGCTTGACAGGTATAGGGGGAAGTCATTGTGTCTGTTTTCTAAATGACTGTGATCTATCTTCTCCACCTCTTGGGGTTGGTGCTTGCCACTGTCTGGCTCTGAAAGATCCTTGAGGTTGCCCTCTACCCCTTGGGCGGGCGTCTGTATCTGCCCCTTTGAGGTCTGTCCGTGGCTGGAAAGGACCAATTTTTTGAAGGCCAGTTTCTGCTGAAATGTGGAGGTTGTACCTGCAGGAAATCTTTCACTGTTTGCATTGATTTCGCTTTTTCCTCCATTTTCTTTACTACCTCCTCAGCTTTAACACCAAACAATACATCTTTTTGAAGAGGTGCATCTAATAATTTAGCTTTCTCATGATCTGGTAAGGTTTGCTCTTTGAGCCAAGTATGCCTACGTATAACAGACCCCGTAACAGCAGCTCTACATGAGGCCTCTAAAGCATCAAAACCACACTGCAAAGTATGTTTACCCACTTGCTCTGCACCATGCAACAAATCCTGCAACTCTTTTAAATCTGGTTGTTCTGGTTGTGTCATTTTGCTTTTCAACTGAGATAACAAAAACTGTCGATACTTTAACATATGGAACTGACAGTTTAATGCCCTCATGGTTAAAGTGGCCGAGGTGTACACCTTTTTCTCCCACCTTTCTAAAGCTCTGGAATCTCTCTCTGAAGGTAATGGTTTTTAGCAGTAGAGGCCTTAATTCCCTTGGGACCCTGTGAAATAGTTTCTGGGTCAGCAGTATGGCTTTTGTATAGGAACTGGTGAAAATCAGGAACCCGGTAATACCGGTCTGGTTTAACAGGAGCTGGGGCAAAGAATCTGGATTAAGGCTGGCTTCTGTGTACACATCATCCAATATATCTAAAACAGGAGGGATAGCCATGGGGCCTATGCTGGGGGAGCAAAAGAAATTCCCTGAGCCTTTTCTTGGAATGTGAGTAATCTTGGCCTTCCCAGTGAAAGTGTTCCCTCAATGTATGTAGGGTTTCCCCAAAAGAGTAGTCCTCAGAGAGGGGGGGGGGGGGGAACCGAGGGAATAGACTCCTCTGCATCAGAGTCTTCGAAAGGAGAATTGGCATAATCCTGGTTCTCAGAATGTTCTGAGGTAATAGAGGCTTGATCTGAGGAAGGGTAGTCTTCCTCTAATCTGGGCTTGTCAGAGGTGGGTTGAGAACCCCTGATAAGAGTAATCAAATCCTCAGCCATTTTGAGCATCTGTTTTTTAGGCAAGGGGCCTTGAGAGGGGGTCTGAGGACCCTGTTTTTTGGTTTTCATGGCCGCTTTAGATTTAGTGAAAGCTTTAATAGAGAAGGAGGAAGGCCTGAAGACACCTTGAGAAATGGCAGGCCTGTCTAAACTGAGTTTCCCCGCCAAGAGTGGCGTCGGTATCTGCAATAGAAATGGGGACCAAGGAGCCTGCAACCTTGGGTACTGAAGACACTGGTAATGTAGTGTCATCGGTACTCAGGGGCTGCGTAGGTGCCTTGCTGAGCACCGGAGAACCGGTAGTCGGCCTTAGCGTGGTCTCAGTAGTCGGTGCGAACCTCGTATGTCGGTCCTTATCTTTGCGTCTTTTACTCAAAACTGGAGTCGGAGTATCCGACGACATAATATTATTACATTTTTTGCCAAAATAGTGAAGGGCGAACTCCGCCCGGCGCTTAATAGTGCGCTTGTTGAATCTAGCACAAAAACGGCAGGCTGAGACGTCGTGGTCTGGGCCTAAGCAAGGTATACAGAAAGAGTGGAAATCCTTATGCAGTATTTGCTTCCCACATGAAATGCAATTATTAACTTTGTCTGACATCGGTCTGAGACAAGAAAAGTTTCCCCAACGGGGTACTTAGCTTTCAAGACGACTTCGGCTGAAATATTTTCATAAATCTCAGGAGCTGGCCGACCGGCACTTGCGAACGGCTTCTGCTTTGGGTACCGCTCGGCAAGAAAGACTGGGGAAGATGGCGTCGGCTGCCTCTTTTATACCCCTGCCGCACTGACGTCAGGGAAGAAGCGACAAGAGATGCCGGACCTAGACTTTGGAATTCGGCCGACCGAGGACCCGCCTGACGGCAGGATAACCCATCTGTAATGACTGCAGCTGTATGCACGATGAACATTTGCAGTGGCAAAGCCTGCCCTGGATTTAGAGTAGAGTGGTAAATGATGGTGCTTTGTAAAGGTGTATACTGAACTCCAAGTAGCAGCCTCTAAAATGTCTTTGGTTGGTACTCCCCTGAGGAAGGCTGCTGAAGTGGCTGCTGCTCTGGTTGAATGTGGCCTCATGCTCATAGGCACTGGCTTGCCATGTTGGGAATAGCAGAAACGAATGCAGTGGCCTATCCACTTAGAAATACTCTGCTTTGAGATGGCCTTTCCTTGTGATCCTGCAGCATATGCCACTAGTAGTTGCTCTGTCTTTTTGAAAGCTTCGGTTCTGTTCAGGTAGAAGCGTAGCTGTCTGTGCATGTCCAAATAATGCAGAATTCGCTCCCCCTTATTCTGTGGGTTTGGATAAAAAGTAGGCAGATGAATAGTTTGGTTAAGGGCCAAACTGGACATTACCTTAGGCATAAATGTCGGGTTTGTCCTCAGAGAAACCCTGTCTGGATAAAAAATGATAAAAGGTTCCACAGCCATGAGTGCCTGTAGCTCTGAGACTCGTCTTGCTGAGGTTATTGTTAGGAGCAGAGCTGTTTTCCAAGATAAAAACTTTATATCAGCTGTAGCGGCTGGCTGAAAAGGAGGCAGGCTGAGTTTTTCCAAAACATAACTGAGGTCCCATGCAGGTATTGATCTCCTTGGAGGCCTTAAGTTTTTGGCTCCTCTGAGGTACTGCCTTAAGGGATGAGAAAAGTTTGGTGGCTCTGTATTGTAATGAGCCGAAATGGCAGAGGCATGAATTTTGATTGATGAAAAGGATAGGTCTTTGTCCAGCATCTCAGTTAAGTATAGCTGTGTCAATTCCTTGTGCCTGGTTCCAAGCGCAGAATCTCTTCCATTTTCCAGTGTAAGATTTTCTGGTACTAGGCCTTCTGGCCTACAAAATGACATCCATTACAGCTTTAGTGAGAGGTGCATCTTGTATTACTACATTATCCGCCATGCTGCCAGATTTAAGGTCTTTAATTGGCTGTGCAGGATCGGATTGTTTTGTTGGGATAGTAGATTAGGTATTTGAGGCAAGGTCCAAGCCGGGCATTGAGACAAGTTGCTTAGGATTGGGTACCAGTGCTGGCAGGGCCAGTCTGGGGCAATCAGTATCATCTTTGGCTTCTCTTGTCTGACCTTTAGGAGTACCTTGGGGAGGAAAGGCAGTGGAGGAAAGGCATATACTGCTAAGCTTTTCCAGCTGAAACAGAGGGTGCCCACTTTCCATGCTTATCTGTGATAAGTCCTTGTGCAGAATCTTTTTAGTTGGTAGTTGTGAGGAGAGGCAAATAGATCTATATCCTGGCATCCCCATCCCATGTCATGCTGAAGACTTGTGGATCCAATTTCCACTCGTGGGGATCCATGAGGTTTCTGCTTAGTTCGTCTGCCATAGTATTTGTCTTTCCTGGCAGGAATTGTGCCTGCAGATCTACTTGGTAAGTCAAAGCTGTGTCCCACAGAGTCATGGCTAGTCTGCAAAGGGGGTAAAGAATGAGTGCCTCCCTGCTTGTTTATATACCATATGACCGTTGTGTTGCCGGTCTTTATCAGTAGTTGTCCCAGATGAAGTAGGTCCTTGAAGGCTGTCAGGGCATTCCGGACAGCTAGCATCTCTTTTTGATTGATATGTAGATGCATTTGGTTTGCGGACCATGTTCCTTGAATACATCTTCCTGCCATGTGGGCCCCCCAGGCATAATCTGATGCATCCGTAGTTAATGTCTGCCTGGCTGGGGTTAAAGTGAATAGCTGTCCCTTGTTCTGGTGACGAGCCTTCGCCCACCAATGAAACTCCTGTTGCACGCAGGGAATGAGGGTAATTATTGTTTCCAGGCTGTGGCAATGGAGTCCAAACACTTTTTAGGTACCACTGAAGTTTCCTCATATGCAGTCTTGCATATGGAATTAGTAGAATGCAGGATGCCATGAAGCCCAAAGCCTGCAGAATTTTTCTTGCAGATAACTGGGCCTTTGATGCCAACAGGTTGAAATAGGTAGTCAGTTGCCTTTGTCTGGCGTGAGATAAGCCATCTGGGCAGTTGTATTTAAGCTTGCACCCAGGAATATTATTTCTTGAGAGGGTTCTAGTTTTGATTTCTTTTTGTTGACTGTGTACCCTAGGCCTGTTAGAAATCTCTTTACAAACACCAGATGCTGTAGTAGAATGTCCTTGTTCTCTGCTTGAATGAGACAGTCGTCCAAGGTTATCTTTGTATTCCTCTTTGTCTGCAGTGTGCAATTACTGGTGCCAGGCACTTTGTGAAGACCCTGGGCGCAGTAGATAAGCCAAAGGGCAGTGGAGAGAAAGTACAGTATTGTACTTACCATAAATGTAGATGGTCGAGTGCTAATACAGCTGCAGTCATAAAGTACAGTTTTGTACCTACCATAAATGTAGATGCCCGATAGGTATGCATCTGCAGTCATAACATATGGGTTTGTCCTGCCTCAGGCAGCCCTTCGGTCGGCCGGATTCCAAAGTCTGGGTCTGGCCTCGGCTGATGTCGCATCTTCCCCGACGTCACAGCTGCCGGGGTATAAAGGCATCAGCCGACGCCATTTTCCTCAGTGTTTCTTGCCCCAGATGCCAGGTGCCCTCTAGGAAGGCTAAATTTGGATAAAAATTGAAAATTCCAAACAGAGTAAAACAATATATATATATATATATATATATATATATATATATATATATATATATATATACACACACACACACACACACACACACACAAACAAATACACCATAATAGATTCCCCCAGCTAGCTGAAAGAGGGGTAAGCACCCTAGGAATACCACAGAGGGGAAGGCGGGTGGGTAATCCTGACTGCAGATGCATACCTATCGGACATCTACATTTATGGTAGGTACAAAACTGTACTATGTCCTTCAAGGATGCATCTGCAGTCATAACATATGGGTAGAATACCATAGCCAAACTGGGGGAGGAGGTACTAAAGGATGGTGTAGTTATGATCCCCTGTAAAACTGCAGTTGCAAAACCTGCTCGGGATCTGGAGTATAAAGGTAGATTGTAATGCTTGGCAAATGTATGCACGGAGCTCCAAGTAGCAGCTTCTAAAATGTCTTTGGTAGCCACCCCTCGTAGGAAAGCTGTAGTGGTGGCTGTGGCTCTTGTGGAGTGAGGCCTGATATTTTCAGGAGCTGTCTTTCCATGAAAAGAGTAGCAGAAACAAATGCAATTTCCTATCCATTTAGAGATTGTCTGTTTGGAAATTGCTTTTCCTTGCACTCCAGCTGCATATGCTACCAGAAGTTGGTCAGTTTTTCTGTTGGTTTTAGTTCTGTCCAGATAGTAGTGTAGTTGTCTGTGTACATCTAAGGTGTGCAGTAGATTTTCCCCCCTGTTCTGTGGGTTAGGGAAGAAAGTAGGCAAATGAATAGCTTGGTTCAAGGATACCCTGGATACCACCTTTGGCATGAAAGTAGGATTGGTTCTCAGAGACACTCTATCCTGGTGAAAAATAAGGAAAGGCTGCACTGCCATTAGCACCTGTAACTCGGATACTCTTCTTGCTGAAGTGATTGCTAGAAGGAAAGCAGTTTTCCAAGATAAGAACTGCAAGTCTGCTGATGCTGCTGGTTCAAAGGGAGATAGTGTTAATTTTTCCAGCACAAAATTGAGATCCCATGCAGGAAGAGGGGGTTTTCTTGGAGGTTTTACATTTTTGATCCCTCTTAAAAATTGTCTGAGGAGAGGGTGAGAGAAGATAGGAGGATCCGTGTTGTATTCTGCTGAAATTGCTGAAGCATGGATCTTAATGGAAGAATATGACAGGCCATTGTGGAACAGTTCTGCTAAGTATTCTAGGATGTGTGCTAGGTTTGCCAGTGTGACATTTGTACCCTTTGAAGCGCTCCAAATGAGGAATCTCTTCCATTTAATTGAGTATGTCTTTCTTGTGGAGGGTCTACGAGCCTCCAGGATTATGTCCTTGACCCTTTGAGATAAGACAGTTTGTCTTTGTTTTAGGCAATTTTCCAGGCAGTCAGTTGCAGTGTTTTCAAGTTTGGATGCAGTGTCTTGAAGTTGTTCTGCGTTAGAAGTAGAGGCCATAGGGGTAGAGGCCATGAGTTCGTCCGAGACATGCTTCTCAGCAGCAGTTACCAGTGCTGCCTCGGCCAGTCTGGAGCTATCAGTATCACATTTGGCTGTTCCTCTCTGATCTTCAGTAGTACTCTGTACATCAATGGAAGTGGTGGAAAAGCATACACTGCTAGGGCATTCCAGTTGAAAGAGAGGGAGTCCACCTTCCAGGCTTGTGGGTGGTATACTCTTGAGCAGAATTTCTTTAGTTGGTTGTTGAGTGGGGAGGCGAACAGGTCTATCTCTGGCTTTCCCCATTTGTTTGTTATGATTTTGAAGATGTCTGGATGCAGCATCCATTCGTGAGCATCCGTGGTAGTTCTGCTTAAGCTGTCTGCTAGTGAATTCTCTTTTCCTGGTACGAATTTGGCCTGCAGTTGGATGTTGAGATCCAGGGCTAGGTTCCACAGATCCATTGCCATCCGGCATAGAGGGTAGGAATGCGTGCCTCCCTGTTTATGTACCACATGACTGTGGTATTGTCTGTCCTTATCAGCAGATGACCTTGCTGGAGGAATGATTTGAATGCCTCGATTGCATGTTTCACTGCTAGCATCTCCTTTAGGTTTATGTGCAAATTCAGCTGGTCTTGAGTCCATAGGCCTTGGATGCACTTGTCTTCCATGTGTGCTCCCCATCCTCGGTCTGAGGCGTCCTTGGTGATGGTCTGCCTTGGATGTGGTTTGGTGAAAGGCAACCCTCTGTTGGACTGGCAGGCCTGAGCCCACCACAGGAATTCCTTTTTCAGGCATGGAATGATTGGAATCATGGTTTCTAGACTGTGCCTGTGTTGAGACCATACATTCCTTAGGTACCATTGTAATTTCCTCATATGCAGCCTGGCATGTGGGATCAAGATTATGCAAGATGCCATGTAACCCAGGGCCTGCAGGACTTTCCTTGCAGTGAGCTGAGTTTGTCTTGTCAAAGCCATGAAGAAGACTGGTAGTTGCTTTTGTTTTTCTTCTGTGAGAAAAGCCATCTGAGTTAGTGTGTCCAGATCCGCACCCAAAAAAGTTATCCTTTGGGATGGCACTAGTCTTGACTTCTGGATGTTGACTGTGTATCCCAAGGCCTGTAACAGATGTATGACATAGGCCAAATCCTTTGTAAGTCTTGTCCTGTTCTCCGCTTGTATTAGGCAGTCATCCAGGTATGGGTAGATTTGAATTCCCTGAAGCCTGCAATGTGCAATTACTGATGCCAGGCATTTCGTGAATACTCTGGGCGCAGTAGATAAGCCAAATGGCAATGCAGAGAATTGATAATGCTCTGATCCTGCAAGAAATCTGAGGTGTCTTCTGCAATCTGGTCGTATAGGGACGTGCAGGTATGCCTCCTTGAGATCTAGAGTCACCAGCCAAGACTCCTTGCCCAACATGGGAAGAAGTTGCTGTAGGGTCAGCATTTTGAATTTTGGCACAATGAGATATATGTTTAGTGCAGACAAGTCGAGAATAGGCCTCCATTGGGTTTCTTTTCTTGGTACAATTAATAGTCTGGAGTAAAACCCTTGGCCTTGTTCCGTAGATGGTACCCTTTCTATTGCTTTCATCTGAAGTAAATTGTTTATTTGTCTTAAAGCCTCTGGCTTCTGGTTTGGTGGAAGGTTTGGCATTCCGCTCCTTCTTGGTAAAGTGTGGAAATGAAACCTGTATCCTCTGTCTATTGTTTGCAATGTCCATTTGCCTTTTGTAATGCAATGCCAGTTGTTTGAGAATAAAGCCAATTTTCCGCCCAAGGGTGCTTCCAGTTGTTCCCTTGTAGGCGGAGTCAGAGTCAAGTCATTGTGTTTGTCCTGTGGAAGTGGATGTAGTTGCAGCTGTGGCAGTACTCCTCTGGTTGGCAGGTTGCCACTGGCGACCCCTGTAGGCACCTTTTGATTGACCTCTGCCTCTTGGGCGCCTATTCCTGCCCCTCTGTGCTTTGGAGTTGTCTGGAAAGGACCAATTCTTTGAAGGCCAGTTTCTGCTGAACCTCGGAGGTTGGACCTGCAGAAAATCCTTAACTGTTTGCACAGATTTTGCTTTTTCTTCCACTTTCTTTAGAATCTCCTGTGCAGGGAGCCAAATAAACTTTGTTTCTCCATTGGAGCATCTAGGAGTTTAGCCTTAACATGGTCTGGCAAGGATTGTTCTTTTAGCCAGGCATGTCTACAATTACTGCCCCAGTCATAGCTGATCTAAATGAAGCTTCCAGTGCATCATAGCCACATTTTAAAAAATGATTACTGACCTGCTGAGAATTGTGTACCAAATCCTGAAGGGCCTTACGGTCTAAAGGTTCAGGAGAAGAAAGCTTTTTATTCAGCTGGTCTAACAAATATTCCTGGTACTGTATCATATGGAATTGACAGTTTAAAGCCCTGGCAGAAAGAGTAGCAGATGTATAAACCTTTTTTCCCCATCTCTCTAATGCTCTTGACTCCCTTTCAGAGGGAAGTGGGTTTTTGGCAGTGGCAGCTGCAACACCTTTCGGGCCCTGAGAAATAGTCTCTGCGTCTGCAGCATGGGCCTTATACAAGTGGAAGTGGGAATCCGGAACCCTGTAGTATGGTTTGGCAGGGGCCGGAGGAAGTGAATCAGGGGCAGAGCTGACATCATTATATGCATCATCAACTACAGTTAGCACAGGTGGTATGGCTAAAGGCCTATGCTGTGGCAAGTGTAAGAAAGTCCTTAGTCTTTTTCTAGAATCAGAAAAATCCTGACCCTGCCATTGAAAGTGTTCCCTCATAGAGTGTAAAGATTCCCCAAAGGAAAATTCCTCTGGAGGGGAAGCAGAAGGGATAGAGTCTTCTGCATCAGAGTCCTCATAAGGTGAGTATGGCCCTTCATGATGGTCTGACAAATCAGATCCATAAGAGGAGTAGTCAGAGGAGAGAGGTTCAGGGGGTTCAGTCCTGGGCCTTTTGTCTGGGTGAGGTTGGGAGGCCCTGTCTGGGTGAGGTTGGGAACCCCTAATCAGAGAAATAAGGTCCTCAGCAAGACTGAGAATCTGGGTACTTGAGGAAGGTCTCTGTGAGGTTGATTTTGCAGGTAAAGGTTTAGTAATTTTAGCAGCTTTAGTTCTGGAGAAAGCCTCAATAGACATAGAAGCAGGGGGCCTAGCTGCCCCACGTGCAGGAGTGGAAAGGTCCAAAGGAATGGTGTCGGACAATTCTCGTGCGCTTGCTTCTTCGGTAGGGATTTCTGTAGCCGACACGGCCGGGGCCTCGCTGGCTTCGGTTGTCGGAGGTATGATTTCGGCAGAAGGAAGAACCGAGGCCTCGGTTTCAGCCGAAACCGAGACACTCATGGTAGGCCTAACCGTGGTTTCAGCCGAAACCGCGGGCCGCGAGTGTCGGTCCTTTTCCTTGTGGTTTTTGGCTAAATGCGTAGTCGGAGTCTCCGACGGCATTTTATATGCAAAAGCGGATCCAAAAACTCTTCTGCAAACTCCGACCGACGTCTAAGAGTCCGTCGGTTGAAGGAGGCACAGGCTAAACAGGCTGATACGTCGTGGACTGGGCCTAAGCAAGGAAGGCAGTAGAAATGGAAATCATTATGAGGTATTTGTTTCCCACAAGTTAAACAATTATTTACTTTGTCTGACATCGGCTGAGGCAAGAAAGAGTCCCCAACGGGGTACTTAGCTTTTTAGAAGTCTTCGGTAGCTGAATCTCTGGATCTGACCGACCGGCACTTGCGAACAGCTTCTGCTTCGGGCACCGCGCGGCAAGAAAGACGGAGGAAAATGGCGTCGGCTGATGCCTTTATACCCCAGCAGCTGTGACGTCGGGGAAGATGCGACATCAGCCGAGGCCAGACCCAGACTTTGGAATCCGGCCGACCGAAGGGCTGCCTGAGGCAGGACAACCCATATGTTATGACTGCAGATGCATCCTTGAAGGACATCAGATGGGTTTTCCTGCCGTCAGGCGGGTCCCCGTCGGCCGAATTCCAAAGACTAGGTCCGGCGTCGGATGTCATCGCTTCTTCCCTGACGTCAGTGCGACAGGGGTATAAAAGAACCAGCCAACGCCATTTTCTTCAGTTTTTCTTGCCCCAGATGTCAGGTGCCCCCAGAAGGAAGGCAATATATAAATTTATGTAATAATGCAATGCAATATAATCAAAAAACAGTAGTTGCAAGCAAATACACCATAAAAGAATACCCCAATCAGGTTGTATGAGGAGGTGTTAGCCATTAGGTCTGTCCCAAGAGGGGAAGAAGGGAGGGAAACCTGGACTGCAGCTGTATTAGCACTCTAACATCTACATTTATGGTAGGTACAAAACTGTACTAAGTTCATCGTGCATACAGCTGCAGTCATAACAGATGGGTAGAATCCCAAAGCTAAAAAGGGGTGGTAGGCACTAGGTGGAACTAGGAGGAGCCAGGATGCCCTGCAAGACTGCAGTGGCAAAGCCTGCTCTAGATTTGGAGTATAATGGTAGGTGATAGTGCTTGGAGAAAGTATGTACAGAACTCCAAGTGGCTGCTTCCAAAATATCTTTGGTAGGAACCCCCCTGAGGAAACCTGCAGAGGTATCTGTGGCCCTTGTGGAGTGAGATCTGATGCCTGCAGGTACAGTTTTACCATGAAAAGAGTAACAAAAGCATATGCAGTGGGCTATCCATTTTGAGATTGTCTGTTTGGAAATAGGTTTCCCTTGAGCTCCTGTAGCATAGGACACAAAGAGTTGCTCTGATTTTCTGAAAGGCTTTGTTCTGTCCAAATAATAACGTAGCTGTCTGTGAATGTCCAAGGAATGTAGTAGTCTCTCCCCTTTGTTTTGAGGATTAGGGTAAAAGGTAGGTAAGTGGACAGCCTGATTCAAGGCTACCCTGGATACTACCTTTGGCATAAAGGAAGGATTGGTTCGTAAGGTAACTCTGTCCTGATGGAAAATGATGAAAGGCTGCACAGCCATGAGAGCTTGTAGTTCCGAAACCCTGCGAGCTGAGGTGATAGCCAGAAGAAAGGCTGTTTTCCAGGACAAATATTGCAGTTCTGTTGAAGCAGCTGGCTCAAAAGGAGGCAAGGTCAGTTTTTCTAGAATGAAATTGAGGTCCCAAGCAGGTACTGGTTGTTTCCTTGGGGGTTTTATATTCTTAGCCCCTCTGAGGAACTGTCTTAAGAGGGGGTGAGAGAATAAAGAAGGATCAGTGTTGTATTCTGCAGAAATGGCTGAGGCATGGATTTTGATGGAGGACAAAGAAAGTCCACTGCTTAGCATCTCAGCTAGGTACTGTAATATTTGAGGTAAATTCAGTATTCCAGGATTCTGACCCTTTTTCTGATTCCAGGCACAAAACCGTTTCCATTTTGCGGAGTAGGCTTTTCTAGTAGAAGGCCTTCTGGCCTCCACAATGACATCCTTCACTTCCTTGGAGAGTAGGGTCTGTTGTGAATTTAAGGAATCTTCCATGCGGCTAGATTGAGTGTTTTCAGCTGACTGTGAAGAGTTTTGAAGTTGTGCTGAGTCAGTAGAAGAGACATTAGAGGCAGGATCCATGGTGGGGAATGCATCAGGCTCCTCAGGAGAGGGTACCAGTGTTGTCTTGGCCAGTCTGGAGCAATGAGAATCATCTTTGGTCTGTCTGCTATGGTTTTTAATAGAACTTTGGGCAGCAGAGGAAGAGGTGGAAAGGCATAAACTCTCATTGTTGTCCAACTGAAAGAGTGCGTCCACTTTCCAGGCCTGTGGATGAAAGGTCCTTGAGCAGAATTTTGTCAATTGGTGATTTCTGTGGATGGCAAAGAGATCTATGTCTGGCCTTCCCATGCTTGAATTATCTTTGTAAAAACTTGAGGATGCAACTTCCATTCGTGTGGATCTGTCATATTTCTGCTTAGGTTGCCTGCCAGCGTGTTTTCCTTGCCTGGCAGGTACTGTGCTTGAAGTTCGATTTGTAATTCCAGAGCCATGTTCCAAAGAGACATGACTAGCCTGCATAGGGGATATGAATGGGTTCCTCCCTGTTTATGTACCACATCACTGTGGTGTTGTCTGTCCTTATCAATAGCTGGCCTGGATGCAGTAGGTCTTTGAAAGCCATAACAGCATTTATTACTGCTAGCATTTCCTTTTGATTGATGTGTAGGTGCTTTTCTTTTTGGGACCATTTGCCCTGAATGCACCTATCTGTCATGTGCGCCCCCCAGGCGTAGTGAGAGGCGTCTGTTGTGATGACTTGATTTGCTTGAGGCTTGCAGAATGGGAGACCTGTGTTTGTCTGGCATGCTTGAGCCCACCACAGAAATTCCTTTTGAAGACATGGAATTAGTGGTAATATTGTTTCCAAACTGTGGCTGTGTTGAGACCATAGGTTTTTTAGGTACCACTGAAGTTTCCTCATATGCAGCTTTGCACATGGGATTAGCAGGATGCAAAATGCCATGAATCCCAGAGCCTGCAGGATTTTCCTTGCAGTCAGCCTGGTGAAGGTTGCCAGTTTTCTGAAGTATTGAGTTAGTTGCCCTTGTTTCTCTGGCATGAGGTAGGCCATCTGGGTATTTGTATTCAAGCTGGCACCCAGGAAAATTATTGTTTGAGAGGGTATTAGCCTTGATTTCTTTTTGTTGACTGTGTATCCCAGAGAATTCAACAACATTACTACAAATGCCAGATGTTTCAGAAGTATGTGCTTGCTGTCCGCTTGGATCAGGCAGTCCAAATATGGGTATATTTGTATCCCTTGAAGTTTGCAGTAGGCAATTACTGATGCCAGGCATTTCGTGAACACTCTGGGCGCAGTAGATAAGCCAAAGGGCAATGCAGAGAATTGATAATGGGTTGAACCTGCAAGAAATCTGAGGTATCTTCTGCAATTTTGTCTGATTGGGACATGCAGGTATGCCTCCTTGAGGTCCAATGTTACCAGCCAAGACTCCTTGCCCAGCATGGGAAGAAGCTGCTGTAATGTGAGCATCTTGAATTTTGGCACGAGTAAAAATGTGTTTAGGATGGATAGGTCCAAAATAGGTCTCCAATCTTTGCCCTTCCTTGGTACCAGGAATAGTCTGGAATAATAACCTTGACCCTGTTCTTGTGCAGGTACCTCTTGAATAGCTTTCATGTCCATGAGATCTGAAATTTGTTTTTGTGCCTCTGCCCTTTGATTGTGTGGCAGGTTTGGCATGCCTCTCATTTTTGGAAGGGTGTGAAAGTGGAATCTGTAGCCTCTGTCTATAATGTCCAGGATCCATTTGTCTTTTGTGACAATATGTCAATTTTTCAAAAATAATGCCAGTTTTCCACCTAAAGGTGCTGCCATTTGAGCCTTGCTTGGCATGCAAAGGGGAAAGTCATTGGTTCTGCTTTCTGAATGGCTGTGAACTATCCTCACCACCTCTGTGTAGGTGCTTGCCATTGTCTGCCTCTAAATGATCCTTGAGATTGCCCGCTACCCCTAGGGCGCCTGTATCTACCTCTTTGGGGTCTGTCCGTTGCTGGAAAGGATCAATTTTTTGAAGGCCAATTTCTACTGAAACGTGGAGGTTGTACCTGTAGGAAATCTTTCACTGTTTGCATTGATTTTGCCTTTTCCTCCATTTTCTTTAATACCTCCTCAGCTTTAACACCAAACAATACATCTTTTTGAAGAGGTGCATCTAGTAATTTAGCTTTGACATGATCTGGTAAGGTTTGCTCTTTGAGCCAAGCAGGTCTCCGTATGACTGATCCTGTAACAGCAGCTCTACATGAGGCCTCTAAAGCATCAAAACCACATTGCAAGGTATGTTTACCCACTTGCTCTGCACTATGTAACAAATCCTGCAACTCCTTTAAGTCTGGTTGCTCAGGTTGTGACATTTTGCTTTTCAACTGTGATAACAGAAACTGTTGGTACTTTAACATATGGAACTGACAGTTTAATGCCCTCATGGTTAAGGTGACCGAGGTGTATACCTTTTTCCCCCCACCTTTCTAAAGCTCTGGAATCTCTCTCTGAAGGTAATGGATTTTTAGCAGTGGAGGCCTTAATTCCCTTGGGACCCTGTGAAATAGTTTCTGGGTCAGCCGCATGGCTTTTTTATAGGAATTGGTGTGAATCAGGAACCCGGTAATACCTGTCAGGCTTGACTGGAGCTGGAGGTAAAGAATCTGGGTTAAAGCTGGCCTCCGAATACACATCATCTAGTATGTCTAAGACAGGAGGTATAGCCAGAGGCCTGTGCTGAGGGAGCAAGAGGAAATCCCTAAGCCTTTTCTTGGAGTCTGAGTACTCTTGGCCTTCCCAGTGGAAGTGTTCCCTCAAGGTAGGTAAGGTTTCCCCAAAAGAGTAATCCTCAGGGGGGGGGAGACAGAGGGAATGGACTCCTCTGCATCAGAATCTTCAAAAGGGGAGTATGAATGTTCCTGGTCTTCAGAATGTTCTGAAGTAATGGAGGCCTGGTCCAAGGAAGGGTATTCTTCCTCCACTCTGGGCCTTCTGTCCGAGGGGGGTTGAGAACCCCTGATAAGAGTAATCAAATCCTCAGCCATTTTGAGCATCTGCTTTTTAGGCATGGGGCCTTGAGGGGGGCCCTGTGGAGCTTGTCTTTTAGTATGCATGGCTGCTTTAGACTTGGTGAAAGCCTTGATGGAAAAGGAAGGCAGCGGCCTGAAGACACCTTGAGAGGTGGCAGGCCTGTCTAAACTCTGAGTTTCCCCACCAAGAGTGGCTTCGATATCTGTAGTCGGGGTGTGGGCCGAAGAGCCTGCGACCTCGGGCACAGAAGACACCGCCAATGAAGTGTCATCGGTAGTCAGGGGCTGCGTAGGCGCCTCGCTGAGAACCGGAGCACCTGTAGTCGGCTTTAGCGTGGTGTCTGTAGAAGTCGTGGACCTCGTATGTTGGTCCTTATCTTTGCGTCTTTTACTCAAAACTGGAGTCTGAGTATCCACCGACATAATGTAATTAAACTTTTTGCCAAAATAGTGTTGGGCGAACTCCGCCCGACGCTTAACAGTGCGTCTGTTGAATGTAGCAAAAAAAACGACAGGCCGAGACGTCATGGTCTGGGCCTAAGCAAGGAATGCAGAGGGAATGAAAATCCTTATGCGGTATTTGATTCCCACATGAAATGCAATTATTAACTTTGTCTGACATCGGTCTGAGGCAAGAAAAGTTTCCCCAACGGGGTACTTGGCTTTCAAGAAGACTTCGGTTGAAAAATATTCGTAATCTCAGGAGCTGGCCGACCGGCACTTGCGAACCGCTTCTGCTTCGGGCACCGCGTGGCAAGAAAGACTGGAGAAAATGGCGTCGGCTGGTTCTTTTATACCCCTGTCGCACTGACGTCAGGGAAGAAGCGACGACATCCGACGCCGGACCTAGACTTTGTAATTCGGCCGACCGAGGACCCGCCTGATGGCAGGAAAACCCATCTGTTATGACTGCAGCTGTGTGCACGATGAACATTTGGTAGTGCATTGAGCCAGCTTTGAATCAGAGGTATCTTCTGCATGTTTGTCTGATTGGGACATGCAGGTATGCCTCTTTTAGGCCTAGTGTCACCAGCCAAGCCTTCTTGCCCAGCATGGGCAGAAGTTGCTGTAGAGTCAACATTTTAAATTTTGGTATATCCAGAAATGTGTTTAGAATAGATAGGTCCAGTATTGGTCTCCAGGTCTTGTCCTTTCTTGGTACCAAGAACAGTCTTGAATAAAATCCTTGTCCCTGCTCTTGCTCTTGGTACTTGTTGAATGGCTCCTCATGTCCATGAGGGATGAGACTTGCTTTTGTGCCTCTGCCCATTGATGTTTTGGCAGGTCTGGCCAACCGTTTGTCCTTGGCAGGGTATGGAAGTGAAACTTGTAGCCTTGTGACACTATGTCTAGGACCCATTTGTCCTAGGCTACTATGTGCCAGTTTTAAGAAAAAAGTGCTAGTTTTCCCCCTAAAGGTGCTGCCACAAGATAAGTGCTTGGTGCAGGCAGGGGGAAGTCATTGGGACTGTTTCCTGTATGGTTGTGATTTCTCTTCTCCACTTTTGGAGGTAGAAGCACCCCATTGTTTAGACCTGTATGAGCCTTAGGGATGGGATCTGCCTCTTGGGCGTCTGTATCTGCCTCTTTGTGGTCTGTTGGAAAGGACCAATTCTTTGTAGGCCAGTGTCTGCTAAATCTTGGAGGCTGAACCTGTAAGAAATCCTTAACCGTTTCCATAGATTTAGCTTTGTCCTCCATTTTCTTTAACACCTCTTCTGCTTCAACACCAAACAAAGTATCATGCTGTAATGGGGCATCTAATAATTTTGCTTTGACATGATCAAGCATGCCTCCTGATGACAGGACCCATAACAGCGGCTCTGCAGGAGGCCTCCAAACAATCAAAACCACATTGCAAAGTATGCTTTCCAACTTGTTCAGCTGCATGCAATAAATCCTGCATTTCTTTGTTTTCTGCACATTCAGAATTTGTCAACATTTTCTGTTTAAGCAGTCACATAATATATTGCCGATATTTGAGCATATGAAACTGACAATTTAAAGGCCTTACAGCCAAGGTAGCAGAAGTGTAAATCTTTTTTCCCCCATCTGTCCAATGCCCTAGAATCCCTGTCAGAGGGGGTAGGGTTTTTTGCAGCAGAAGCCTTGACCCCTTCGGGACCCTGACAGATGGTTTCTGGGTCAGCAGCAGGGTTTTTGAAAAGGAATTTATGATAGTCAGGGACACTGTAGTACCTGTCCGGCTTAACAGCAGCTGGAGGTAAGGAGTCAGTGGTCAGACTGGACTCTGAAAATACATCAACAATGTCTAACACAGGTGGAATAGCTAGGGGCCTGTGTTGTGGTAGTAAAAGGAAGTCTCAGAGCCTTTTCTTAGATTCTGAAAAATCCTGGCTCTCCCAGTGGAAATGCTCCCTCATGGTATGCAAGGTTTCCCCAAAAGAGTAATCCTCAGGAGGAGAAGTTGAAGGGATAGATTCTTCAGTATCACAATTCTCATAGGGAGGAAGACAGTATTTCCTGATCAGAAGAGGAATCAGATGAAATGGAAACCTGATCTGAAGATTCATATTCTGTCTCTTGCCTAGGCCTTTTATAAGGAGGGGGATGGGAACCCCTGATCAAAGTAATTAAGTCTTCAGCCATTTTGAGCATCTGTTTTTTGGGCATGGAGGCCTGTCCATGAGGCTGTTGTACTGGTTTTATTTGTCTTTAAGGGTGCTTTAGTCTTTGTCTTTGAAGCTGAAGTGGTTTTAATGTGTAATTGAATTGGTCTGAAAACACCCTCAGAAGTCGATGCCTGCTCAGCGGCTCCAGACCCATCTGAGGGAATAGTCTCCGAACGTCCAATACTTTGACCTTCCAGCGGCCTAGGCGACTCCACGTGGGAGTCGGTAGCGGCCTGCGGGTCTGAAGTAGCAGGCGTCAGAGGCTGAGAAGGCGCCTCACTGAGAACCGGCGAATGGCTTAGAAGAAGCCTCGTCTATTTTGAACCTCGGATGCCTGTCCTCTTTTTCTTTGCGTTTCTTGTGAATTCCGGTAGTCTGATAGCTATCCGACGACATGGTATAATTAAATCTTCTGCCAAAATAGTGTAATGCAAAATCGTACCGATGCTTAACAGTGCGGTGGTTAAATTAGCACAAAACCTACAACTAGCAACGTCATGGTCAGGGCCTAGGCAAGGAATACATTAAGAATGAACGTCCTTATGAGGTATTTGCTTCCCACAAGAAATACAATTATTAACTTTTTCTGACATCGGTCTGGAGCAAGAAAAAAGTTTCCCCAACGGGGTATTTAGCTTTTAATAAAGACTTCGGATCTGAAATTCGAACACGAAAATCTCAGGAGTCGGTCGACCGGCACTTACGAACTGCTTATGCTTCAGGCACCGCGCGGCAAGAAAGACAGGAGAAAATGGCGTCGGCTGCATCTTTTATACCCCTGGCGCACTGACATAATGGAAGAGGCGACAGCTACCGACGCCAGACCTAGACTTTGGAATTCAGGCCGAATGAGGGTAGCCTGCCACCCCAAGTGTAATGACTGCAAACAGTGAAACACGAAAAACAAAGGAAATCCCTGAGCCTCATTTTTGATTCTGAGAAATCTTGACTCTCCCAGTGAAAATGCTCCCTCAAGGTATGCAAGTTTTCTCCAAATGAATAATCCTCAGGAGGTGATGTAGATGGTATGGACTCCTCTGCATCAGAATCCTCATAAGGAGTTAATAGATAATTCCTGATCAGAAGAGGAATCAGAAGAAATAGAAACCTGATCTGAAGATTCATAATCAGTGTCTTGCCTAGGCCTCTTATCAGGAGGGGGATGGGAACCCCTGATCAAGGTAACAAGGTCTTCAGCTATTTTGATAATCTGTTTTTTAGACATAGCGGCCTGTGCACGTGGCTCATGCGTCAGTTTTTTAGTTTTAGAAGTTGCTTTTGTCTTTGGTTTTGCAGCGGTCGTTGGTTTGATATAAAAATGTTGAGGCCTGAATACACCCTCAGAAGCCGGTGCCTGCTCAGCGGCTCTGGACCCACCCAAGGGAGATACATCCGTGGGTCCAATACTTTGAGTATCTCGTGGCGGGCCGGACTCCACATGGGTCTCGGTAGGGGCCTGCGACTCGAAAGTAGCGGGTATCAGGGGCTGCAAAAGCGCCTCACTGAGTACAGGCGAACCGGTGACTGGCTTAGGAGAAGCTTCTTCGGTTTTGGACCTCGACTGTCTTGTCTCTGTCCTTTTCTTTGCGTTTATGTACTCCGGTAGTCGGATTGCTATCCGACATTTCTGGGTAGTTAAATCTGTTTCCAAAATACTTTGAGGCAAAAATATACTGATGCTTAATAGTGTGTTGGTTAAATCTAGCACAAGAAATACAGTATAAATGGAAATCCTTATGAGGGATTTGCTTCCCACAAGTAATACAATTAACTTTTTCTGACATCGGTATGGAGCAAGAAAAAAGTTTCCCCAACGTGTTACTTAGCTTTAGTGAAGACTTCGGTTCTGAAACCGAAACTCGAATATTTCAGGAGTCGGCCAACCGGCACTTGTAAAATGCTTCTGCTTCGGGCACCGCGAGGCAAGAAAGACTAAAGAAAATGGCGTTGGCTGCTTGTTTTATACCCCTGACGACCTGACATCATGGAAGAGGAGACAGCAACCGATGCAGGACCCAAGACTTTGGAATTCAGGCCGACTGAGGGCAACCTGCCAGCAGATTACCCAAATGTAATGACTGCAACAGTGAAACACAAAGATCATCAGGGGAGTCGTCTGAGGCAGGTGTACTCCGGTACGACCTGAAGTATCTTGCCAATAGGTTCATAGATAGGTACTATGCTATTGGCCCTAGGGCCTATATCAACTAGCCAAACAGTATCCTGGCTTTCGCCACCCAAGAAAATTATTTTCCTGTGCCCGTCACGCAGAGCCACAGAAGTGATCTCCGGGGTGAATTTCCTATCTCCCATGCAATCATCAAGATTTTTCTTGAAGAGTGCTAATGAGTAGCTTTGTTTGATGTAGATAGGTAGTTTGTTCCAGAGTATGGGACGTCTCCGAGACAGGAATCTATCCCTCCAGCATGTTCTTTTTATTGTGGTAACAAAGGTTAGGTCCCTAGAGAGTGTAGCTCGGAGGGATTGGGATTTCTTTAAGAGGAGCATGTCCAACAGCTCTGGATTTGACATAGCTTTGTATGTTACGCAGAGATCGCCTCTGAGTAGGCGATATGCGACAGAGTAAAGCTGGAGTATTTTGAGACGGTCTGCATAGGGCATCTGTTTGAGGCTGGTAATCCACTGTGAAGTATTTCTGTGGCCTTTCCAGTTGTTGTAGATGTCTTGTGAGGTACATACCAAAAGGGGCGTTGTACTCTATAATGGGTCTAATGAGTGATGAGTAGAGGGGAACAATGACCTCTTTTTCCTGGATGAGAAACCTTTTGTGATGAGGTGTGCCATGTAGAAGGATTTCCTGACTACTGTGGTGATGCGATTATTAAAGGAGAGACTACTGTCCACTTGTGTCCCAAGGTATCTTATCACACTTTCGGTGTTAAGTAGACTACTGCCTATGTGGTAGTTCATGGGTACAGGTTTTTTTTACCAAAAGGGGTGACAATGCACTTTTTGGCATTGAGCTTGAGGCCATGGCTTTGACACCAGGCATCTGTCTCAGTGAAGCCTTTTTGTAGATGTCCACATCGTTAGGCGTTTTGATTATGGCTCTTAGTTTGCAGTCATTTGCGAACTTTGTTAGCCAAAGACCTTCTCTGTTAGCCTGTACTTCAGAAAAGTAGACACCAAACAGGAGAGGACCCAGGACTGAACCCTGTGGTACTCCACTTGTCACTGGTCTGAAGTTGGATTTAGAGTCTGCTACTTTCACAGTGTGGGTTCTGTCAGTGAGCCAGTTGGCAACCCTTCTTGTGACATAGGGATTTATACCTGGTTTAGCGAATTTATCTATAATTCCAGAGTGGGGGGTGTTGTCAAAAGCCTTGGCAAGATCTAGATAGGCTGTGTGAACCACCTTACCCTCATCTACGGCTTTGGTGACTGCTTCAAAAAAGTATCAGGTTTAGGAGACATGATCTGCCTTTTACAAACACGAACTGGGTAGTTTAGAGATTACCAATGTCATTGTTTATAAGTTCCATGATTATACGTTCCAGAGCTTTGCAGACCAGGCTCAACAGGCTAATGGGGCGGTAAGTTCCCTGGGTCCATGGTGGCTCCCCCTTTGTGGAGTGGGATAACCGTTGCTGTGCGCCATTCAGTGGGCACAAAACCTTAGGCGAGGCTATGACTGAACATGGTACTTAGGTGGGGTGCCAGATCGTTCTGTAGTTCGTGTAGAACGCAGCCTGGGATGTTGTCAGGTTCCATGGATGCTGTGTTCTTGGCTTGGAAGAGTATTTTTTTTACCTGTGCAGCCGTGATTACAGGAACTTTGCATTCTTCTGGTATAGAGATGGGCCCTTTAGGGGGTGAGAGAGGGGTAAAGTTAGCACTGAACCTATCTACCAGGATGTTGGCAGTATCAGCTGATTCTGCATATTTAGTGCCATTGTGCTGTAACTCAGAGCAGATTTGAGAGTTGCCATTGAGATTCTTGACAGCTACAGAATGCTTTGTGGTTGTCTTTAGAATCAGTGGTGATTTTGTTTTCGTAACTAGCTTTGGAGGATTTTATGAGGGATCTCAGGTTCTTACTGAGGCTAACCACGGAGTTCCTCCAATCATGGGACTTTACTCTTTTTTGCAACAGTTTCTTTCTTCTGTTGTAGAGTTTGTTTATGGCAGGGGACCACCATGGAGGGCTCTAGTCCCATTTTTCTCCTAAAGCTTCTTTCCTTGGAGAATCCAGTAAACACATCAGATGTAACCAAATCTAGTAGAGACGTGTATGCTGGCTACTTGACCAAGAAAATAGTCTCTTCTGCTTCGGAGTTCAAGTGGGAGAAAACAGATCAGTCTGCCTCTCTTTGGGATCATAGTCTTGATCTTTGGGATCACAGTCTTGACCTTTGGCATGCTTAAGTTTCTTAGGCTTCAAAGCTGCAAGATACAGAGGAAGCAACCCCTTAAAGTACAGTTGTGTACACTTACCATAAATGTAGATGTTAGAGTGTATTCACTGTTGCAGTCATTACATTTGGGTTATCTGCTTGCAGTAGCCCTCAGTCGGCCAGATTAATAAAGTCTTGGGTTCTGCATCAGTTGCTTTCCCTTCTTCCATGACGTCAGGGGTATAAAACATGCAGCCACCATTACATCAGTTTTTCTTGACCCAGAATGTCTGGTGCCCCCCTAATGGGAAGCAATTAAAACTATAAATACAAGGATATATCTCCAACAAAAAAGCAAATACACCAAAAAGCTTTTTGAGCATAGTAAGGGAGAGTAGAGGTATAGCCAAGAGAAGAAATGGGGCTGGAGGGAGGGTAACCAGGACTGCAACAGTGAATACACTCGAGCATCTACATTTATGGTAAGTGTACACAGCTGTACTACGTTCGTGTTTCACTGTTGCAGTCATTACATTTCGGTAGATTCCCAAAGCTAAGGTTGGGAGGAGGAATTTAACTAGAATTAGGACCAACTATAAAGACCTGCATGACTGCAGCGGCAAAGCCAGCTCTGGATTTAGAGGAAATTGTCAAATGATAATGCTTGGTGAAAGTATGTACAGAACTCCATGTAGCAGCTTCTAGGATGTCCCTTGTAGGGACGCCCCTGAGAAAGTCTGTAGAGGTAGGTGCAGCTCTGGATGAATGGGGTCTGATGTCTGTGTGATAGGTTTTCCATGGTGCTTACAGCAGAAATGAATGCAATGGCCTATCAATTTTTTTATTGGTTTGCTTTGAAACAGCTTTCCCCTCTGTCCCTGCAGCAAATGCCACCAGCAGTTGTTCAGATTTCCTTTGAGGTTTAGTCCTGTCCAAGTAGAATCTATGTCGTCTGTGCACATCTAAGGAGTGCAGTATCTGTTCCCCTTTGTTCTGTGGGTTTGGAAAGAAGGTAGGCAAATTAATGAACTGATTAAGAGCCACACTGGATACCACCTTGGACATGGAGGGACTGGTTCTGAGGGACACCCGGTCCGCATGAAAGATGATGAAAGGCTCCACCGCCATAAGGGCCTGTAATTCCGATACCCTTCTTGCAGAAGTGATAGCTAAAAGAAAAGCTGTTTTCCAGGAAATTAATTTTAAATCTGCAGTAGCAGCTGGCTCGAAAGGAGGGAGAGTGAGTTTCTCCAAGACAAAGTTAAGAGGTCCCAGGCTGGAATTGGAACTCTCCTGGGTGGCCTTAAATTTTTAGCCCCTCTGAGGAACTGCTTGAGCAGTGGGTGAGAGAAAAGGGGAGGCTCTGTGCTATAATGAGCTGAAATGGCTGAGGCATGAGTTTTGATGGAGGAAAAGGACACGCCCTTATAAAGCATCTCAGTCAAGTATTGTAGAATCTGAGGTAAATTGGGCACTGCTGCGCTCATCCCTTGAGATTGGTTTCAGGCACAAAATCTTTTCCATTTTGCAGCATAAGATTTTCTAGTACTAGGCCTCCTTTCCTCTAAAATGATATCCATCACTGATTTACTGAGGGATGGTAAAGGAGAGATTAGGCAATTAGCCAGGCTGCTAGGTTCAGGGTTTGCAGCTGAGGGTGCAGAATCTGGTTCTCCTGCTGAGACAACAGGAAAGGAGTCTGAGGCAGGTGTCATGGGGCCAAGCATGACACACTGCGCAAGAGGGGGTACCAGTGTCAGCTTGGCCAGTCTGGTACAATTAAAATCATCCTTGGCTTGTCCTGTTTGAACTTTAGTAGTAACTTGGAGAGCAGAGGCAGAGGAGGAAAGGCATAGACGGACAGGTTTTTCCAGCTGAAGGACATAGCATCCACTTTCAAAACTAGCTTGTGGGGAATCCTTGTGCAAAATGTGTCCAATTGATGGTTCTGGGGGGAGGCAAACAGGTCTATATCTGGGCTCCCCCCATTTGGTTGTCAACATGGTGAAAATCCTTGGTTCCAGTTTCCACTCGTGTAGGTCCATGTGGTTTCTGTTTAGTTCATCTGCCAGTGTATTTAGATTTCCTGGCAGGAACTGAGCTTGTAGATTCAACTGGTAGCTCAAGGCTGTGTTCCACACTGCCATGGCTAGTCTGCAGAGGGGGTACGAATGTGTACCCCCCTGCTTATGTACCACATGACTGTGGTGTTGTCCATCTTTACCATTAGTTGTCCTGGAAGAATGTGTTCCTTGAAGGCTGTCAGAGCATTCTGTACAGCTAACATTTCCTTTTGATTTATGTGCAGGTGCATTTGACTTTGGTTCCATTTGCCCTGAATGCACTTCCCCTGCCAGGTGAGCCCCCCATGCATAGTCTGATGCGTTTGTTAAGGTTTGGGCGGCAGGGGGTAGTGTGAATGGTAGTCCCCTGTTTTGGTGGCAAGCCCCTGCCCACCAAAGGAACTCTAGGCGTAGGCAAGGTATGATAGGAATCATTGCTTTTAGATCCTGTGAATGTTGACACCATAGGCTTTTGAAATACCATTGTAGTTTTTTCATATGCAGCCTTGCATATGGAATTACAAGAATGCAGGAGGCCATGAACCCAAAGGCTTGCAGTATTTGCCTTGCAGATAACTGGGTTTTTGTGGCCACTTGTTTGAAGTAGGCTGTCAAACGACTCCGTTTCTATGGCGTGAGGAAAGCCATCTGGGAAATTGTATTCAAGCTTGCTCCCAGGAATATAATTTGACAGGGTACCAGATGCGATTTATTTTCGTTTATGGTGTGCCCCAAACAAGTCAGCACCCTCTGAACAAAGGCCAGATGATTCAAAAGTATGTCTTGGCTTTCTGCCTGAATTAGACGATCGTCCACATATGGGTATATTTGACTACTACTTTGCCTGCAAAATGCAATGACTGGAGCTAGGCACTTTGTGAATACCCTGGGCGCAGTAGATAAGCCAAAGGGCAGTGCAGAGAACTGAAGCATAGGTATCTTCTGCAAGTTTCCCTGATAGGGATGTGCGGGTATGCTTCTTTTAAGTCTAGTGTTGCCAACCATGCATTTTTGCCTAACATAGGAAACAGCTGGTGAAGTCTCAGCATTTTGAATTTTGGAATCACCAGAAAGGTGTTTTAGAGTAGAAAGGTCCAGGACAGGACGCCATGTATTGCCTTTTCTGGGTACCAGGAAAAGTTTCGAATAGAAACCATGTCCCTTTTCTGGTACCAACTGAATAGCCCCCATGCTTAAAAGAGAGAGTACTTGATTTTGGGCCTCTGCCCACTGATCTGGGGGTAGATCTGGCCACCTGCTTGGTGTTGGTAATGTGTGGAAGTGAAATCTGTATCCTTGGGACACTACATTTAAAAACCCATTTGTCCTGGGTAATGAGTTCTCAGTTTTTGGCCTGCAGACCAATCTTTCCGCCTAAAGGAGCATTCAGTTGGTAAGTGCTTGGAAGTTTTAAAAGCAAGTTACTGAGACAATTTTCCATAGGGGGGAGTCTTACTACTCCCAGATTTGGGTGCGGAACCCCCCCCACTGCTTAGTCTTGTGTGTCCCCGGGACTGAAACCTGGGGTTTTTCTGCTGTGTCTGGGTTTGGCTTAAGACCTGGAAGGGGATGGAAAGGATCAATTCTTAGAGGGCCAGTGCCTAGGAGACTGAACTTGTAAGAAATCTTTAACAGTTTGCATTGATTTAGCTTTATCTTCTATCTTTTTAAGAACTTCCTCAGCTTTGTTGCCAAACAGGTGGTCCTGATTTAAGGGAGCATCCAACAGTTTAGCTTTAACATGATCAGGCAAAGATTGCTCCTTAAGCCAAGCATGTCTTCTGAGCACAGACGCAGTAACAGCAGCCCTGCAAGAGGCCTCTAATGAATCAAATCCACATTGCAAAGTATGTTTTCCAACCTGTTCGGCAGAATGCATTAAATCCTGTAATTCTTTGTTTTCAGCACAGTCAGGAATCAACATCATTTCTGTTTAAGCAATCCAAAACATGTTGTTGATACTTTAACATACGAAACTGGCAGTTTAAAGCCCTAATGGCCAAGGTTGCACAAGTGTAACCCTTCTTACTCCACCTATCCAGCACCCTGGAGTCTCTATCAGAAGGGGTAGGATTTTAGCAGTAGAAGCCTTAATGCTCTTGGGTCCCTGTGAAATAGTCTCTGGATCCACAACAAGATTTTTAAAAAGGAACTTGTGTGAATCAGGAACCCTGTAATATCAGTCAAGTTTTCTGGGAGCAGGAAGCAAAGAATCAGGGCCCAAACTAGATTCCGAAAAGGCATCAACAATGTCTAGTACAAGAGGTATAGCTAAAGGTCTATGCTGAGGCAGGAGTAAGAAATCCCTAAGCCTCTTTTTTGAATCAGAAAAATCCTGGCTTTCCCAGTGGAAATGCTCCCTTAGAGTATGTAAGGTTTCACCAAAAGAAAAATCCTCTGGAGGGGAAGCAGAGGGAATAGAGTCCTCTCATCAGAATCCTCACAAGTAGATAAAGGCAAATCCAGATCAGAAGAATCAGAAAAATCAGAATCCTGGTCAGAAGATTCATAAACAACTTCAGTCCTATGTCTCTTAGAAGGGGGAGGTTGGCTTCCCCTTATTAGAGTTATAAGATCTTCAGCCATTCTTATTTGTTTTTTTAGGCATAGAGGCCTGAGCATGCGGTCTAGGCGTCGGTTTCTTAGGCATGGTTCGAGATTTAGGCCTAAATGAAGAAGGAGGCGTCTGTTTAATATGCAAGTTTGTAGGCCTGAATACACCCTCAGAAGCCGGTGCCTGCACAGCGGCTCCGGACCCATCCAAGGTAGAGGCATCCGCAGGTTCCACAATTGAAGCATCTCGCGGCATACCGGACTCCGAATGGGTCACAGTAGAGGCCTGCGAATCAGAAGTAGCAGGTATCAGGGACTGCGAAAGCACCTCACTGAGTACCGGCGAATTGGTGAGTGGCTTAGGAGAAGCGTAGTCGGCAGCTTTGGACCTAGGCGGCCTGTCTCTGTCTTTATCTTTGCGTTTTTTCAGAATCCCGGTAGTTGGATGGCTAACCAATGATATTTCTGTATAATTAAACCGAGAAACGAAATATTTAGAGGCAAAAATATACAGACGACAGATAGTGCGCTGATTAAATAAAGCACAAAACCAACAGCAAATTACATCGTGGTCAAGGCCTAGGCAAGGAATTCAGTACGAATGAAAATCTTTGAGAGGTATTTGCTTTCCGCAAGTAATGCAATTATTAACTTTTACTGAAATTGGTAAGGAGCAAGAAAAAGCTTCCCAACGGGGTACTTAGCTTTAGTTGAAGACTTTGGCTCTGAAACTCGAAAACGAAAATTTCAGGAGTTGGACGACCAGCACTTGCAAACTGTTTCTGCTTCGGTCACTGCACAGTAAGAAAGACTGATGTAATGGCGTCAGCTGCATGTTTTATACCCCTGATGACCTGACGTCATGGAAGTAGGGATAGCATCCGATGCAGGACCCAAGACTTTGTTAATCAGGCCGACTGAGGGCTACTGCAAGCAGATAACCCAAATGTAATGACTGCAACAGTGAAACAAGAACATCAAGTTTGTTCCTCTGGTTTGAAAACGCCTTAAAGCCAAACCCTTTGCATATCCTACAGTCTTACCATGAGTTGAGGAACCCCCAAGGCAGATGACCCATTGGTTATGGAGGTCCTGTGGTGAGATCGTATGCCCACAAAGGACACTTTTTTAAACTAGTTTATCCATATCACCTATGAACGGTCACTCAAAAACGCCAACAAAAAGGATATGCAACTAAGACTCAGAGAGCTATACAGCAGCAAAAATACACAACACTATTCTTATCCTAAGTATTGACAAACAAGAAAAAGGTATAGCTATAGACCAAATATCCAGCTTGAAGAAAACTACAACTATATATTAAATTTTCCATTTTTATAAACATATCTAAATATACAACAGTAGCAAACGATAACCACAAAGGTGGGAAATGTCCTTACAGAAGGGGTTCACAAACAGTTGAAGAAGAAAGCTTCAAATCAACGACATACAGCCTTAAGGGCACACTACTAAAAATCCTAAACTCTTAATTTTCGTAAATTACATCTATATGAAAAAATGTAGAAACTATGACAAGAAGCATTTAGCTACCCAAAGCCACTTTTGTTTGTAAAGGTGGTAAGAGATATTTAAATAGCTTAGTGGACAGATGCATTATGGAAGGAAACAAGTTTGAAGGGGGCTTGAGGCTGGAGTGCTGATGTTGCCAGATTAGATCTCACAAACAGCTTCAACAGCCCATGTTACATCAGAAACTGAATAAATAGGATCCAGTTATTGTATATATAAAAAAAAAAAACACTAAACCCAAACTATAACCATACACAAATAAAGCAAGCACTTAAAAAAAAAAAATCACATTTTTACCTGATGGTATCTCCCAATCTTGACGTGAGAATGTTTGCGAATCATTCCATCAGAAGGTAAAAGCTAGAAAAAAAAACCGGGTTTAGTATCAGGATAGAAAGTATTAAAATAATATTAGCAACCCGATTTAAAAAAATAAGCAATGACCCCTCCCCTCAAAAAGGAAAAAAGATCCAAACAAGAGCAAACCTTTAAGTTCACTATTTAATCAACCTTTACTTAAATGGTATTCAAGTAGAAATAAACATTTTTTCATCATTTACTCCATATGGGGACCATCTTCAGTGTGCATGTTTAACTGGTTAATCTCTTCAACTTGCTTCTTTCCTCCAAAGCTCCAGTGCTCAGGGATGCACACACCCTACACTGGAGTATACTATGACAACACACAAAGGGACAAGCAAACCTAGACCCTCAGCCTACCAGCTCATGCCAATTATGGAGTAAACACTTCCTGCAATAAGGGGGGGAAAAAAAGTTTAAGACTGGCCAGTATCAACAATGACATTACACATATGCCTTGGCTTACAGGGAGCTCAAACAGCAGACGTTACACAAGGGTCCTTCATGCATAGTGGATGGCTGCAGCATACCTGAGACCCTGATAAACTGTATTCCTACACAGATCGGCTGATGAAGTAATGACAGTCATAAATCACATCAGTGGAACCTGTTCTGTGAGTCTGTGACTGGGAAAGATCTTAAGTTGTGACCACAACCCCAGTAGGTGGTCAGGGCAGGAGGACAGCCCATAGAAAAGCCCAGAAAGCCAAGTCCCAGGCTACCAATGTACCAAAAAGATGCTGATCTTGGAGTTACACAGTCCAAACAATAATGTTTGCTGAAACTGAAAACCAGTAGCCAAGTCAAAAACTCTGATGAGAGATTTCTGAATCTCGCACTTCTGAAAGAGTTGCCCTAACAGCAGCATTTTAAAAAGTTTGCGGACATCTGATGGGAAGAAAAATGCAGCGCTTAAAGGCTTGATTTGCAACTGCCAGCCCTTCCATCCCAACAGTGAAGGAGACGAACAGCTGCCCTTGTCTTGCAGGTGTTTCATGTAGAAGCACAACACATACTCTGTGTCAAAGGCCTTTTCTGCCAACAAGAACAAACAAAGGATATGAATAGCCTCATTTAAGGACAGTTCTGACATTTTCAGAAAAGAAAAGTACAGTTGTGTACACTTACCATAAATTTATATGTTCAAGTGTATTCACTGTTGCAGTCATCACATTTGGGTTATCCCTGCCAGGGTAGCCCTCGGCCAGTCCAAATACCAGAGACTTAGTATTTCTGGGTCAGTTGCTGTCGCTTGAGGACTGACGTCAGGTCATCAAGTAGTATAAAATAAGGCAGCTGACACCATTACATCAGTTTTTCTTGCCCTAACCTGTCAGAAGTCCCACAAGTAGGAGGTGAGGTTCTGGTGGAAGAACCCCACCAGTGGAAAATAATACCAATACATCCCTTGTAAGGAAAGGAGAACAAGTTAGAATGGTAATAAAAGGAGAAAGAAGAAAGGCTGATGGAGGGAGGGAAACCAGGCTGCAACAGTGAATACACTCGAACATCTACATTTATGGTAAGTGTACACAACTGTACTATGTTCTTCATGTTTCACTGTTGCAGTCATCACATTTGGGTTGATTTCCAAAGCTGAGGAAAAGGGTGGAGGCAGTCAAGGAAATTAGGGGCTGGCTAGGATGCCCGGCAAGACTACAGAGGCAAACCCTGCCCTGGATTTGGAGAAGAGAGGCAGGTGGTAATGCTTGGTAAAAGTGTGAACAGATGTCCAGGTGGCATCCTCCAGGATGTCACTGGCAGTGACTCCTCTGAGGAAAGCTGCAGAGGTTGAGGCTGCTCTGGTGGAGTGTGTCCTGACCCCCCTTGGGGGAGGCCTTCCATGCTGTTTGTAGCAGAAATGGATGCAGTGTGCTATCCATTTGGAAATGGTTTGTTTGGAGATAGCTTTGCCTTCTGCCCCTGTAGCAAAACTAACCAGCAATTGCTCAAACTTTCTGAAGGATTTAGCCCTGTCTAGATAGAATTTGAGCTGTCTGTGCACACAGAGTGAAGAATCCTTTCCCCCTTGTTCTGGGGATTAGGAAAAAAAAAAAGGTGGGCAAATGAATGCATTAGTTGAGAGCCACACTGGACACCATATTGGGCATGAAGGATGAGTTAGTTCTGATGGATAGCCTGTCTGCATGGAATATGATGAAGGGTTCCACAGCCATAAGTGCTTGCAGCTCAGACACTCTTCTGGCTGAAGTGATAGCCAGAAGGAATGCGGTCTTCCAAGAGAGAAATTTTAGCTCTGCAGAAGCAGCTGGTTCAAAAGGGGAATGGTTATCTTTTCCAATACAAAGTTAAGGTCCCAAGCTGGTGTTGGTGCCCTTCTGGGTGGCCTCAAGTTGCTAGCCTCTCTTAGAAACTGTTTGATCAAAGGGTGTGAGAAAAGTGGCTGCTCAGTGGAAAAATTAGCCGGAATAGCAGAGGCATGGATTTTTTATGGAGGAGAAAGACATGTCACTGTGTAATAGGTCAGCTAAGTAATCCAGGATGAGAGGGAAAGAATGATGCGGTGTATTGGCTCCCTTAGCCTGGATCCAGGTGCAGAACCTTTTCCATTTATCAGCACAAGACTTTCTGGTGCTAGGACGTCTGGCCTCATGGACAACACCCAGAACCTGTTTACTAAGGTTGGCAGATTGGTTCGGGGTTAGAGAATAAGCCAAGCCGCCAAATTGAGTGTTGCAACTGGGGATGTATGAATTTCCCTTCTTTCTGGGTAAGGAGGTTTGGGATCTGAGGAAAATACCATGGAGGTAGTGTGGACAGGCTGTGCAGCAAGGGGGTACCAGTGCTGCTGGGGCCAGTCTGGAGCTATAAGAATGGTCCTTGGTTTTTCATAGGTTGGTACTAGGCTATCAGCCTTAGGGCCTATACAAGCCTAGCCATAACAATTCCCTGGCTATTTCTTCCCACACTATTTACTTCCCTGGACCCCTGTCTAGCAGGGCGACTGACGTGATCCCTGGGGTGAATTTCCTTTCTTCCATCCAATCGTCAAGGTTCCTTTTGAAGAGGGCCAAAGAGGTGCTCTGCTCGACATGTACGGACACAGTCTATTCCAGTGTCTGGGGAGTCTCTGGGTCAGAAACCTTTCCCTCCAGCATATTTTTATTATTGTGATGACAAGGTTTAGATCCCTGGAGCTTGTGGCTCAGGGATTGGGATTTCTTTAAGTGTAGCATGTCCAACAGCTCTGGGTTTGCCATGGCCTTATATGTTAAGCAGAGATCGCCTCCCTTATTTTGAGCAGTACCCTGGGTATGATAGGTAGGGGAGGAAAGGCATAGACTGACAGAATGACCCAGGAGAAGGACATGGCATCCACTTTTCAAGCCATGCAGTGATGCTCCCTGGTGCAGAATTTGCTGAGCTGATGGTTGGTGCGGGAGACAGGTCAACCTTCGGGGTTTCTCATTTCTGAGTTATTAGGCGAAGGTACTTCTGTTGTTGCCACTCGTGTGGGTCCAGAACATTTCTGCTTAATTGGTCTGCCAGAGTTGAGAGAGCCTGGTAGGAACTCCGTCAACAGGTGTAGTTGCATGGCAGAAACTGTGTGCCAAAGGGTCATGGCCAGAGTGTCTCCCGCCTGCTTGTTGATGTACCACATCACAGTGGTGCTGTCTTGCTTTGATCAGGAGAGCCCCTGGAGAGAGAAGGGGCTTGAAAGCTATCAAGGCATGCTGCAAAGCCATCATCTCTTTTTGATTGATGTGCAGAGGGATTTGCTTTGGGCTCCATTGGCCCTGTATGCACCTGCCGCCCAGGTGTGCACCCCAAGCGTAGTCTGATGCGTCTGTAGTGAGGGTCTGGGGGGTGGAAGAAAGGCATTTCCTTGTTGTGGGAGCATGCTATTGCCCACCAAAGAAAGTATTTTCTGAGGCAAGGAATTATAGGTAGAAGTTTCCAGGTCTTGAGAGTGTTGACACCAAAGGCTCTTTAGGTACATCTGAAGTTTCCTCATATACAGTCTGGCATATGGAATGAGTAGTATATGCAAGATGCCATGAACCCCAGGGCTTGCAGGATCTTCCTTGTAGACAGCTGGGACCTGGTGGCTAGTTGAGAGAAGTAGGCCGTCAGGAAAATTTGTTTCTCTGGAGTAAGGTATGCCATCTGGGATGCTCTGTCCAGATTTGCTCCCAGGAAGATTATCCTTTGTGTGGGCCCCCGTTTGGATTTATTTTCATTGATCACATACCCTACGGAGGTTAGTAGGGTCTTTACAAAGGCCAGGTGCTTGAGCAGCTTTTCCTGGCTGTCTGCCTGAATTAGGCAGTCTAGGTATGGGTAAATCTGAATATTTGTCTGCAAAAGGCAATGGTCGGAGCCAGACATTTTGTGAAAACTCTGGGAAAAGTAGATGAGCCAAAGGGAAGTGCAGAGGACTGAAAGAGTTGAGATACTGCCCTGAAGCGGAGACATTTCCTGCACGATTCCGAAATGAATGTGGAGGTAAGCCTTTTTTAGATCCAGGGTGGCTAGCCAAGCGTCCTTAGAGAGCATGAGTAGCAGCTGTTGGAGGGTGAGCATTTTGAAATTTGGGATCAGCAGGAAGGTGTTTTAGAATGGATAGATTGAGAATGGGGGCACCAGGTGCCCTCTTTTCTGGGCACCACAAAAAGTCTGAAATAGAAACCTTGGCCCATCTGTTCTGCAGGAACGTGCTCTACTGCCCTTAGAGAGAGCAAGGCAAGGATTTGCTTTGAGCCTCTGCCCACTGATTTGGTGGTAGATCTGGGTACTCTTTTGGGGTTGGAAGGGTGTGGAAGGAAAATTTGTATCCCTGAGACACAATGTTCAGAACCCAGTGGTCCTTGGTAATGGTGGTCCAAGGTGCTTGAGTGAAAGGAGGGTTTTCATCCTAGGGGGTAAGTGACGGTGGGCAGAGGGAGGGGTGGAGGAGGTGAGTCATTGTGATTTCTCATCATAACGGGGTGGCTAAGAACTCCCTGGTTTAGGAGTGGAGGTAGTCCACTGCTTAGATCTCTGCATTCCCTGAGGCTGCTGTCTGAAGGGTCTGCTTCCACGGGGCCTAGGCTGGGCCGGTTTACTGGGAGCAGGAAAGGACCAGTGTTTGGAGGGACAATGCCTGCTGAACCTAGGTGGCTGGACCTGCAAGAAATCTATAACTGTTTGCATAGATTTCGCTTTCTTTCCATCTTTAACATCTCTCCTGCCTTAGTGCCAAATAAGTTATCTTTGTGCATGGGGGCATCCAACAATTTAGATTTGACATGGACTGGCAGGGGCTGTTCCTTAAGCCATGCATGCCTTATAATGACAGATCCAGTGACTGCTGCCCTGCAAGAAGCTTCTAGGGCGTCAAAACCACAGTGCAAGGTGTGTTTAACTACTTGATTTGCAGAATGCATTAACTCTAGTAAATCTTTAGATTCTGCCCAAGCAGGAAAGGAAGACATTTTTAAGGAGTTCCAAGGTATGTTGCTGAAATTTCAGCATATGGAATTGACTATTTAGTCCCCCGATAGCAAGAGTAGCTGAGGTGTATACTTTTCCCCCCACTTGTCCAATGCTCGGAATCCCTGTCTGAGGGGTGAGATTCTTAGCAGAGGTTGCTTTTAATCCCTTTTGGCCCTTGAGAAATGACCTCAGGGTCAGCTGTAGGATTTTTTAAAATATATTTGTGAAAGTCAGGGACTCTATAGTACCTACCTGGTTTTCTGGGAGCAGGAGGAAGGGAGTCAGGAGTAAAGCTCGATTCGATGAAAACATCCTCTACAACATCCAGGACTGGGGGGATGGCAAAGGGTCTGTGTTGTGGAAGATCTAAGAATTCCCAGAGTCTCTTTTTACACTGAGGGTAGTCCTGACTCTCCCATTGGAAATGCTCCCTTAAGGTATGCAGGGTTTCCCCCAAAGGAAAAATCCTCCTGGGGAGAGGCTGAAGGAATGGAATCATCTGCATCAGAATCCTCATAAGTGGAGAGAAGTTGCATGTCTTCATATTCAGATGCATCAAATTTATCTGACTTTTGTTCAGACAAAACTACAGGGGACGGATCTCTTTTCCTTTTGGAGGGGGTAGCTTGGCTTTGCCTGATAAGCATGATGAGGTCTTCCACCACTATAAGCATTTGAGACTGAGGCAAGGTAGCAGGCACTTGAGAGTGGGTCGGTTTTTTGGGTGTGGTTCGTACCCTGGGCCCAAGAAACTCAGTAGTTTTAGAAAGAACGGTAGTCGGGAAAGAAGACTTCAGTTTGCGTCGAGATTCGGTAGTGCGAAGGGCTTCCTCGGAAGTCGGTGCCAGCTCAGCAGCTCCGGACCCATCCAAGGTACAGACAACTGCAGGATCCTTAGTCAACGAAGAGTTTTGCAGCATACTGGATTCCGAAAGCGTCTCTGTAGCGGCCTGCGAATCAACAGAAATGGGCACCAGGGGCTGCGAAAGCACCTCACTGAGTACCGGAGAACTGACTACTAGCTTAACAAGCGTTGTCCGTAGGTTTGTACTTGTGCGGTCTCTGTCTAGCTTTACATTTTTTCGGAAGATCTGCTGTCGAATGGCTTACTGAAGCCATATCGGAATTAGAGGACTGTAAGAGAAAATATCTGGCTACAATAGGGGCCCGACGACGGATAGTTCTGGCGTTGAACAAAACACAGAAACGACGAGGGATGTCGTGGTCTGGGCCTAAACAAGTGACGCATTAAGAGTGGAAGTCTCGGTGTGGTATTTGCTTTCCACAGACAAGACAATTAACGTTTTCTGACATCGGTCAGTGCAAGAAAAAAGGATGCCCAATGGGGTACTTAGCTTTAGAAGACTTCAACTCGGTAGACGAAAACTCAGGCAGCCGCCGACCAGCACTCGTGCAAACTGCTTCTGCTTCAGGCGCCACGGCAAGAAAGATTGATGTAATGGTGTCGGCTGCCTTACTTTATACTACTGATGACCTGACGTCAGTCCTCAAGCGACAGCAACCGACACAGAAATACTAAGTCTCTTGTATTCAGGCCGGCAGAGGGCTACCCTTGCAGGGATAACCCAAATGTGATGACTGCAGCAGTGAAACACAAAGAACATCATGTGGTGATCTTACGGAATAAACAATCTGCTGCTTTAGACCAGATATAGTTCCGAAATCATAAGGGACTGAAACACTTGTATCTTACAAATAAAAGATAGGGCCATCAAGAAAAGCACATTCTGAAGCAAACTTCAGTGTTCGCAAACCAGAAGACTTGAATTACAGGCAAGCCTCTGTTGAAAGTTCAGTACTCAAGAGTTCTTCACAGGTGGATATCAATGAAGATACCCTTTAGATGCTGTGTAGCAGTTCATCCCTCCAAAGTTCATAGGTAGGTACTAGACTATTGGCCCTAGGGCCTATATAAGCCTAGCCAAAGGTACCCTGGCTTTCACCACCCAAGAAAATTATTTTCCTGTGCCACTGTCGAGCAGAGCCACAGAAGTGATCCCCGGGGTGAATTTCCCATCTCCCATCCAATCATCAAGATTTTTCTTGAACAGTGCTAATGAGGAGCTTTGTTTGATATAGACAGGTAGTTTGTTCCAGAGTATGGGAAGCCTCTGGGACTATCCCTCCAGCACGTTCTGTTTATTGTGGTTACGATGTTTAGGTCCCTAGAGCGTGTAGCTCGTAGGGAGTGGGACTTCTTTAAGTGGAGCATGTCTAAAAGCTCTGGATTTGACATAGCTTTGTGTGTTAGGCAGAGATCACCTCTGAGTAGGCGATATGCAACGGAGTAAAGCTGCAGTTTTTTGAGACGGTCTGCATAGGGCATCTCTGAGGCCGGAAATCCTCTGAGGCATTTCTGTGGCCTTTCCAGTTGTTGTAGATGTCTTGTGAGGTACATACTAAAAGGGGCATTATACTCTATAATGGGCCTAATGAGTGACGAGTAGAGGGGAACAATGACCTCTTTTCCTGGATGAGAAACCTTTTGTGATGAGGTGTGCCACATAGGATTTCCTGACTACTGTGGCGATGTGATTATCAAAGGAGAGGCTACTGTCCACCTGTGTCCCAAGGTTTCTTATCATACTTTCGGTGTTAAGTAGACTACCACCTATGTGGTAGTTCATGGGTACTGAGTTTTTACCAAAAGGAATGACAATACACTTTTTGGCATTGAGCTTGAGGCCATGGCTTTGACACCAGGCATCTGTCTCAGCAAGGCCCTTTTGTAGGATGTCCACATCTTTTGGAGTTTTGATTATGGCTCCTAGTTTGCAGTCATCTGCGAACTTCGTTAGCCAAAGACCTTCTGTGTTGGCCTGTACTTCAGAGAAGTAGATACCAAACAGGAGAGGACCCAGGACTGAACCCTGTGGTACTCCACTTGTCACTGGTCTGAAGCTGGATTTGGAGTCTGCTACTTTCACAGTATGGGTTCTGTCAGTGAGCCAGTTGGCAACCCATCTTGTGACAGGGATTTATACCTAGTTTAGTGAGTTTATCTATAATTCCAGAGTGGGGGATGGTGTCAAAAGCCATGGCGAGATCTAGATAGACTGTGTGAACCACCTTACCCTCATCTACGGCTTTGGTGACTGCTTCAAAGAAGTCTATCAGGTTTAGGAGACATGATCTGCCTTTTACAAACCCAAACTGGGTGGGGTCCTGAGTTTGGAGATTACCAATGTCATTGTTTATAAGTTCCATGATGATACGCTCCATAGCCTTGCAGACCAGGCTCGTTAAGCTAATAGGGCGGTAGTTTCCGGGGTCTGTGGTGGCTCCACGTTTGTGGAGTGGGATAACTGTCACTGTGCGCCATTCAGTGGGCACATAGCCTGAGGTGAGGCTATGATTGAACATGACACTTAGGTGGGGTGCCAGTTCGTTCCGTAGTTCATGTAGAACACAGCCTGGGATGTCTTCAGGTCCCATGGATGCTGTATTCTTGGCTTTGGATAGTGTGTTTCTTACGGCCCTTCAGGGGATGACAGAGGGGTAAAGTTAGCACTGAACCTATCTGCCAGGATGTTGGCAATATCCATTGGTTCTGTATATTTAGTGCCATTGTGCTGTAACTCGGAGCAGATCTGAGTGTTGCCATTGAGATTCTTGACATAGCTATAGAATGCTTTGTGGTTGTCTTTAGAGTCAGTGGCGATTTTGTTTTCATAACTAGCTTTGGAGGATTTTATGAGGGATCTCAGCTTCTTACTGAAGCTGACCAGGCAGTTTCTCCAATTATGGGATTTTACTCTTTTCTGCAACAGTTTCTTTCTTCTGTTGTAGAGTTTGTTTATGGCAGGGGACCACCAGATTGGCTTCCTTTTTTTAGAGGATAGCAACTTGGTTCTGTTAGGGATTGCACGATCCATGCACTCATGTAAGTGCTTATAAAGTGCATTTGTGTAGGATTCAGCAGTCATACCTCTATTGTCCGTCAGCATGGGTGTCATGAAGTTTGCCACTTCTGTCTTAGGCGTGAAGTTGGCTTTGGAGAAATGTTTTACTGTGGTTTCCCTAATTGGGCGTGGGGGAGGGATGTGGATGTCTAGGGTGATTAGCTTATGGTCGGATCTGACCAACGAGGAATTGACCTCTGGTATGGAGCACCGGTTGCCCATGTTGGTAATAACCAGATCTAGGATATTGCTGCCCCTGGTGGGGGTGTGGATAAGTTGATCCATGGCATTGGAATTTATGAATTCCAGAAAACGTTGAGCACAAGAGTTCGTACATGAGTAGTTTTCCCAGTTAATGGTAGGGTACTTGAAATCGCCCATTATTAGGGTGTTAGGTTGTACCCTAATATTTTCCAGTGTATTAAGAAATGAGCAGTGGGAATCCTGGGGCATGGTGGGGGATCTGTAGCAAGCTACAATTTGGATTGCGGTCTTGCCCAGAGTAAGTTGCACTTGGATAATCTCTGATGCATTATGCTGAGCAACTAGCCTGGAGGTGTGGATATCCTTAATGAACATGGACACGCCTCCGCCTTTAGTGTTTTGGTCCAGGTTAGGTGGCCGAAACGTGTGGTAATGAATTATAGCCTGGTAATGCAGGGGTACTCTCTGGAGCCTTGAACCAGGTCTCTGTTACTGCACATATGTCGATGTTCTCCATTTTAAGGAGTGCCTCGAGAGAGTGCATTTTGAGGTTTAGACTTCTAGCATTGAGTAGCAATACCCTCAGATTCTTCTTGCCTGTACCTGTTAGGGTGGTGAATTTGTCATTTGAACCTTGCCTAAAAAAGGCACTATAGAGGGTGGCTAGAGCCTTAACCAGTATCCGGAATCCCAGGGGCGACAGGTGCAGGCCATCTCTGGCAAAGCATTGTGGCTTGTCGATCATGTCATCCCAGGCAGACAGATACTGGATCCCCTTAGAATGACACCAGAAGCTTAGCCAATTGTTGAAGTCATTTTATCCTTGTACTGTGGTATCATTCTGGGTAATGGCAGGATGCTACTCAGGGCTAGGATCATACCTGCCTGGGCTACAAGATTGGACAGCTCTTCCATGTCCCTTTTCATGTAGTCCAAGGAGGTATGCCTTAGGTTATTCACACCAACATGGACAATGACAGTCATATTTGCACTTGTTGTGGATTGACCTGAGTGCATGCATTATGTGGCGGATCCTGGCAGCTGACAGTAACTTTCTCCTTGTTTAGCCTGGTGAGTGGAACATCAGTGTGTCTGACTATAGAGTTGGGTACATTGTTATGCCTTATGGGCTGTGGTTGAGTGGCACACCGAGTTTGTGGGCTGTGTGTCATTTGGGTTGTGTTGGGGGGTAGAGGTTGCTTGTGTTTCTGCTTTGGAGGTCCCTGTTGCTTGGGCAGGTTTTTACTGAGAGCCTCCACGAATGTAGGGGTGTGTTTTGTGTTTGTGTGTGTGTGTGTGTGTGTTTCGGTGGTGTAGGTTTTGAGGGACTATGTGCTGAGTATGGTGTGGTGCAAGTGTTTACCTTCTTCTCTTGACTGTATAGTCCAGTCTTGGGTGAAGAGAGCTTTGCTTCCAGTTTGGCTATATAAGTGCATCTCTCACAGGTTGTAGCATTGGGTGGTAGGAGGAGAGGGTTGTCTGTGTACATGAGGCAATTACTGCATTGCCCCAAGATGCCCAGATTCATCAAGTAGACAGGAGAAAACATCGGGGGATGACCCTTAGACATGCCTGGATAGGTGCTTATTTGTTAAGTACTAGAAACTGTTTTCCTCTAGACAGTGAGGAAAGTTGAGTGCTGTAGTAATTTGTAGCTTATTTAGTGCTTACAATAAGTTCTGAACAAGTGCTGAAACAAAAAACTGGCTAGTTCTCAGAAACAAAATTAAGCTAGAAGGCTTCCCTCCAACACAGAAAGGCTTGGGCCCTAGAAGCCCACAAATAGTCCTGGACACAGCAAATCTATACCCAGGCTAGTCTACCCACAGGAAAGGCAGGAAAAGTACAGTTTTGTACCTACCATAAATGTAGATGTCCGATAGACATGCAACTGCAGTCATAACATGTGGGTTGTCCTGCCTCAGACAGCCATCGGTCGGACGGATTCCAAAGTCTGGGTCCGACGTCGGCTGATGTCGCATTTCTCTCCGACGTCAGAGCGGCTGGAGTATATAAGCATCAGCCAACGCCATTTTCTTCAGTGTTTCTTGCCCCAGATGCCAGGTGCCCTCCAAGGAAGGCTGTAATCAAATTGGAAGACAAAAACAGGAATCCAAACAAATAAATAAATGAGCAATAAAACAAATTCACCATAACAGATATCCCCAGCTAAGAGTAACAGGGATAGAAGTGGACCCTAGGCATAGAGGGGTATGGAGGGAGGGAAAATCCGACTGCAGTTGCATGTCTATCGGACATCTACATTTATGGTAGGTACAAAACTGTACTATGTCCTTCAAGAATGCAACTGCAGTCATAACATGTGGGTAGAATACCACAGCTTAGCTGGGGGAGGAAGAATGCTCTAGGGAAAAGATGGTGTGGCAATCAAACCCTGCAGGACTGCCGAAGCAAAGCCTGCTCTGGATATGGAGTATAGAGGGAGATTGTAGTATTTGGAGAATGTATGCACGGAGCTCCATGTAGCAGCTTCTAGAATGTCTTTGGTAGGCACCCCTCGTAAGAATGCTGTAGAGGTGGCTGTAGCTCTGGTGGAATGTGGTCTGACATTGGCTGGAACAGTCTTTCCATGAAAGGAATAACAGAATCTGATGCAATGTCCAATCCATTTAGAAATAGTCTGTTTTGAAATTGCTTTTCCTTGGACTGCAGGGGCGTAAGCTACAAAAAGTTGTTCAGACTTCCTGCTGGCCTTGGTTCTGTCCAGGTAGTATCGAAGTTGTCTGTGAATGTCCAAGGTATGCAACAGTCTTTCCCCCTTATTCTCAGGATTGGGGAAGAAAGCAGGCAGATAAATGGCTTGATTTAAAGAAACCCTAGATACCACCTTTGGCATAAAAGTAGGGTTGGTCCTTAATGAGACCCTGTCTCTGTGAAAAATAATAAAGGGTGGTATTGCCATTAGGCCCTGTAGCTCCGAAACCCTTCTTGCTGAGGTAATTGCCAACAGGAAAGCTGTCTTCCATGAGAGAAATTGCAAGTCAACTGAAGCTGCTGGTTCAAAAGGAGGTAGGGTCAGTTTTTCTAAGACAAAATTGAGGTCCCAGGCTGGCATCGGGGCCTTTCTTGGTGGCTTAATGTTCTTGATTCCCCTGAGGAATTGCCTTAGTAAGGGGTGAGAAAAAAACAGAGGATCAGTGTTGTATCTAGCTGAAATAGCAGACGCATGTATCTTTATGGAAGAATATGAGTGGCCGTTCTTTAACATATCTGCCAAGTATTCCAAGATGAGTGGGATGTTCAACAATGATGCATCATGTCCCTTGCTGGTATTCCAAATGCTGAATCTTTTCCACTTTGCTAAGTAAACCTTTCTGGTGGATGGTCTTCGAGCCTCTGTTAGTATCCGCTGAACTTCCTTGGAGAGAGATAAGCTGAAGTTATTTATGGGATCTCCCAGGCTGTTAGCTGTAGTGTCTGAAGATTTGGATGCAGTGTTTCGAAATTGTGTTGAGTCAAAAGTAGAGGCCACTGTGGAAGGGCCCACCTCCTGGTGAGACATATGCTCCATAGTAGTGGGTACCAGTGTTGTCTTGGCCAGTCCGGAGCTATTATGATTCCCTTGGGTTTCTCTGCTTTGATCTTTAGTAATACTGAGGTCATCAGTGGCAGAGGTGAGAATGCATAGATTGCTAGGGAGTTCCAGTTGAATGAGAGGGCATCTATTTTCCAAGCTTTTGGGTGGTATGTCCTTGTGCAGAATTTTGGCAGAAGATGGTTGAGGTGAGAGGCAAATAGGTCCACTTCTGGCTTGCCCCATGTCGAAGTGAGTTGTCTGAAGGCCTTCGGATGTAACCTCCACTCGTGTGGATCTGTGAAATTCCTGCTTAGGCTGTCCGCCAACACATTGTCTTTTCCTGGAACAAACTGGGATTGTAGCTGGATGTTTAGACTCAGTGATTTTTCCCAAAGCTGCATTGTCAGTCTGCAAAGGGGGTATGAGTGGGTGCCCCCTTGCTTGTTTATGTACCACATCACAGTGGTGTTGTCTGTCCGTATCATTAAATGGCCTTGCTGGAGTTGGTGTTGAAAGGCCTCGATGGCATGCATTACTGCCAACATTTCCTTTTGGTTTATATGCAGATGTGTTTCCTTTGGAGACCATTGTCCTTGTATACACCTGCCTTCCATGTGCGCCCCCCATCCAAGGTCTGAGGCGCCTGTAGTCATGGTCTGTGTTATCTGTGGTTTTTGAATGACATACCTGTGTTTGCCTGGCTCACCGAGGCCCACCATAGGAATTCCTTTGTAGGCATGGAATGAGTGGTATGATTGTCTCCAAGTTGTTGCTGTGTTGAGACCAAATGCTTTTTAGGTACCATTGAAGCTTTCTCATGTGTAGTCTTGCTAATGGAACCAGGAGAATGCAGGATGCCATGTAACCCAGGGCCTGTAGGAATATCCTTGCAGTCATCTGGGTGAGTTTTGCTAAACCTTTGAAGTAATGAGTTAACTTCTCTTGCTTGTCTTCTGTCAGGTAAGCCATCTGAGCGGCTGTGTCTAGTTTGGCTCCTAAGAAGATTATTTGCTGGGATGGGTGCAGTCTTGACTTTTGGAAGTTGACTGTGTATCCCAGAACTTGAAGTAATCGTATGACAATCCATGTTTTTTGTCAACATCAATTTGTCGTCCGCTTGTATGAGGCAGTCGTTCAGGTACGGGTAAATTTGTATGCCCTGGAGCCTGCAATGAGCAATTACTGAAGCCAGGCATTTTGTAAATACTCTGGGTGCAGTAGATAAGCCAAATGGCAATGCTGAGAATTGATAATGCTCTGGCCCTGCAAGAAATCTGAGGTATCTTCTGCAGCTGTGTCTGATAGGGACATGCAAGTATGCCTCCTTGAGGTCCAGAGTAATCAGCCACGACCCCTTGCCCAGCATGGGAAGGAGTTGCTGTAGAGTCAGCATTTTGAACTTTGGTACTATGAGAAAGGTGTTTAATGCGGACAAGTCCAGTATTGGTCTCCATTGAGATTCTTTTCTTGGAACAAGGAACAGTCTTGAGTAAAACCCCTGGTCTTGTTCTTGTTGTGGAACTCTTTCTATTGCTTTCATCCGAGTCAGCAGAGTGATTTGTTTGATAGCCTCTGCCCTCTGATTTTGTGGCAGGTTTGGCATGCCTTGTTTTCTTGGTAAGGTATGAAAATGAAACCTGTACCCTCGGTCTATAATGTCCAAAATCCATTTGTCCTTTGTCAGTCTGTGCCAGTTTTCTGCAAACAGAGATAATTTCCATAAAGGGAGCTTCTAGTTGTTCCCTGGTAGGCGGTAGTAGAGGAAAGTCATTGAGATTGTGGTTGTGGGGCAGGTGAAACCCCTGCGTCACTTCTTTGGTTTCCTGGCTGCCATTGTCGTCCCCTGTAAGGGCCTCTGTATTGGCCTCTTCCTCGCCACGTCTGTTCTTACCCCTTTGAAACTTTTCTGGATTAGGAAAGGACCAGTTTTGGAAGGCCAATTCCTACTGAATCTGGGGTTGAACCTGGAGGAAATCTTTCACAGTCTGAACTGATTTTGCTTTTTCTTCGATGGTCTTTAACACATCCTTAGCATTTGCACCAAAAAGCTTGTTCTTTCCAAAGGTGCATCCAGAAGTTTTGCTTTTACATGATCTGGTAGAGGTTGATCTTTTAACCAAGCATGTCTACGAATGACTGCCCCTGTCATAGCTGCCCTACATGAAGCTTCCAGTGCATCATATCCACACTGCAGGAAGTGATTGCTTACTTGCTGAGTGTTATGTACAGCTTCCTGCAAAGTCTTCCTGTCTAAAGGATCAGGAGTGGCTAATGTTTTTTGTAAATCTTCTAACAGATAATCCTGATATTGTAACATATGGAAAAGGCAATTTAAAGCTCTCATAGATAAGGTAGTGGATGTGTAAACCTTTTTGCCCCATCTCTCTAATGACCTAGCTTCCCTGTTGGAGGGCAAAGGATTTTTTGAGGTGGAGGCTGAAACTCCTTTAGGCCCCTGTGAAATAGTTTCCAAATCAGCAGTGTGGGCCCTGAATAAATGGGAATGAGTTTCTGGGACCCTGTAATACCTGTCTGGCTTGGCTGGAGCAGGAGGAAGAGAATCAGGGGTAGCACTAGAGTCAGAATACAAATCATCCAGAACATGAAGTACCGGAGGAATAGCTAAAGGCCTGTGCTGAGGCTTCTTACGGAAAGTCCTAAGGCGTTTCCTAGAATCAGAATATTCCTGGCCTTGCCACTTGAAATGTTCCCTCATGGTGTGCAGAACTTCCCCAAAAGAAATATCCTCAGGAGGGGAGGCCGAGGGGATGGAATCTTCTGCATCCGAGTCCTCGTAGGTCTGGAAGAGCTCTTCCTGGCTATCAGAGTGGACAGAGCCCTCAGAATCTTCATCTGAATGAGTAGGGTTGGAGGGTTCAACCCGGGGCCTTTTATCAGGAGGAGGCTGGGATCCTCTCTCAGGATGGGCCTGTGAACCTCTAATCATGGAAATCAAATCAGCAACCATGGACATAATTTGTCTCTCTGGAGTCGGCTGAGGTAAGGGTTTAGAAGTAATATGCTTTGCTTTGCTGGCTGCCTTAGCCCTAGTGTAGGCCTTAATAGACATGGCCATAGGGGGCCTGGCAGCTCCACGTGCAGGAGTGACCTTGTCTACAGCAATGGTCTTGGGCATTTCCTCGGTTTCGGTATCCGGAGGAAAATCTATAACTGGCGGAGTAATGTCTGGAATCGGAGTCGTCGGTAATGTGGTGTCTTCGGAGCGGTGGAGAGACCGTCTCAGAGAGAACCGGAGCACTCACGCTAGGTTTTGGCGTGGAGTCGGTGGTAGACACGGGCCAAGGATGTCGGTCCCGGTCTTTTCGCCTTTTGGGCTTTTGCGATGTCGGAAGATCCGACGGCATGGTGTAAGCAAAATTATCGCCGAAAAAATCTCCAATGAACTCCGCCCGGCGCCTGAGAGTGCGCTTGTTGAAGCGAGCACAGGCTACACAGGCCGAGACGTCGTGGTCTGGGCCCAGGCAAGGGAGACAGTAAGAGTGGAAATCCTTATGAGGTATTTGTTTACCACAAGAAAGACAATTGTTAACTTTTCCAGTAATTTCTGACATCGGCTGAGGCAAGAGAAGGTCCCCAACAGGGTACTTAGCTTTTTTGATGACTTCGGTATCGTAGAATACAGGAGCTGACCGACTGGCACTTGCGAACTGCTTCGGGCACCGCACGGCAAGAAAGACTGAAGAAAATGGCGTCGGCTGATGCTTATATACTCCAGCCGCTCTGACGTCGGAGAGAAATGCGACATCAGCCGACGTCGGACCCAGACTTTGGAATCCGCCGACCGAGGGCTGCCTGAGGCAGGACAACCCACATGTTATGACTGCAGTTGCATTCTTGAAGGACATCAAGCTTAGAAAAAGTTTTTTTAGT